>NC_142887.1:23062500-23372500 GCF_051225735.1 Oryctolagus cuniculus
GCTGCTAAGTGAATACATTCAAGTGATAAGATAGAATGGAAGGAAGCATGAACTAACAGTACTGTAAGTTATTAATATTTTCAATATGTGTGACTACTGGAAGGTCACCTTCTGGGGAAGGCAACCAAATGACAACTCAGTGTTCCTGGAGTATCCTGATTATGGATCAAGGTCTCCAACAATGACTTATCCATAGTAAGCTTTGAGGGAGCACTTTGCCTTACCAAATGTTGCTTTTTATTGTCTCAAGTTTCTATCACCCTCACTGCATCTTTGTTTAGTGCAGAGTAACCTTATTTGACCACCTGGCATTATGTATTTGTTGGTCTCTGTCTGCCTTTTCCTCTGGATGGAAACTCCAAGAGACATGATCAGGACTCTGGCTCTCCATTTTAACTGCTACATTCCCAGCACCTGTACATGGCAAGTGCTCAAAAACACCTATCCAGTGAATGAAGACTTAATTTCTATCTGCTATCACAACAGTATAAGAGAGAACAGAGAAAACCAATGTTATATTAAAATTGAGTATTATTTCAATAAAAAACTGCTATCACTTGTAGAAATAAAGACGGATCTTCCTCAATGAATATTCTGTAATTTTACTCTTGAGGGCCACCATCATCAGTAAACATAGTAAGTATACAGCTTGTAACACACAAGGTACTACACACTTAAGAGTCTGCAAACTCATTCAAGGTGTACTGTGGTTTCCACTCGAAAGGGAAGGGAAGGGAAGGGAAAAGGAAAAAGGAGAGGTAAAGGACTCCTGGAGAAATGGAGAGGTCCAGGATAGAGAACTGTCTCCCTTGGCAGGTACATTGGTATTAAAGTACCAAGAAGACAAGACCCTTACTTAAAGCCCTTTGGCGATGTTTCCGTGTCTCTTCATCTACTAACATCTTCAGTACTTCCTGTGTTAATGGTTTCCATTAAGGGACTTATCAATCAGAGCCTATGGTAGGTAGAATTCTACCTTTCCTAATCCGTGGAACTTGCAACCCTATCAATAACATAATTCCTGTGATTATGTTCCATGGCTCAGTTGACTTCATGATAAGGACAGTTTCCAGATGGGTCCTATGCTATGAACTCCTGTAAGAGTACAGAGCTTTCTCTGGCCAATGGGAGAAGAGGAATTCAGTGCTAGTCCAAGCAGGACAAGGACTCAATGCACCTTGGCTGATTGGGAGATGGAGAGGTAATGTGGATGACCCCTAGGAGCCAAGACTGGCTTGTAGTAAACAGCCAGCGAGGAGCCAGGGACCTCTGAGCTACTTGTGATGCACAACTACATGAGCTTAGAAGAGGACCCCAAGCAACCAGATGGGAACATGGCTTGGCTGATGCCTTAGTTTCTGTCTCTTAGGGCCTTGAGAGCCATAAAGTACCAGATGTCCAAAGATCCAAAGGATTGTGTAGAAACAAATGGGTATCTTTGAAAGGGGCCAAATTTGTGGTACATTCATTAGGTAGCAAAGAAAATGACCTAGAGTCACTAATTTGTTCAAAATGTTTTGAGAGTACAGTTCAGCATATGTTCACTCAGATTTACCTCTAATGGTAGAGCTAGAAATGTGCCATGGGATTCCAAATCCCATTACGGTGGCATGTATCAATGCCATCTTACTAGTCAAAGCGATCAGTTTAGGTTCATAATTGATCATAAAGATAGGATTAAGTGTCAAAGAGATCACATAAACAAGTCCAGTGTCTGCTAATAACTGATAGAATTAAAAGGTGAGAATGGCGCTATGGCGCAGTGGGTTAATACCCTGGCCTGAAGCGCTGGCATCCCATATGGGCACCAGTTCGAGTCCTGGCTGCTCCACTTTCCATCCAGCTCTCTGCTATGGCCTGAGAAAGCAGTAGAAGATGGCTCAAGTCTTTGGGCCCCTGCACCCGTGTGGGAGACCCAGAAGAAGCTTCTGGCTCCTGGCTTCGGATTGGCACAGTTCCATTCATTGTGGCCAATTGGGGAGAGAACCATCAGATGGAAGACTCTCTCTCTCTCTCTGCCTCTCCTCTATGTGTAACTCTGACTTTCAAGTAAAATAAATAAATCTTTAAAATAAAAAAAGAGAATGATCCAACATGAGAAGCGGGATACACAGCAGACTCATAGAATGGCAGATGCCCTAAACAGCACTCTGGCCTCAGAATCAGCCCTTAAGGCATTTGGATCTGGCTAAAAAGCCCATTAGAGTTTCTCAGGCATGGAAAGCCAAGACACTCTGGCAAAAAAAATGACCTAAATGAAAGATCTCTGTGAGTGAGATCCCAGCAGAAAGAATCGGCCATCAAAGAAGGAGGTATCCTTCTCTGAGGGGAGGAGAGAACTTCCACTTTGTTTATGGCCTTGTCTAAATAAGGTCGGAGTTTGTGAACTCAAGAGGCTTCCATGGCCTTGGCAGCCTATGACAAGAGCCTTGGGTGATTGCTGACATCATAAATAAGAGTGCCAATTGTTAAATCAACAACAGGAGTCACTGTATACTTACTCCTTATGTAGGATATCTGTTCTTAATGTGTTATACTATGTGAATTAACAGTAAAACTAGTATTCAAACAGTACTTTATATTTGGTGTGTCTGTGTGGGTGCAAACTGTTGAAATCTTTACTTAGTATATACTAAGTTGATCTTCTGTATATAAAGATAATTAAAAATGAATCTTAATGAAGAATGGGATGGGAGAGGGAGTAAGAGATGGGATGGGTGGGAGGGAGGTTATGGGGGGAGAAACTGCAATGATCCAAAAGTTGTACTTTCGAAATTTATATTTATTAAATAAAGGGAAAAATGTTTTGGGAGTATAACTGTCAAAAAAAACTTATCCATCCAACTTGCAAACTTCTTTGTCAACAAGCATTAGTCCTATCTCTCCTCTTTGGTCCACAGACAACTACTAATTAACCAACGTTTGCCAAACTTTCCCACTTTGGCCAGCACTGTGGCATAGTGGGTAAAGCTGCTGCCTGCCATGTCGGCATCCATATGGGCACCAGTTGCAGACCCAGCTACTCCACTTCTGATCCAGCTCCTTGCTAATGCACCTGGGAAAACAGCTGAGGATTGCCCAAGTCCCTGCACCCACATGAAAGACCCAGAAGAAGCTCCTGGCTCTTGGCTTCAAATCGGCCCAGCTGTGGCCATTGTAATCATTTGGGGAGTGAACAAGCGCATGGAAGATCTGCTCTGCCTCTGTCTTCCTCTCTCTATATATAACTCTGTCTTTCAAATAAAATAAATAAATCTTAAAAAGACTTTCTCACCTTGTTAATTCTTGATTGGTGCTTGCCACAAATCCTGCAATTGACTTATGTTGGTGTGCAATATCGTGGAAACAATCGATACCAATGAACATTGTTCTCTGCAGCTTTTTGATTAAAAAAAAGTGGTACATTGAGTTAGAACAGCACGAGTGGAAGTGAACCATTAAGCTAAAAAAAATGTAAATTTAATCTTACAGTTCACAACACACAAACCTAAGAGAAGGCAACCAAATCCTACATACACTTATTTCCACCGTCCAGAGGGCTCCTCCCAGTTTGCAGTTTATCTGCTGAACAATCTTTGTAACAATGGTCAGCAGAGTCTGAGGTTTCTCCAAGGTTTTTGCCACCACACACTGGCTTGGAATCGGACAGTCGATACACAGGTATTTTTTTATGTCATCATATCTGTCTTTCTTGTCATTGGGTAGTACACAAACCACCTTGAAAGCAAGCAAACACAAAAATTCTCTGGGAATTTGCTTGAGAAGCAAGCCATCTTGAGGAGGCAATTGAGGTAGAGCATTCACAAACCTGGGTCTCTTATTAAGCAGATATTTCCGTCTTGAGAATGTGAGGCTACAAGATAGGCGATTTGGCAATGCACATCAATTGCTTGAATCTGCTCAATCATTGATTCTGGTTATTCACTTTCAGGAATCATATAGCTAACAAGGATGGGTTAAAAACAGACTGGGGGTCGTTCATTGTGGCATAGTGGGTTAATCTGCCTCCCGCAATGCCAGCATTCAATATTGGAGTGTCTGTTCCTATCCTGACTGCTCTGTTTCTGATCCAGCTTCCTGCTAATGGACCCGGGGAGACAGGGGATGATGGTTTGTGTGCCTGAGAATGCAGCAGGTGATGGCTCAAGTGGAGCTCTAGGCTTCTGGCTTCAGCCTGGCCCAGCCCCGGCTGTTGCAGCCAGTTGGGGAATGAACCCGTGGATGATATGTCTGTCTCTCCCTCTCTCTTGCTTTTCTTACAAATAAATCAATGAATAAATCTTCAAAAAATGTAGATTGAGCAATAACACCACCAGGATAGTCACCATGTATAGGATGATTATTATATATAGGGCACTTGCCCAGTATCTGGCTCAACCCAGTTCTCTCAACAGCCTACCATAGTGAGTACTATCATCCCCATTGCACCTCTGAGCAAACAAGCCTGATGCACAAGGTTTCAAACATCAGACAGGACCTCCAGTTGGACACTAACCAGGTAGGAGGAGTGTGCTCTACTTGGCTTGTTCCTGACCTTAATGGGCAAATCATTGCATTTGTGGCCTATGAGGCCTGTATAAAGTTTTGGGCAGACATCTGCTCAGGAGAAGGGCCTTTTCATTCTCTGTGAGGGTTTTCTTTTTTCCACTAGAAAGGCTGAGGAATTTCATCAGGTGCATTATCTATAGTGGTTAAGGGCAACATTCTTCCTGTAATTCATTGTACTGAACAGTTAGTCATTTATACTTTTTCTAAAAATAGTGCATTTCAAATTTTTGAATTTCTGGCATACTCATGCTATATTAATATTTCTTTAAGATTTGTTTAAAAGTCAGAATTACATAGAGAGAGGGGCAGAGAGACATTGAGTGAGCTTCCATCGGCTGGTTTATTCCCCAAGTGGCTGCAGTGGCCAGAGCTAAGCCAGGAGCCAGGAGCTTCATCTGGGTCTCCTACATGGGTGGCAGGGGCCCAAGTACTCAGACCATCTTCTGCTGCTTTTCTCAGGCCATTAGCAAGAAGCTGGATCAAAAGTGGAACATCTGGGACATGAACCAGTGCCTATATGGGATGCCAGCACTGCAGACAGCAGCATTACCCACTAGGCCACAACACCAGCCCGATCCCTCAATATACATTTTTTACTCTGTAGTGAATGTACACTAAGAAAGCCTATTTGTTCCTGATATTATTTAGCCTGAGACCACCTTTCATTCTTCTTCAGTCTTGACCATTTGGAATTCAGCATTTTCAAAGAATCAGCTTTAAAATTGTGAGTTGTTTCCTATTTAGTTTCTGCTTTTAATTTATCACTTTCATTTTCATTCTGTTTTATTTTCGTTTACTCTGTTCTCAGTGCATTAAAATTCAGAGTTTTTATTGCATTTAGAAAATGTATTCGCTGAGGGCTGTGAGGCCTCCCCCTCCCACAAATGATTTTCTGCTTCCTACAGGTTTAATGTAGAGCACTTGCATGGTCTTGCAGTCCCATAGATATTTTCTCCATCATACAGGTCTGTCTTAGAAGTCCTTGTGTGCACACAGCTCCATAGTTCCTGACTCTAACATACTGTGGTCAATGTGATACAGTTCATTACTTATTAATGGTTTCTCCATACTCAGCGGAATGAATTAAAGACAGAGACAATCCCTTCACTCAAAATACTTACACAGGCCGGCGCCGAGGCTCACTAGGCTAATCCTCCGCCTTGCGGCGCCAGCACACCGTGTTCTAGTCCCAGTCGGGGCACCGGATTCTGTCCCAGTTGCCCCTCTTCCAGGCCAGCTCTCTGCTGTGGCCCGGGAGTGCAGTGGAGGATGGCCCAAGTGCTTGGGCCCTGCACCCCATGGGAGACCAGGAGAAGCACCTGGCTCCTGGCTTCGGATCAGCGCGGTGCGCCGGCCGCAGCGTGCCGGCTGCAGCGGCCATTGGAGGGTGAACCAACGGCAAAGGAAGACCTTTCTCTCTGTCTCTCTCTCTCACACTGTCCACTCTGCCTGTCAAAAAAAAAAAAAAAAAAATACACAGGTGCTTGCAAAAAGTTCCTAGTCTTTTGGGCATAGATTGAACGTGTGTGTGTGTGTGTGTGTATGTGTAGGTTAGCAGGATTAGCTTTTAAAGTTTTCTAAATACTACCTTTATCTTCTGAGCCCTGAGTTTTCTTAGCGTGGTAAACCAACACTGTCTTCTAAGATTTTAGCTTCTCAGTGGTACAACCTGTCTCTTCCTGAGAAGAGCTAGATAAGCTGGCAGAAAGCACAGGAACACCTTTCAGGCTTAGCAAGCCCAACCAGGCAATTGAGTATTGCAAGGTTATGATGGGAGAGAAGTGGGACCCAGACAGAAAACCACAGTCACTGAAGCTGTATCTGCTACCACAGGAAAGGCGGCTAGGAGATTTATCCAAGAGTCTGACAGTCCCACAGAGGAAGAGGCATAGGAACGGAAGAACCAGGTCCTACAGCAAGGTCAGAGTGTTCAAGTTAAATTTTGATAGCCTACTACTCAAAACTAAACAGATTAGGTTGATCACACTGAGTGTTGACAAAGACAGTTGGCTACTGGAATAGTCAAGTTGGCAGTGAATTTAAACCTGTGGGCAACTGGTTTTGGAAAACTGAGTAGCAGTATATAATGACATTGAGCCTTCTGCTTTCAGGTATATCCCCAACAGGAATGCATACACACATACCTAAAAGATGCATGTGCAAGAATATTTACATGAGTTCTATAAAAGCCAATGTAGGAACATCCCAAATTGTTCACTGATATGTTAAATTTAAAACAATGGAATACTAAATAAAGAAAATGAATGAACCATGACTATATCGAGATGAACCTCAAGACTGAGAGACTCCCCACACTATGCAAATATGATTCTATTAAGATCAAGTTCAAAAACAAAAGGTGTCACCAAGCTACAGAATTAGGAGTCAAGGTAAGAGTTGTATTTGCAGGGTTGTGAGTGTGAAGGAGACAAACTGAGCACTAAATATAAGGAAGTAAAACATTTCACTGTGTTAAGAACCCTTGAATCCATATTTATAGGGGTAAATGAGTAAAGAAATGAAGAATGTAAGAATTCTTCCTTACAGAAGAGTAAGTTAGTAACAAAGATGGAGTACTAAAAGCAGACAAAATATTTGCTAAATACCATACTAATAATTGTTTCAGGCAAGAATTAACGAATGTTAAAATTTAGAGAGTGAAACATCAATGAGGAGCAAGAAATCTGCATAGTCTCAAGGATCTTCTCACAAGAAATATATCAGTTACAAAGGGGAAACATGCCTTTAAGACAATGAAATCTACTGTACTGCTCCATAAACAAATGGTCAGAATTAAAACGATCAGTTAAATCAACATCACATGCCTCCTGATAGGACAGACCGAAAGAACCCAGCATCACTTCTGTGAGAAGGCACGACTTGAATCTCATTATGAAGACAAGGGAAGTTCCAATGAAAGGATGCTCTATGAAGTAGCTGGCTAACACACTTCCAAATGACCAAGGCCACAAAATTCCAAGAAAGACCAAAGGTACTCTCCAGATCCAAAGAGATGATGGTGGAACACGATATTAGGAATGGGACTCTCTGGTGATCTTCTCTGGTCACGCACAAAAATACCTTCACATGAGCTAAGGAATCCAGAGATCACAGCGTGTGGTTAGAGCCAGGAAAGGTCCATGGAAGAAGGCAGGAAGGACAGTTCTACGTTAGTCATGTTACAGGACAGCAGGTCATGATAAAGAAAGCAGTCATCATAGGACTTTGCTTGAATCCTAACACCAGGCCTGCTACAAAAAAATATTCTGCACAGTGAAACAAATAATCTCCAGAAAAAAAATATGGAATTCAAGAAAGCACTTCTAAATCAAACATCTGATAAGGAGCTAATACCTAAAATGTGTAAAGAATTCAGATCAACAGCAAGAAAACAAGTAACCTGATTAAAACATGGGCAGAGGCTGGTGCCGTGGCTCAATAGGCTGATCTTCTGCCTGCGGCGCCAGCACACAAGGTTCTAGTCCTGGTCCGGGCGCCGGATTCTGTCCCAGTTGCCCCTCTTCCAGGCCAGCTCTCTGCTGTGGCCTGGGAGTGCAGTGGAGGATGGCCCAAGTGCTTGGGCCCTGCACCCCATGGGAGACCAGGAGAAGCACCTGGCTCCTGCCTTCGGATCAGCGTGGTGCGCTGGCCACAGCGGCCATTGGAGGGTGAACCAACGGCAAAGGAAGACCTTTCTCTCTGTCTCTCTCTCTCACTGTCCACTCTGCCTGTCAAAAAAAAAAAAAAAAAAAAAAAAAGGGCAAAAATCCAAAAAGGCATTTTGTAAAAGACAATATACAAATGGTCTACAGGTCTATGAAAAAATATTCATTATAACCATCAGGGAAATGCAAATCAGAACCACTTTGAAACATCACCTCACTCCAGTTAGAACAGCTGTTATTAAAAGACCAAAGATAACAAGTATTGGAAGGATGTGGAGAAAAGGAAACACTTGTATATTGTTGGTAGGAATGTAAATTACTACAGCCATTATGGGAAATAGTAGAGAGTTTCCTCAAGAAATTACAAGTAGAACTACAGAACAATCTAGCAATCCCACCACTGGTTAGATGCCCAAGGAAATGAAATCAGCATATTGGAGAGGCAATATGGAAAGAGGTACCTTCCATGTTTATTGCAGCATTAATTGCAACAACCAAGATTCTAGGTATCTGTCAATGGATAAATGATAAGGAATGTGTGTGTGTGTGTGTGTGTGTGTGTATGCGTGCGTGTGTGTGGGTATGTTAAGAAAGGTGAAATCCTATCATTTGTGATGCCATGGATGAACCCAAAGGACATTATATTAAGTGAAATTAGATAAACAAAGAAAAACAAATACCACATGATATCATTCACATGTGGGGTCTATGGAAGTTGATCTACGGAAGTAGAGAGTAGAGTGGTATTTCTTAGAGGTCAGAGTGGTCAGAGGGAAGGGAGAGTGGGAGAGTTGTTGGTCAGAGGATAGGTCACTACAGTTAAGCAGGAGGACCAGTTCAAGTGATCTAGTGTACATCATGGTGACAAAAGTTAATGAGGACAGAATGTATCCTTGAAAAATACTGAGAATGGATGTTTAGCATTCTCATCACAAAATGATAATGGAGTTATTTCGTATACTAATTATTTAACCCTTCCACCATGTATTGACTTCAAATCATGCTGTACAAAATATGTTTTGTATGTCAATGTAAAAAAAATAAACCTGGGTCAAATACTATGACATTTAATTCAAGAAACAGTGTGGCTTACACTAGGTGTTCTTCAGAGCAGTCAACAAGGGTCCCGTGGTGCTGACTAAAAGGGGACGATCTACACTTTATGTAACAGACAATAAGAAAAACATCTTGGTATTTGTGATTAAGAAACAAAGACTTCCCCTCAAGGTCATCCTGGAGGAAGAAGGAAAAATGGGAGATGGGTTAGATGAAAAGAACCCAAGGAACGGGAGAAAAAAATACAGTATAATGACAACTTGGTCTAAGATGCGGGATAGAAGAGAATAAAGATTCTAAGAAAAATAAAAACTAGGAGAGGCCATAGACTTAGCAAGTCACAACTAAGGGTCAAATAATGAATATGTTGGCTACTCTAACCTGCATTACCTGCATGGTGTCTCCTCAACCTTATTTTATACTTCCAAGTTCTCAAGCCTGAGAAGATTGACCTACAATGGTAACACTGCAGAATACTAAGCCCTGGAAACCTGCATCCAGTGATACTGCAGAGATACATTTACATTCCCTGGGTAATTTAGAAACTAATGGCAATGAAATACATGAAATATGTATATCTTAAATGAATTTTTTAAAAAAGGAAACCAATGGAACCATTCTGAATTCTACAATGCACACAAATGAAGTTTTGGAACAAGCACTGAAAAGACTATACACATCAGGTAGACACTTACCATCTGTTTCTGGTTCAGGTCAAGTTTCTTTAACCTGGATATATACGTCTCAAATTCATCAGTTATTATCTCCCTAGAAAACAACCATCATCTGTGTTCAAAAGGTAACAAACCGTGAAACACAATAATCATTTATATTATATGTCATCTATGGTATGAAACCACATGGTAATATCTCAAAATAACCACTTCAGTTCAAAGTCTGTTTCTTTAAAGATTATTTATTTGAAAGGCAAAATTACACACACACACACACACACACACAGAATATGAGAATCTTTTATCTACTGGTTCACTACCCAAACAGCTGCTAGGTCTCCCATGTGGGTATCAGGGACCCAAGCATTTAAGCCATCACCCACTGCCTTCCCATGCACATCAGCATGGAGCTGGATCAGCAGTTGAGCAGCTGGGACTTGAACCAGCACTCTTACAGGATGCTGGCATCACAGACGGTGTGATGCCACTGCACCAAAATGCTAGCACCAAGGGTTTGTTTTCAAGACAATAAACATACTTCTGCTTTCTGATTCCCTTACCAGGAACACAGAAGTCAACCTCTCTGTCCTAACAAGACAGAAGTCTAAAAAACAACCATTCCTGTAGGCTCCCTGAAAGAGGTGGGGACGCAGGGCAGACTGCTGCCCTCAAGAATGAAGTACAGACAGGCAAACCCAACCAAACCCCAAATCTCCCAGAGGAACAGGCTTGGATATTTAAAAACAAAATCAAAATTGTAATTGAAGACTCTATGGAGGCTCAGTGTAGACAATTGACAGTCCTGGGGTGGGGGCAGGGCCACCCTCAGGAGTTCCATTGGGTTCTCTCACAGGTAGTATCAGGGTAATTCTCCAGTGCTTCCAGCAGGGGGAGGAAGAGAACCTAGAGCACTGCTCTTGCCAACAAAGTCTGCCCTGAGGAGAACCTAGACACAAAGCCTAACCTTCTGGGCATCACCAGAAGGAAGGGAAAGTGACTCCAGTCAACCCTAGCCTTCCATAAGGGAGACGAGAAGTACCCAGCTGTGCTCCAGTTTAGCCCTCATGTCGTACCCAAGGGAAAGAAAAACTTAAAAAACACTTGTGAAATTGACAGTCCAGAGGCAGACACTCACCAGGAGAATAAGAACCTCACAATAGAGCCCTGGAACACCCCCTTTTCTCAACAGCTTGCCCCTACATGGCTAAAAACCTGTTACAACAGATCCTTATGCCCAATACATCATACATGGCCGTCAAGAAAAGATTCACAAGGCACACCAAAGGCAAAAAATCATCCTAACCAGACATGGTAGGGATGTAGGAATGATCCAGCGAGACATTTAGCACAGCTCTGATGAATCGGCTTGGGCTGCTATGGATTTTTAAAAGAAAAACTTAAAAAACAAGTTTAACAGAATTTATTGGTGCAGAGAATGGCTCGCATATCAGGAAAACAACTCGCAACAGAAAAGGTTCAGAGAACTTTGCTTTGCAATGTAGGCAGGTGACATTTATGGCTGGAACATGGGCATGAGGCACAGAAACAGCACGATGGGTAACAGTTCATTTGAACATCGACCGGTTGGCAGTCTGTGACTGACTGGAGTTCAACTGCTTGTTATGAAACCATACGGCTAAGTTAATCTTTGCATGTGTTTCCACAGCAAGCTAGGTTGCAGAATGCTCCACAGGGATTCAAGTGCTGAGGTAGCTCTGGGTCACATTTAGTTTAATGAAGTAAGATAAATCAGACAGCAAGAACAAAACAAGCAGAGAAACAGAGATCTTGAAAAATAAATGCTGGAATCAAAAAATACTGTAACAGAATGATGAATGCATTTGATGGCTGAAGAACAAATCTAAGCTTAAGGATCTCCCTTGAGAAGTATCTGAGTATCAAGAAGAACAAAGACTGAAAATAAACCCAACCAGCGAAGACTGTGGGACTACAACAGGTGTAACACGGACGTTGTGGAAATACCAACAGGAGATGAGAAAGGAACAGGAAAATTATTGAAACAATCATGACTGAGAATTCCCTTAAATTAACATCAGACACCAAATCACAGCCTAACAGGAGGAGTACCTAGGGAGCTACATGTAAACATAGCATATTCAAACTACAGAAAACCCAAACACGGGGAAAAATCCCAGAAGATGACAGAGGATTAAAACATCTCCCCTTTAGAGGAACAAGGGTTAGAGTAATATCCAACTTCTCCTCGGACACCAGGCAAGTGAGAGTGACATCAAATGTGTTAAATTTTGAGAAGAAAAACAAAACAAAACCCCATTGACCTAAAATCCTGTACTCTCAAAAGTTATCCTTCAAAAGTAAAGGAGAATTAAGGACTTTCTCAAACAAATAAAAATTGAGGGAACTTGATGCCAGAGTCTTCTCTTGTAACAAGTGTTAAAACGGCTGGTGCCGCGGCTCACTAGGCTAATCCTCTGCCTTGCAGCGCCGGCACACTGGGTTCTAGTCCGGTCAGGGCACAGGATTCTGTCCCGGTTGCCCCTCTTCCAGGCCAGCTCTCTGCTGTGGCCAGGGAGTGCAGTGGAGGATGGCCCAAGTGCTTGGGCCCTGCACCCCATGGGAGACCAGGAGAAGCACCTGGCTCCTGGCTTCGGATCAGCGCGGTGCGCCAGCCGCAGCAGCCATTGGGGGGTGAACCAACGGAAAAGGAAGACCTTTCTCTCTGTCTCTCTCTCTCACTGTCCACTCTGTCAAAAATAAATGAATGAATAAATAAATAAATAAAATTTTAAAAAAAAGGAAATCTGAATACCAGAAAAGTGATTGGGAACCAGTTCTTGACATCCTGTCAAGTTGCTAACTCTGATGCCTGCTTCCATAGGTAGCCCGATAGCCACAAAGCATGTATCACAGAAGCCTGCCTTGATCACACATTTTCAGGGTCTTGATAGAGACAATCACCAATACCTGCAACTGAGTATTTCCATTCCTCCATTTCCATATTGTTGATTGATTTTCAAGTTGGAGTTAATTTCTGCTGTACTTACTTGTCTGGTTTACTTATGGTCATGCCCATGTCAGGTGCAATTTTACTTAGAATATCTAGTAACTTATCAGCTGCTTCACTGCATCTTGTCGAATACATTAGTGTCCACTGATTCACTGTTTCCACACTAAGCATCCGGGTTTTTGTTCCTCTCATCCACTCTGCTTGGTTTTTTATGGCTTCAAACTGGCAAAAAATTACAAGATGCAGTCAAAATGTTATCCTTTAAAGGTCAACATTATCCAAGGTCCTCTTTATTGTAAATTTGCACTATTTCCGATTGAAATAGTACGATTTTAAGTAATAGCTGAATTGCATATTTTTGTTCCTATATATGCATGGAGATATATATCATCTCATTTATATGTGGAGATTTATATATATACATCTCATATAATATATATGAGACTGGAATCCTATCATAGGTTATAAAAAATTTTTAGTTGAGGGGTGGGCATTTGGCCTAGCAGTTAAGACGCCAGCCGGGATGCCCCAGTGCGTCCTGGCTCTATCCCAGACTCCTTGTTTTGCTAATTCACATCTTGAGAGGCAGTGGTAATGCTCAAGTAGTTGGTTCCTTGCCACCCACAGGATATTTACATGGAGCTCCCAGAGCCTGGCTTAGCCTGGCCCAGCCCTAGCTGTTGTGGGCATTTGGGGAGTGAACCAGTGGATAGGAGTTCTATTTCTTTGCCTCTTAGACAATAAAAAAATGTAGAATTTATGGAACTGGGATGGATCTAGACTTTTTTTTTTTTTTTTTTTGACAGGCAGAGTGGACAGTGAGAGAGAGAGACAGAGAGAAAGGTCTTCCTTTTGCTGTTGGTTCACCCTCCAATGGCCGCTGCGGCCGACGCACCGCGCTGATCTGAAGGCAGGAGCCAGGTACTTATCCTGGTCTCCCATGGGGTGCAGGGCCCAAGTACTTGGGCCATCCTCCACTGCACTCCCTGGCCACAGCAGAGAGCTAGCCTGGAAGAGGGGCAACCAGGACAGAATCCTGTGCCCCGACCGGGACTAGAACCTGGTGTGCCGGCGCCGCAAGGCGGAGGATTAGCCTAGTGAGCTGTGGCACCGGCTTCTTTAGGTTCTTAAAACTCAATGAAGGCACTGGCTCAGTAGGTACTGGAGCCTGTTTGAGTCCTGGATGTTCTGCTTCCAATCCAGCTCCCTACTAATGTGCCTGGGAAAACAGAAGATGGTCCAAATGCTTGGCCCCTGCCGCCATGTGGGAGAGCCAAATGGGGCTGCAGACTCCAGATTTCCACCTGGTCCTGTCCTGGCCTTTGTGGCCATTTGGGTAGTGGATAAGTGGATTGAAGATCTATCTCTGTAATTCTGCCTTTCAAATAAACTCTTTTTTAAAATAAAAAAAGGCCTAATGTAAACAATAAAGTGAAACTGGACATTTTTCCAGCAAGAAACACCAACTAACGTCCAGGTAGGGTCTCTTCACCCACCAGATTTTGTCTTACTCCTGCATCATCTTACAAATGTCTGCTGCACTTACTGCTACCTCATTGCCTCTGGACCTCTTCTGCTCCTGGGGGCTGCCCGATTCATGACTCATTCTTTGCCCAAATGAACTCTGATTTTTAAACTTTTTAAAAATATTTATTTTTATTTTATTTGAGAGGCAGAGTTAGAGAGAGAGAGAGAGAGAGAGAGAGAGAGGCAGGCAGAGACCAAGAGGGAGATCTTCCATCTGCTGGTTCACTCCCCAAATGGCTGCAATGGGCAGAGCTGGACCTGTCTGAAGCCAGGATCCAGGAGCTTCTTACGGGTCTCCCACATGAGTGCAGAGGCCCAAGGACTTGGGCCATCTTCTGCTGCTTTCTCAGGCATATTAGTAGGGAGGTTGTAGGAAGTGGAACAGCCAGGGTTGAACCAGTGCCCACATGGGATGCTGGTGCTATAGGCAGCGGCTTTATCCAATATGCCACCATGCCGACCCCAAAATGAACTCTAAAATTTACTCTGTCTCAAGATTTTCTTTCAACCTTGGTTCCTCTGGATTATTTTGATTCTGAGATATCTCTTTGGAAGGTCCATCTTCCAAATCGACTCCTAATACCAGGAAGAAACGTCTGTGATATTAACTAGATAAAGACACAATCCAGAGCCCTTCATGTACATTCTCACTGAATGCTTGCTTCTTCTCTTATACAGAATAAAGCCGTAGTCTGCTAAGAGGTGGTTTTGGTGTTATGCTTTCCTTGACCCCACCAGGACATGACAATGTTGACACTGTCTTACCCATCCTCTGGGCTGGTGGACTTTGACTTCATCCATAACTCTTCCTGAGAATGTCAAGAAGTTGCTGTCAAATTTCAGATCCCAGAGTTGAAGCTCATCTTGTACAGTCTGATCTCTGGAAAGGAAAATATTTCCAACAGGATCAAACCAAAGAAAATAGGCAAACACCAGTTATTCATTTGTTGAACACAGGACACTTAATTTTCCTCTAACCCAAAGTTCAGGATTGCTTTGCCCTCAATCATTATTGAGACGCTGTCGAGAAGCTCCCTGGATCTCTGAAGTCATCTTGTCTTGACTCTCACGTGTGTACACGCAACTCACAGCCTTTTGTCTCAGTCTCCCCCAGCCCTCCCTTGGCCTCATAACATCACAGTGACCAAAAAATTAGAGTTACTCTTCCCCAAATACTATTTTATTCTCAGATTTTTTTTCTTTAAATTTTTGAAAGGTAGAGATAGGCAGAAACACAGAGGGACATCTCTCTCATTTACCAGTTCACTTCCCAAATGCCTACCGGACCTGGGACTGGGCCATGCCATAGCTAGGAGCCAAGAAATCCATCCAGGCCTCCCATGGGGCAAAAGGGACCCAAGTGCTTGAACCATTGCCTGCTGCTTCCTAGGGTGTGCATTAGAAGGAAGCTGGGATTGGGAATGGAGCCAAAACTTGAATGCAGGCACTCTGATATAGGATGCAGGCACCCCAAGTAGTATCTGAACTTCTGAGCCAAATGCCAGTCCCTGCAACTGTCATTTTCTAATGGAAGAATCTGAGGTACCATAGGACATACATAGGTCTCACTGTGTGTGCAATATTATACACATGCAGATAAACTAAAAAAAAAAAATCAGCACTCACTGTTGTACAGCTTTGATGAATTCTTTCAGTTCATTCTGTCTTCTTTGTGGACCCAAACGTGTATGTAAGGCCAAGTCCCTCATGATTCTTGAGTTTTTACGCATTGGATCTGTTAGACCTTTAAACAAATTCCAAAAGATACAGCTGCGCCAATAATAAGTCTGCATTAGAGAAGACTGAACTATGGTATCTAGTTGACCATCATCAACCCAGAGAATACAACTGTGGGTCACACAGAGTTCTTTCCATAGCTCATTCTTCTCCATCATAATTACATCTGAATTTCAAGAGAAGTTGTCTTCTATAGAGACCACATAAATCAGCAATACCTGTGAGGTAGCACAGCTCAGGGACCAGCAGTATAGGCTCACGTGGTATATCCTGCTGGCCCTTTTTCCATTTTCCTTGGCTGCTCAACAGTGGCTGATTTAAGTCAGTGATACATTCTCTGTAACGCTGCTCAAGAGAAGGAAGACCAGCAAGACTATCAGCAAAACCATAGTAATGTCACATAAATACGGACAAAAGCACCCATTCTGGGTCATATGGAGGCCCTGAGGCATGCTGATGATATTGTCTCCCCTAGCCTAAGAATGCATTATAAATACTTTTAATTCTGATGTCCCAGAGATATCTTCATTTTTTTTCTTATAAGCATGCATGATCAAAGAGTAGGACTTCCACAAAATATTGCACTGGAGCCATTGTGTTACTTAACAATAACAAAAACTTTTGTATATGTAGGAGTAAGAGACTCTCAAAGTAGTTCTTACCATTCTTACCATGGTTGCAACAGCCAGGGCTGGTTCAGGGCAAAGCAAGGAGCCTAGAATTCTATCCAGGTCTCCCATGTGGATGGCAGAGGCCTCAAGGAATTGGGCCATCTTCTGCTTTTCCAGATGCATTAGCAGGGAGCTAGAACTGCCAGGATGCAAACTGGTGCTCCTATAGGATGTCAGCATAGCAGGTGGTGGCTCAACAACGCTGGACACCTTATTGAAAACTTTTGACAGGATCCCCTTCCATAATGGAGGATGGCAAGACCTCTTTTTAATATTGCCATTACAGATCGATCCACAATATTCCTCCTATATTATCTCCCCTCACCTTAGTGTTCATTTCTAGTAAGAAAAGTCATTTTTTTTTAAAATTTTTTGACAGGCAGAGTGGACAGTGAGAGGGAGACAGAAAGGTCTTCCTTTTGCCGTTGGTTCACCCTCCAATGGCCGCCCCGGCCGGCGCACAGCGCTGATCCAAAGGCAGGAGCCAGGTACTTATCCTGGTCTCCCATGGGGTGCAGGGCCCAAGCACTTGGGCCATCCTCCACTGCACTCCCTGGCCACAGCAGAGAGCTGGCCTGGAAGAAGGGCAACCGGGACAGAATCCGGTGCCCTGACCAGGACTAGAACCCCATGTGCCGGCGCCGCTAGGCGGAGGATTAGCCTATTGAGCCGCAGCACCAGCTGGAAAAGTCATTTTCAAAGACATCATGGAGAGAAATTTCTACACTTACAGTGTAATTCTTGAGCAATTCAGTGCCTTTTCTTCTCCAATATGAAGTGGTGACTCTTTAAAGATCCTTCTATGTTGCTTGTTAAATGGTCCAGCCAGTGGTAACTTGGTCACATGAATTCTGGCATCATGTTGTCTTTTAAACATCAGAGAACTTCTGATCCATTGTCCATGGCTCTGTTATCTTGAGCCAGACTACTATGTTCAGTTAGTGTTATATTGTTTCAGATTATGTGTATTTTCCCTTAAGGTGGTCTGCAGTTACTGAAGAGGTATCTAGGACTTATCCCCATATCCCCATCTTTCAGCCTTCTCATGGTAAGAGCTTGGACAGATATTTCTCTATGTGGTAGAATCACAGCAACATTGTCCAGGACTCACCACCACTCCTACCACCCTGTCTGTCAAAGCCTTTGGTTGTGATATTCTTCCTTTAGGGGTCTCTGTAAGTCATACTTCTCATTTTTACAGTCTTCACACAATACCCTATAAGGCCCCTTACAACATCAACTTCCAAGAGGAAAAAAAATCAGTTCTGTTGTTTCTATTTGATCATTAGACTTCTTTTGAAGTCCAGGTTCAAATTTCTCATGACCCATGGCATGAATTCAGCAACTTTTCTAGATCTCATGACAACCCTACATGTGAACTATTGCCTCTTATTAGACTGAATTCCCACTAGAGCAGCTCTGAATAATTATTTCAAGTCTTACAGCAGAATATTCATTTTATTCAAGTGTATTTGCAGAGACAATTTTTTTTTTTTTTTTTTTTTTTTTTACACCCAAGACCCTTACCTGTGAACACACACCAGGAAAACAGTTTGCCTCATTATGCCAAATTCTTCCCAACCCCACTGCTCTGGGTTGCTAACATGCACGAATGAACTATTACACCCTATATGTGAACAACTAATATGCACCAGGCATGGCTTGAGGCATGAGAGATATTACAAAGAACAAAAACAATGCTGTTCTATCCCTCTTGAAACTCATTATCTATTGGGGAGAGGAGCAATAAAATAATCACCCAAACATGTGGTTACAAATTGGGATATACGTGATGAAAGAGCAAATATATAACAAAGTAATATTAATTGACCTCAAGCATGTCTGGGATGGTTGATAGGTTGGAGTCTGTATGTGTGTGTTGAGGGTTGGGAACTGTTTGGATATCCACAATAGCTCTACTGATTCAATAATCCTTGAGACAGAATTTATGGAACATACAAATATCATCCCAGGTATAAGAATCAGCACACATAAATTTAGGAGGTGGTGGTCCTTACCTTGTTTGCATCCCAAGCTTGTATTTCAAGGCAAGCCACAATCAATCACTTGTCCAAAATATCACTAATTCCTATCTACTCTATGCCTTCATCAAACTAGGTTGACAGATCTCTAACCCTGGTAAACCCAACTGTGTATTCCATGCCTGAAACCGACCACTAAATCCTCCTAACCAGTTCCATGGTTAGTCTTTACCACAATTTAAAATGGGTACGTTGGCCGGTGCCGCGGCTCACTAGGCTAATCCTCCGCCTTGCAGCGCCGGCACACGGGGTTCTAGTCCCGGTTGGGGCACAGGATTCTGTCCTGGTTGCCCTTCTTCCAGGCCAGCTCTCTGCTGTGGCCAGGGAGTGCAGTGGAGGATGGCCCAAGTACTTGGGCCCTGCACCCCATGGGCGACCAGGAGAAGTACCTGGCTCCTGGCTTCGGATCAGCGCGGTGCGTCGGCTACAGCGCGCCGGCCGGGGCGGCCATTGGAGGGTGAACCAACGGCAAAAGGAAGACCTTTCTCTCTGTCTCTCTCTCTCACTGTCCACTCTGCCTGTCAAAAAAAAAAAAAAAAAAAAAGGGTACTTTATTAAAATTCTCTGGTATGTTTCCTCTCCCATTCAAAAAACCCACTATTTTTAAGATTTTTTAAAAAATTTATTTGACAGAGTTACAGACAGTGAGAGAGAGAGAAAGGTCTTCCTTTCGTTGGTTCACTCCCCAAATGGCTGCAGTGGCTGGAGCTGCGCCGATCCAAAGCCAGGAGCCAGGTGCCTCCTCCTGGTCTTCCATGGGGGTGCAGGAGCCCAAGCACTTGGGGCATCCTGCACTGCCTTCCTGGGCCACAGCAGAGAGCTGGACTGGAAGAGGAGCAACTGGGACTAGAACCGGTGCCCATATGGGATGCTGGCACCACAGGCAGAGGATTAACCTAGTGTGCCATGGCGCCCGCCCCACAAACCTACTATCTTACACTTTCTCCTCTCAAATATCCTTTATGCTCCTGCCCTCCTCCCACCAAGTCAGCCTTGCTTCATACTGAGAAACAGGAGACTTCAGACAGGAGCTCCCTCACCTTGCACCTGCCATTGATCTGCCTCCCTGGAGGCATGCTCTTTATTAGCCCTCTCAATAATACAGGGCAGAGGACTGCTCCAGAGGAAGGATTTATAGTCTCCTAATTGAGCTGAATTTTAGCCTCTTCTCACTTTGGGATTATTGCTCCCACCATTAACCCAATAGAATCTCTTTGCATTCTGTGTTACTAATTTCTCACTCTATTAGATGATTTTCTGCCAGGATACAGGCAGGTTAGAGTTTTCAGTAACCTTTAAAGGTCTTCTCAGCAGGAGGTGGCTTCTCAAAGTGGAAAGAAGCCATCTCCTGCTGGAGCCCCGTCTTGACTGCCCTTCCCAACGATGCCGCTTTTCAACATGAAGCAACCATAGAGATCATCGCTCAATCCCCCTAACAGATGTTAGGGTCCATACTTCTTGAGAGGGGCATTTGAGGAGTCAGATGGGTTAATAGGCAGTCAGGATGGTTCCAGTGGAATTTGGGGTATAGAGGGCTTGCTTCCCCCCAAAAGGTTATCTTTAACAAGATCAAAATGTCTGCACTCCTTCCTAAGGAATTTCCAAATTTGTCATGAGAATAGCAAAGGAATGTGACTCCTGGGCTCACAGTTTATTGTGAAAACAAGTTACCTAACCCACCCTTCTGGATGGCTTTTTTGTTTTATTGGGAGCAAGCCAGACAGGATACAGGATTGTAAATCAGGTCTTTTGTTGGGTTGGCCCCCACCTTATACTGACAGTTTCTTCCCCACTATTGTACTTAGAAACCTCACTACCACCAGCCCTTTGGGTTTTGCCTTTCTAGGAGCCCTCCCCCTCCCCCCCATGCCACTCTGGCTGGAGTTCACTGACTCATAAATCTTGCTTATTCCATCTCCTACAGCATACATATCTTTTCTTTTTGTAGAAAATCTTGCTTTGATTTTTCTTTAGTAATTCTCACCTGGACAATCCTCACTATGACCTGACAAACAAAGTGCATTTGCTTCTTTATCAGCCCTCATATTAAGACTGAAGTGTCCAAGAATTTGGAGATTTGGATATTAACACATGATTGTTATCATTTTAGATTGTATTGTGCATTTTTATTCTTTGAGGCCCAAGCTCTATGAGTTAAGACTTCTAGATAATATTTTCATATCTAAAGTGTTAGGAAACTGGCACAGTTTTAGCCAGGTGGCCACATGGCCCAATCTCTGTGGTCAAGCTCCACCCCCATCCTAATGGGATTCGCTGCTCCTGCTTCCCTGCCCGCCCTCAGGCAAAGTTTTAAAAGGGCCTGAACACATGCTCTCTTGGCCCTTCTCCCCTGCATTCTCTTGGTTCCTCTCTCTAGCCTCCTTTCCTGCCCTCTCGGTTCTTCTCTCTTGGCTTCTCTCTGCTCTCTTGGCTACTCTCCTCCTCTCACTCTCTTCTCTCTCTTCTTACTAGCTCCTCTCCTCTCTGTTTCTCTCTTATACTCTTTCTCTTTCCCTTCGCTGCCCCTTCACTCCAGTCTGTTGGGTGTTCCCCAATAAACCCTTTCCCTTATTCTGGTGTTCGGTGTGTTTTGTGACCGCTAACATTAATTTCTACCTAAGCATTCATCTATACATTTAAAACTAGTATAATCACTTCCAAGACTGACAGAATAGACAGAAGAGGCTATGCTATTTATGTGACACTACCCTATATATAACATTTAAATACACAGACAATAGCATTATTTTCCTTTTGGGGATTTAGCTCTACTTTTATTCCTCATTATGTTTATTATATGTCCACACAGAACACAGACACACACACACACACACACATACACACACACACCTATTCAACTATTCAAATTCAACTTCAGAGAAACCTATATAAATGACATGAAAGGGGCTGGCACTGTGGGGTATCAGGTTAAGCACCTGCCTGTGACACCATCATCCCATATGGGTGCCATTGAGTTCTGGCTGCTCCACTTCCAATCCAGCTCCTTGCTAACATGCCTGAGAAAGCATCGGAAGATGGCCCTAGTGCTTGGGTCCTTGCACCCATGTGGGGGATCTAGAAGAAGCTCCTGGCTTTGAATTGGTCCTGCTCTGGCTTTTGCAGCCATTTGGGGAGTGAATCTGTGGATGGAAGACCTTTCTCTGTAACTCTGCCTCTCAAGCAAATAAATCCTTAAAGAAAAATGACATGAAAAATTTTACAGTTTATATGTAAGAAATAAAATTTCATACCTCCATGTAGTAATCTACAAAGGTGACTACACTGCCATCTGCTCTCTTAAATGTATCTTCAGGATATTGATCCCAATTAATGTTATCAATTCTGTAGGTTCTGTTGTTGTATCTGTGGAATAATTGTAACACATGACATTATTCCAGACTTAATCATTGTATGGAACCATGTAGGAAATAAGACATTGAAAACACTACAGGTAACTGCAAGACACATCAGATTTAGTAAGACAGAAATCATGTACCATATAACTCACTGATTTATCTGAACAATCCATTGAGTTTCAGTATATACAAAGTTGTACAAATATAAGTTTTAGAACACTTGCATCACCCAAAGAAGAAATATTGCCATAAGCAGTCACTCCCTATTTCTGCCCTAATTATCCAGCCCTCAGGCAGCCACAATTCTGCCTCTATACATTTGTTTACTCTTGTACTTCATATAAATTGAGCTACACACCATGTGATCTTTCCTGATGGCTTCTTCCATTTAGCATAGTATTTTCAAAGTTCTTCCATGCTGTACTATGTGTCAGTATTTCATTCCTTTTTATTTCCAAGTAATATTCTGTTGTGTGGATACACTAAATTTCATATATTCACTTGCTAGTTGATAGGTATACCATTGTTTATACTTTCAGTGATTATGAATAACATTAGGAGCACCCATGTCCTAATTTTGGTGGACAAATGTTTTCATTTCCCTTGGGTATAAAACTAGCGCGGAACTTCTGGATCACTTGGTCATGCTATGTTTTTTGAAGCAACTATGTTGTTTTTTACTTCCATCAGCAGTATAAGTAGGTTGGCTCTGATTTTTCCACATCCACACTGATACTTGTTAGCAAATGTTTGCTTTCGCTGTCCTAGTGAGTCTAAGGGGACATCTCATTGTAGTTGTTATTTGCCTCTTCCTTGGGGGTGGCCTAACGATGTTCAATAGTTTTTTGTGTGCTTATTTGTCATTAGTACATTTTCTTTGGAGATTGTCTATTCCTTTGCTTTTCCCATTTTAAGAACTGAGTTGTCTTAAAAACTCAAATTTTCAACGTTTTCACCATCAAAAAATGTTCAACACTTGCTAATCCATAGCAAAACATCACCTGGAACTCCATAGATATGTATAATTTGTATGTGTCTTAAGAGCTTAAAAACAAAAATCAGGTTATTTGTTGCATTGTACATGTGTCATGTATTTTAGATGTAACCTGTGACAGAAGACATTTGTAAATCACCTATTTGTCAGCTGTGTTTATTTCCTTCAACATTGTACTTTGAACAAAAGTTTAATACAGAAAAGTCCCATTTATCTTTTTATTTTGTTATTGTTTACACTTTTTATGTCCCATCTAAGAAGGTTTTGCCTAAAGTTAAGAAGATTTATTCCTGGGGATGGCATTTTGGCACAGCGTGTTAAGTCTCTGCAGTGTTGGCATCCCATATGGGCACCAGTTTGAGTTCTGGCTACTCCACTTTTGATCCAGTTCCCTGCTAATGTGCCCAGGAAGGCAGTGGAAGGTGACTCATGTGGGAGACCTGCAAGAAGCTCCTGGCTCTTGGCTTCAGCTCCTGGAGAGTGAACTAGTGGATGGAAGCTATCTCTCTCTTTCAAATAAATAAATTAATCTTTTTTAAAAGTTTGTATAAAATATTTACTCCTATTTTTCCCCCTAAGAAAATTATACTTTTAGCTCTTACACTTAGGTCTATTTTGAGTTCATTCTTGAGTTAAATTTGAGTTACCACTGTGTGTTGTGTGTGAAGAAGGGGAACGTGGATACTCAGTTGTCCTAGCAATATCTTGAAATGATTCTTCTTTCCCCTGTTAGAACTGTCTTGACACCCTTGTCAAAAGTCAGACTGTTGGGTGTGAGGGTTAACTGTGGGTTCTTAACTATATCCCATAGGTCTATATGTAGCTTAAAGGTAGCTTAATACCTGTAGCACCCTGTTTAATAATTATGGAATTGTCACAAGTTTTGAAGTTGGGCAATATAAGTCACTTTTTTTTTTTTTTTTTTTTTTTTTACAGGCAGAGTGGACAGGGAGAGAGAGAGAGACAGAGAGAAAGGTCTTTCTTTTGCCGTTGGTTCACCCTCCAATGGCCGCCGCGGCCAGCGCATTGCGGCCAGTGCACCACGCTGATCCGAAGGCAGGAGCCAGGTGCTTCTCTTGGTCTCCCATGGGGTACAGGGCCCAAGGACTTGGGCCAACCTCCACTGCACTCCCGGGCCACAGCAGAGAGCTGGCCTGGAAGAGGGGCAACCAGGACAGAATCCGGTGCCCCGACCGGGACTAGAACCCGGTGTGCCGGCGCTGCAAGGCGGAGGATTAGCCTATTGAGCCGTGGCACCGGCCAGTCACTTGTTCTTAAAGTTAATTTTCTTATTGAGTTAATATCTTTAAGGTAGAAGGGAAGTTCAAAATAAAACTGCCTTTAAATTGAAAGTTGCTGATGGATCACAAAACAGCTAGATATGTACAACAAACAGAAAAAGGAAAGGAATTCTGTTATGTGCAATTAAGGGTTCAGAGCAAAGAGATTCTAAGGATAGCATCAGGCACTGTAAGGACAACATCATCTGTACATATTCTGCCAAGTTGCATGACCAGGCGAGGAAAGTGTCCAATGATCATGCTGTGTTTATACTCTTTCTACTCCCAAACTTCAGCATTTAACTGTTAGAAAACCATAGGCCCATCTGTTGTGGGAAGGTCAAAGTGGTTGCTTTTTGAAAATCAGACTTACTTTGTGATTATAATTGATCCAATTAGTTCTTCCTCCACTCTCTTCTTCCAATCTCCATATTGGGTGTTTTCATAGATCCTTACTATTATATCGTAAGCAGTTTCCATTCGGATCAGTTTGTGACTCACATCAGCACAGAGGGTAAGGCTGTTTTCGTATTGCAGAATAGACGTAATATAGCCAGGCCAGATTTCCATCCTGCAAACAGTAAGTGACATGATGATCTTCAAGTCCAAGTTTGCAACATGAAGCCAAGCTTTTCAGGGCCTGAGCTCTAAGACAAATACTTAGCAGTCATTTGCTCCCAATTCCTTTTTAGTAAGGACTGGCCTTTTTGAAGGATCTCCAAATAAAGATTGACCAGATGTGCTACTTAAAAGTAATACATCATCTTTGTTAGACCATTTTTATTATCACTTATAGGCTTAGCTCTCCATCTGTATACATAAAATATAGAACTTTTACAATTAGCTTCTTTATGTGTCAATAAGGAATATAAACACATACAAATCAGCTTAATTGCTATGATTGAGGTATTTTCAAGGAAAAATTTGTCACCCAGGTTTTAGGGTTCCTGTGATGTTTGCAGAACCAAATACTTTAAAATTTTAGCATAAATCATGAACCATAAACAGGAAACTTTTCACTGCATTTTTTTTTAAATTTTTTGACAGGCAGAGTGGACAGTGAAAGAGAGACAGAGAGAAAGGTCTTCCTTTGCCGTTGGTTCACCCTCCAATGGCCACCGCGGCTGGCGCACCACGCTGATCCGAAGGCAGGAGCCAGGTGCTTCTCCTGGTCTCCCATGGGGTGCAGGGCCCAAGCACTTGGGCCATCCTCCACTGCACAGCCAGGCCACAGCAGAGAGCTGGCCTGGAAGAGGGGCAACCGGGACAGAATCTGGCGCCCCGACCGGGACTAGAACCCGGTGTGCCAGCGCCGCAAGGCGGAGGATTAGCCTAGTGAGCCGTGGCGCCGGCCATTTTCACTGCATTTTAAATTTACATTAAACTGAAAACTTAATTGCTAATGATTGGTGGGTACCACTAAAAAGGCCATCCCTTATAAATCATACCACTTCCCACGAGAGTAACTTTCTCAAAAGAATTATATGGTCAAGTCTATAGAATACAAGATTTCTCCACTTTATACACACTTATGTTCATGGAACTCCATTGCTTTCTTGTTGTTGTAATAGTTGCGACCAATTTGCTTCAAATTCATCAACTTCAGAACTCTAGAAATTGAAAGAACAAGTTTTGTTGGAAATACACTCATTATTAAGCAGTTGGTAACACATAAGAATTCATTAGGAAAAACAAGCTGTCTATGGGTTTGTTAATTTATCAATTAACACAAAATAACAGATAAGTAAATTACATTATGAGGTAGATAGTTTCATTTGATCTCAGTGCTTCTGTCTCCTCATAACAAAAATATCATGTAGATGTCATCTAAATGCCCTTCATTCTGAGAACTGATCACAACATCTTTCACACAGTGTATCCCAAGTTTTAATCTTCAGCATTTGTTCATCACAGTGAGTATGGAATAGAAAACAATTGTGGGCCGGTGTGGTGGCATAGCGGGTAGAGCTGCCGCCTACAGTATTGGCATCCCATATCTGTGCTAGTTCAAGTCCTGGCTGCTCCAATTATGATCCAGTGCTCTGCTATGGTCTGGGAAAGCAGTGGAAGATGGCCCAAGTTATTGGGCCCCTGAACCCACGTGGGAGACCCAGAAGAAGCTCCTGGTTTCAGATCAGCACAGCTCTGGCCGTTGTGGCCAACTGGGGAGTGAACCAGAGGACAGAAGACCTCTCTCTCTCTCTGCCTCTCCCTTCTCTCTATGTAATTCTTTCAAATTAATTAATTAATTAATTAATTTTAAAAAAGGAAAGAAATGTATTTGCACTAGAGAGGAAATATGCATAGACTCCTTCTCAACGGGTACCAGACATGGGAAATAGGGACAGGCAGGGATCAAGTACAGATCAGGGATAAGCTACTGAACTTGCACATTCTGCTTGAGTCTCCAGTATCATTTCATCTCAAAAACCCTTCACTCTCTCAATACCTGGCACTGGCAACGACAAAAACCCTAGAAGTCAATTGACCTCAAAACTGAGACACAGGAATCCACAACTCAATCCCACAGAAAAGAAATCCAATGAACACACCTTCGAAAGAGGATGTTGAAATAGCGTATGCATTCGGGGTGGCTGGGTCGGAGTTCCTTGGAAAATCGCAGTGTAATCTGTATAACTTTATCATCCTCATTTCGGCCGAACATCTTGTCCTTGAGGTACACAACAGCAAACAAGTGTCCAGATGCTCCTCTCAGAAAGCTCATTTCTACATACTACATGGCACAACCGTCTTTCCCCGAGACACAAGCATACAGAAAATGTGTTCCACAAAAATGAAGCATCAGAGTTTAATACTGAAAACATCCTAAATTCCTATAAATTGACTATAGAAAATTTATTGGAGAAAATAAGACCTATGAAAGTGATGGGAATTTGGGGGGCGGGGAGCTGAAGTTTTGAAGGAAATACTAAATTATTCAAAATTTTGTTACTAGCTTTTTTTGGTCATTTGGTGCTTAAACTTCACTTAAATGCCATGGAAGTACTAAAAACTGAGGCATTATTGAGTATCAGTGAAGATGAAACATGCATATGGCCTTTGTCACAAGTGACATGGCCAAGAGGGCCTAAGGATATCTTTATGAACCAATGTAGACAAAGTTTTATTTTGAAAAACAGAAGTGGAGGCCAGTGCCGCGGCTCAACAGGCTAATCCTCCGCCTTGCAGCGCCAGCACACCGGGTTCTAGTCCCGGTCGGGGCACCAGATTCTGTCCTGGTTGCTCTTCTTCCAGGCCAGCTCTCTGCTGTGGCCCAGAAAGGCGGTGGAGGATGGCGCAAGTGCTTGGGCCCTGCACCCCATGGGAGACCAGGAGAAGTACCTGGCTCCTGCCATTGGATCAGTGCGGTGCGCTGGCCACAGCATGCCAGCCATGGCAGCCATTGGAGGGTGAACCAACGGCAAAAGGAAGACCCTTCTCTCTGTCTCTCTCTCTCACTATCCACTCTGCCTGTCAAAAACAAAACAAAACAAAACAAAAAAAACAAACAAAAAACACAGAAGTGGAAATGGGAAAGGAAGGCAAAGGTCCAATAGCAATACTTAACCACATTTTCTACTTTTCTGGGTAATATTAACGAGTTTCCATCCAACAGAAAGTAATTCCCAAGTTCTGACTTGTTTTGAAGAAGTAAATCCGTACGAAGGGCAGTATCTTCTACTTCTGGGTTGAAGTCCACGTTGTATACATAAGCATTCCACTGGGGCCGGGACGTCACCCGGAAATGGTTGGCCATAAGCTTTACCTTTGTACCTTCTGAACCTGGAAGATTGAGCCACATGGCAATAATCAAAGAAGATGACCCACTGAACCAAGGAATTCAGATGCTGCTCTTGTGACAGCGGCAGTTAGCTGCACCAAGGACATAAACAAAACAGTGAATATTTGTCTTTATCTGGTGTCCAGAATGTCACACCAGCAATTTTCAAAGTGCAAGCCCACAAGGATAAAGTTTGAGTAAGATTAAAATATTTAACAATGGGGCCAGCACTGTGGCAGAGTGGGTAAAGCTGCTGCCTATAATGCTGGCATCCCATATGTGCGCCAGTTCAAGACCTGGCTGCTCTACTTCCAATCCAGCTCTCTGCTATGGCCTGGAGGAGCGGTGGAAGATGGCCCAAGTCCTTGGGACCCTACACCCACGTGGGAAACCCAGAGGAAGTTCCTGGCTTCAGATTGGCACAGCTCCGACCGTTGTGGCCAACTGGGGAGTGAACCAGTGGATAGAAGGCGTCTCCCTCTCTCCTTCTGCCTCTCCTTCTCTCTCTGTGTAACTGACTTTCAAGTAAAATAAATCTTTTAAAAATATTTAACAATAAAAATAAGGCAAGAACAAAACTTCTGCTCCTTCCAGAAGGGAATTCAGTGAGCTACCATGTGTAACAATATTTAATTAAAAAAAAAAAAATCTTGGGGCTGGCACTGTGGTGCAGCGGGTTAACACCTTGGCCTGAAGCGCCGGCATCCCATATGGGCACCAGTTCAAAACCTGTCTGTTCCAATTCTGATCCAGCTATCTAATATGGCCTAGGAAAACAGCAGAAAATGGCCCAAGTCCTTGGACCCCTGTACCCGTGTGGGAGACCCGGAAAAAGCTCCTGGCTCCTGACTTCAGATGAGCACAGCTCTGGCTGTTGCAGCCAATTGGGGAGTGAACCATCCGATGGAAGACCTCTCTCTCTCTGCCTCTGTTCTCTGTGAAACTCTGACTTTCAAATAAACAAATTATTTAAAAAAAAAATCAACACAACCAAAGAATCAGTCATTTTACTTAAAGGGCTATAAAAGGAAAAGAATACAGAATTCATTCAAGACTTTGCCAGAATTGTCATTTCTGCACAAGTAAATGCTATTACAAGTATGTGTGTGGTGAGGAGGTGCCTCCACTTAACACTGATGATAGGAAGCTTTAGAGAGTCTGTTACACACAGAATTTCTGTTTCTAACCCAACACTTACAGCCAACAGCTCTATAAAACTAAATTGTTACAGGCCAGCTTACCTATTTTTGATGTTTTAACGTGTTCCATGTTCTGCCTGGTATTTACCACATGGTCTTCAAAGAGTCCGCCAGTCCTCGGCGTCACTGATAATGTCTGCAATTTAGCCGAAAGCTCAGCTTCTCCTAGGGATGAAGAAAGGTAAAAGGCAGAGATTTACTCAGTGAAAAGGGAAATGTAATTAAAAAAAGACATTAGCAACCCCCAGTTACTCCAAGAGGTAAGGTTGAAAAGATGACATCACAGGATCTGAGTGACATCATCTCAATGGGTTGCCATTAAAGCCTTTTTATCAAGTCCCCAGTCTACGCCCGTGGTTGCCTTGGCATTCCAAATATTTCTCTCTCTTTTTAAAGAATTATTTGAAAGTTACAGAGAGAGGGAGAGACAGGTCTTCCACCTGTTAGTTCCCTCTCCAAATGGCCACAACAGCTGGAGCTGTGCTGATCCAAAGTCGGGAGCCAGGAGCTTCTTTCTGGTCTCCCATATGGGTGCAGGGGCCCAAGCACTTGGGCCATCTTCTGTTGCTATCCCAGGCCACAGCCTGGATTGGAAGAAGGGCAGCAGGGGCTTGAACTGGAGCCCATATGGGATGCCAACACTGCAGGCTGGGGCTTTAACCCACTGCACCACAGCGCTGGCCCCTATTCCATCTATTTCTGTTAAGGCGTTTGCTCTGTTTCATCAGGTACTTGCTCACAGGCCAACATTCTAGAAATCTAGGTTCTGGCTCTCCATCTTCCAATCAGCCCACTCCTTGGCACTACACTGCCTTTAGTGGCCATCAGGAAGTGACCGGTGAAATGGGCTTTTGATACGAAATGATCTATTTTTTCTATTAGTAGTAATTGCAATTTTACTAAATTTTAAGATTTAAATAGATTTAGGTGGTTCTACAAAGTCAGCATTTGAATAACACTGCAAAGCAGTTTTTCAGTGAGAAGCGGTATTGCAAAACCAAGACTATATACACGTTCTCTGTAAGTCCTATATCTGAATGGTCAAGAGAGGCCATGTCTTGGGTTACAAATTTTTTTTTTTTACAGGCAGAGTGGACAGTGAGAGAGACAGAAAGGTCTTCCTTTACTGTTGGTTCACCCTCCAATGGCCACTGCAGCCGGTGCACCGCGCTGATCCGAAGGCAGGAGCCAGGTGCTTCTCCTGGTCTCCCATGGGGTGCAGGGCCCAAGCACTTGGGCCATCCTCCACTGCACTCCCAGACCACAGCAGAGAGCTGGACAGGAAGAGGGGCAACTGGGACAGAATCCAGCACCCCGACCGAGACTAGAACCTGGTGTGCCGGCACCGCAAGTGGAGGAATTAGCCTATTGAGCCATAGCGCCAGCCCAAAAATTGTTTTCTTAAAAATGGTAATTCTGGAAACCATTATGCCTAGTTTATGATACTCTTACAAGAGTCTCAATTTTTATAATTGAAAAATTATTTAACTATATTTTATTCATAGAAGTCAGTGATTTTTAACAAACTCTCAACTAATTCCTGACAAATGTAGCAATCAAACACATTAAAATTCATTTATTGACATTTGCAACATCACATGTACTATACAGTTAATCCCAATGCCTCAGAGGTATCATCAGTTAACAAAAAAAGGAGTACTTCAAAAAGTTTATGGACAAGTAGAATTAAGGGAGAACTTTTGGATGGGCCTGTGTTGTGGCATAGTGGGTAAAGCCACTGCCTGTGATACTGGCATCCCATATGGGTGCCAGTTTATATGCTAGTTGCTCCACTTCTGACCCAGCTCCCTGCTAACAGCCTGGGAAAAAGCAGTGGAAAATGGTCCAAGTGTTTGGGTCCTTGCCTCCCATGTGCTTCTGGTTTCAGCCTGGCCCAGCACTGGCTTTTTGCTGCCCTCAGGTTGGAGGGGTGAATCAAAGGATGGAAGATTTCCCTGTCTCTGTGGTGCCAGCATCCCATATGAGCACCGGATCATGTCTCGTCTGCTCTTATTCTGATCCAGTTCTTTGCTGTGGCCTGGGAAAGCGGTAGACCCAGAAGAAGCTCCTGGTTTCGATCTGCTCAGGTTCAGCTGTTGTGGCCATTGGAGAGTGAACCAGCAGATGGAAGATCTGTCTCTCCCTCTCTCATTCTACCTCTCAAATAAGTAAAATATTTTAAAAGGAATTTTTCAAAAATATATTTTGGTGCAAAATATTTTTGAAATCCAGAGCAGACTCTTATCCTACTGGTTAAGTTGCCTGCATACTTCATGGGAATACCTGGTATGATTCCCAGCTCCAACTTCTGACTCAAACTTCCTGCTAATGCAGACCCTGGGAGGCAGCAGGGGAGGGGCTCAAGTAGTTGGATTCCTGCTACATTCACAGGAGACCTGGACTAGGCATTTGGGGAGAAAACCAGCAGATGAGATCTGTCACCCTGTCAGTGCTTCTTATAAAATTCAATTTTTGAAATCTGCATCATTTTAAGATTTATTTATTTGAAAGTTAGAGTTACACAGAGAAAAGGAGAGAGAGAGAGAGGTCAGTCTTCCATCTACTGGTTCACTCCCCAGTTGGCCGCAATGGCTGGAGCTGTGCCGATCCAAAGCCAGGAGCCAGGAGCTTCTTCCCGGTCTCCCACATGGGTGCAGGGCCCAGGGTCTTCAGTCATCTTCTACTGCTTTCCCAGGCCATCGTAGAGAGCTGGATCAGAAGTGGAGCAGCTGGGATATGAACCCACGCCCATATGAAATGCCAGCACTGCAGGTGGAGGCTTTACCCGATATGCCACAGTGCCAACCCCTGCATCGTTTTCATAATATACATCTCCATGAACTTTAAGACCCTTGTATGTATGAATTTATTTTTGGCACCAAAGCAAACTTAAAATTCTCCCTTCTATGAACTTTTTAAATTACCCTCCTCTATATTTTAAGTACTCAAATGTATAGCTTCATTTTAAGGGTTCTGGATTCTGTATTGTTCTAACATTTACCTGTTTTTTTTTTTTTTTCATGTTTACAGTTTGACCCCTCAGAAGCTATTTTTGCTATAAGAAGTGGATAATCAGTTCTGGATATTTTATCACATTAGCTTTGGATATTTTAATCACAAGTTCTTGGCAAATGACAATTCACAAGCCTGTGTGCTCACTTGTACCAGTGTAATGCGGGTCACTTGTGACCTGTGAAGGATGGGACATTGCGGGTGAAACACCCAGAAGGTCAAGGAGTTGTCTGAACTTGCAAATACAGCAATTTAAGAAGTCAAGGAGGAGGCTCGTACTGGTGCTGTGGCATAACAGGTTAAGCCACCGCCTGCAGTGCCGGCATCCTATATGGGCGCTGGTTTGAGTCTCGGCTGCTCCACTTCTGAGCCAGTTCTCTGCTATGGCCTGGGAAAGCACTAGAAGATGGCCCAAGTCCTTGGGCCCCTGCACCTGCATGGGAGACCTGGAGGAAGCTCCTGGCTTCAGGTCAGCCCAGCTCTGGCTGTTGCAGCTATCTGAGGAGTAAGCCAGCGGATGGAAGACCTCTCTTTCTCTCTCTGTGTCTGCCTACTGTAACTGTGCCTTACAAATAAAAATAAATAAATCTTAAAAAAAAAAAAAAGCAGCAGCAAAGAAAAGATGTCCCTAGAATTCCTAGTTAACTGAACTATTTTAGACAAATATTTTGTAAAATTTTGAAAAGCAATTCTATCGAGTTGCCTTATGAAAAACCATCTTTGTCCTAAGCTTTTATGTTTAAGGCCAAACACTGACAGCCTGATAATTCACTGAAGGACAGGACAAAGTCACAGCTGTAAATTCCCCATTCTGCCAAACCTCATGGGAATTTGAGGCTGTGTGTCCACAACTTTCTATCGTTAGAAGGCACCTGCTGCATTAAGCATCCCCTAACCCTCATCTTACCCCCATTCCCCACTCACCTGGAGATGGGACTCCTCCTTCTGCTCCTTTTTGTTGCTCACGTGCAGCCGGCAGGCCTCTCTCCCACGCGGCCCCTGGGCTTCTCCCGCGCACAGCTGCTCTGCCTCTCGAGCGTGCAGCTGCGGGGCCTCTAGTGCGCGCACGGCCTGGGCCTCTGGCACGTGCACGGCCTGGGCCTCTGGCACGCGCATGGCCTGGGCCTCTCTCCCATGCAGCCCCTGGGCCTCTCTCATGCGCAGGGCCTGGGCCTCTCTCCCAGGCAGCCCCTGGGCCTCTCTCATGCGCAGGGCCTGGGCCTCTCTCCCATGCAGCCCCTGGGCGTCTCTCAGGCGCAGGCCCTGGGCCTCTCTCCCATGCAGGCCCTGGGCCTCTCTCCCATGCAGGCCCTGGGCCTCTCTCCCATGCAGCCCCTGGGCCTCTCTCCCATGCAGCCCCTGGGCCTCTCTCCCATGCAGCCCCTGGGCCTCTCTCCCATGCAGCCCCTGGGTGTCTCTCAGGCGCAGGCCCTGGGCCTCTCTCCCATGCAGCCCCTCTCTCTCGTGTGGCTGCTGGGCCTCCCTCTGGTTGTAGCTGACGTCCAGACTGGAATTGAACAGATAGTTGGGTCTGTACATTTTCAGAGATGAAACTAAAGATTAGTGCTTTCTATATGTTCATTCATCACTCCAATGGCATTATCAGGGCATAAAGCCAGAGACCTTCTTTAGAAGAGCTCACATTCCAGTGACAGGAAATAAATTTTATAAACAATTCATAGTACCTTGCATGTTAATTGCTAGAGAAATGAAGAAAGCATGACACACAATGAGGAGGATCAGGAGTTACCAGGAAGGTAAGGTATGAATGGGTGGGTTGCACTGATTAACAGGAACAAAGGAGAGCCTCAGCACAAGGTGACATTGAACCAAAGAGTCAAAGGTGGGGGATGGATTAGCAAAGTGACACAAGCCATGCATGGGGGAAAGCAATGAGTTGCTCAGGTAGGATAATTCAAGGAAGAACGAGGAGGCCTGTAGTTGGAAGAAGGCAAGTGAGGGGAGACTTTGGAGGAGCAGCCAGCAAGAGGAAGGTGGCCTTCTGTCTGATCCCATGAGGGTGGGAGTCCTCCCATGGGTTGGAAACAGGAGCTACTTGATTTATCTGGTACTGCTCTTATTAAAAAAAAAAAAAAGAAAGAAAAAGAAAAGGTTTACTTGAAAGGCAGAGTTACAGAAAGAGGGGGAGAGGCAGAAGCAGAGAGACATCAATCTGCTGGTTCATTCCCCAGATAGTCACAATGGCCAGGGGCGGCATCAGGCCAAAGCCGCAAGCTCCAAACTCCATCCAGGTTGCCCATGTGTGTGGCAGGGGCCCAGGCACCGGGGTGCATCTTCTTCTGCTTTTCCAGGTACATCAGAACGGAGTTGGATGGGAAGTGGAGCAGACTGGGTGGCACCCCCATTGGATGCTGGCGTTGCAGGCAGTGGCTTGACTGCTACACCTTAATGCCAGCCCACCTGGTTCTGCCTCAGAGCACATTCTTGGGTGGGTTGGGGGGACAGGTAAGAGCAAAAACCAGGAAACCAGGAAGCCACTGCATGTCTGGCAAGGGTAGGCATGGTCTGGACCAGAAGGTCCAGGTAAGAAATTGCCAGCCCCTGGGTAGTTTTTGTTGGAAAAAGATAAAGCCGACAGTATTCCCTTGTTGTTTATACAGAAGTTACTGGTGAAGAGAGGAGTTTGAGATGAATCCAGAGACTGACCTAAGCAAGCAAAAGAAGGCAACTCCTTAGAAGGCAGTGGTGTTGGCATGCTGGGGAGGGAAACTGGGAGTGTGGGATGTTTGTGGACATCTGGGGGATCTGTGTAGTACATGAGGGTGTCTGGCTGGATATTTAGGCAGGAGGACCTGCTCACATCCCAGACAGCATTTGAAACCATGGCACCAGGTAATGGCACTGAGGGAGGGAGTGTACATGGGAAACCTGCAGGCTGGAGCCAGGGCAGAGCAAGAGGGCCAGGAGGGGAATCCAGCAGAGGAAAGAACGGATGTGGCCAGCAACGAAGCAGGTGTGCAACGCCACCACGTGGAGGCAGGTCATCAAGGAGGAGAGGGGGCTCTACGAGGCTAAGCACAAAGGACAGGGCAAGCTCAGAGAGATCAGAACCAACCTAAATTTGGGAAAGAGAAGCGAACAGGGAGCAGCTGCAGTAGAGTGGCGCCCAAGAGGCTGCCTGGAGAGAAAGGAGGGGACAAGAGCCAGTGCTCAGAGTGGACAGAAGACTCTGGCAGCCAGAAGCAAGCAAAGACAGACAAGCCAGGAGGGGAATGCAGTAGCTGTGAGGGAAATGGAATCAGGGATGGATTCCTGTGGAATGGGAGGAAACTCAGCGGGTGTGAATGCTGATGGGAATAATCTAGATAAGCAGACTCCTGCTGCCCAGGGAGAAGGGACGGACACTTGCAAGAGAGATGTTCCAGGATAAAGGAGCTGTTAAGAGGCCTGGGTGTAAGTGAAGATATTTCCTCTAGGCGGGCACAGAGCTAGTGCCCCTGGAGTCTCAGGGGATGGCAGGCTGGGCAGGTGCTTTCCCTCTCCCAGTTAAAGTCTCAGGATTAGGAGCAGGGAGGAGGGGTTGAGGTTTGAGGGCAGAAGCAAAGGAGAGAGGAGCAACAATCAGTAGGGAGATTGGGCTTGGATGATGACGTGTGACTGCCAGAAAGGACAGGGTCCCACTAGGGATTGGGAGGCAGGACCCCTTAGCATTGCTGGGGGTCTTCTATATGAATATGGATATTCAGCCACAGACAGCATTGACCCCAAGTTTTTAAACACTCCTGGAAATTCTATCTGCCTTGGACCATGCAAGTACAAGAGCATGTCAACAATTGTGTGGAAAGTGGAATTAATAGACATGTTTATTTTGGTGTCAGCATTTTTGAAATCCATGCATACTAGGGGTTTTCAACAAGTTCATGAAAATTGCATACCATTATTTTTAAAAAACTATGCATGGATTTTGAAAATATTTCACACACACACCTTTTAATTTCATTTTCTCCATGAACTTTGAGAACCCCATTTTACGTTCGTGAGGTAGATCATTTTGAAGTCAGTTTCAAAGAGGAGTCCCCAGCTGAAGGCAAGGAACGTAAAAACCATTGCAACCTGTTTGGGTTGCAAGCAGGTCTGAGTTTGCACACATGAAGCAAACAAGAGCAGGAAGCAGTTGAGAGTGTACCCAGGTGGGTAAGTGCTCCCCCTTGCCAACACCCATGGAATCTGATTTTCTTAGGAATTTTTACAAGCTCTCATTATGCAGGAGACGATCCTGCACCTAAATGACACTGGCTCAACAATGGGCTCCATAGGCCTATCTTTTGTGTACAGGAAGCAGTGAACATTACAGGACTCACTGCGGCAGGTGCCGTGGATTGGGGCCTTGTCTCAGAGAAGAGTCTGCCTTGGAAATTTCTCCTAGACCTGCCGGACATGGTGGTCCTGAAGATGGTGACCCTGAAGGCGGGAAGTCCTGAGAGAGCATGGTTAGATTAGACAAACTTCTGAAGTTCCATTCTCCCACCCCTCTTATTGCTGCTTCAATGGAAGCATCAGACTACTAACTACATGCTGCTCCAATCACACCGATTGAATAAGATGCAATGAGTAGGCAGAGAAGCAGCCCTGTAGTGAAACACAGGGGACCTGGGCAAAATATCCCTAAGGAGTTTACAAGTTTGTTAGCTGCAATTTTTCTCCCCGGATACAGACCCACAAGACACTACAGTTTACTGCGTTTGAAAGTCAGGGGAGTCACAGGTTCTCTCCTACCAGGCAGCCCCTAGACCCCCAGCTCCACCCCGCCACTCAGCGGGTCCTTTACTCATCTCATCTTCTTGGTCCTTCAGGAACCCCTCTCACAGCTCACCTGTCCTCCTCAGGGATCAGGCTGACCTCTGCACCGTGCACCCACACTCTGTGATGTCACCCAGCAACACCTGAGCACAGGTGTCCACAGAGCCAGAGATGCAGCACTCCTTTCTAGGAGGCAGAAGATCAAGGCCGAGCTCAGCTCCCAACACTTGCCAGGATGCAGCCCGGCTCTCCTGTGAGATGATGCCCGGCACACTCAGAACAGACGCAGGTGCCCGCCCACAGGCTCGGCCCAATTTGAGTTCGACGCTGTGAGCCCGGCCTCCTCTGGCGCCGCCTCCATCTCTGCCCCAAGGAGGCCGGCGCTGAGCTGCACCTGGTAAGCTCAGAGATGCTCCCAAGTCTTAGTGGAGTGGGATCGGGGAGGTGGAGGGGGAAGGTGACAGGGAGAGGGTGTTCAGACATTGATTTAGTTCCTCCAAGAGGCAGCATCCATGCTCCTGAAAACTGTTTGGGCTCATACATGAGTCTGAGGAAGAGGCCCATGGTGTCTGGGTAACTGTTAAAAGTGGGTCTTGGAAGGCAGCCTTGGATGGCTGTGGGTCATCGCTGTTGTCAGTGTGTGTACTGCTTTTAAATTCTTATCCATGGAGAGGAGAGTAACCCAGGAAGGAGGGTGTGGGAGGAAGAGGGGAGGAAGAGGAGAAAGATCTGGGGCACTGGGCAGGTGAGATGCTCCCAGACCTCACAGTGTCCGGCCTGGTCCTCAGGTGTAGCAGGTTCTCAGGAAAGGTTTCCTGAGCTTGCATTCATCACACCTGGATTGTTTGATTCCCGGCCTCCCTGGGCTACCTGGGGCACTCTCCAGCACATCTTCTTGAATGCCTTTGGAGAAAGCTGTCCAATTTTGCTTCCTACTGGTATTATAGGTCATATGGCAGATTCATCCCTGGGTATCATGTACTTTACTAATCTGCTTATTGTCAGTTTCTCATAGGTAGAACACAAGGGCCATGCTGGAAGGACCCTGGTCTGTTCTTTCACAGCTCTTAGACACAAGAGTGCTTGGCAAAGAGTAAGTGTTCAATTAATACCCAAAGAGCGAGTAAGTGAACAGTAGTGGTTACATTCAATAATGAATGCAAAAGGAAGTCAGTCTATGCAATAACTCTTATAAATAACTGCATATGCCACGCAGTTCTCATCATGATTGGTTCTGAAGGGATAAAATAAAGAAAAATGCTAGTTTTCCTGGGTCAAAAAGGAAAGAGGAGCAGTGGGAGGTGCAAAAATGGCAATTACAGCGATAAATGACTAAATATAATCTGAGTGTTCATTCATTAGACATATGTTGGAGATATATAGTCACATTTATTTATTTACAACTGCAATGGGAAAACACACTAACACAAACCTGAAGAAAGCCAGTTAATGGAAAAAAATCATAAAACTGGGGATGAAAAACACAGCAAAGTACAGAAAAGGTGGTTCTTAAAAAACAAAAACAAAAACAATGATAGGCAGACCATCCAGCAGCATAATGAAGTAGAAAAGAGGGCTCAGAGTTGAAAAGAGAATGAAGATACCACAAAGAAGTAAAACAGAAACAATTATCAGGGAGCTATTAGCACACCTCTGCCAACTAATAGAGAAACCTGGGTGAAATGAATGGTGTTCTACAAAAATAGGCTACAAAAGGGCCTACTCTGACCACCCAACATAAAACTGCACCTGTCACTCTCTCCCCTTTCTCACCAGGTGACCTGTCCATTAGTGGCAGGTGCCTATCCTGACTCATCAGAAGAGAGACTCCTTGTGCTGCACCCTCAGGACTCAGCAGAGTGACGGCCACCTCGTTGACTCCCAGGGATACTAGTAAATGAAAGAATAAAGGGCCAGGAAAGGAACGTTGTACAAACAACTCCAGTCCCAGAAGTTGCTCCAGGGAATGCTTCCTCATCAAGGATTGGGTAATTCTCATTGAACACATTTGCTTTTAAGGAAAGGCAGCTGAGGGACCAGCACTGTGGCATAGCGGGTAAAGCCGTCACCTGCAATGCCGGCATCCCATATGGGTACCAGTTTGAGTCCTGGGTGCTCCACTTCCAATCCAGCTCTCTGCTGTGGCCTGGGAAAGCAGGAAATGTACCGCATGAGAGACCTGGAAGAAGCTCCTGGCTCCTGGCTCCTGGCTTTGAATCTGTGAAGCTCCAGCCATTGTGGCCATTTAGGGAGTAAACCAGCAGGTGGAAGACCTCTCTCTCTCTCTCTCTCTCTCTCTGCCTCTCCTTCTCTCTCTGTGTAACTCTACCTTTCAAATAAATAAATAAATCTTTTTAAAAATGAGGACTGCAAAAATAATGAGCACCATGGGTCCTTTATGCTGGCTATGCATTGGCATCACCTGGGAGCTTGTAAAGAGCTACCAATTCCCGGTGCCAGCTCTGCAGAGTTCTTGCTTTAGCTGGCCCAAAGTGGAGTCCAGCCTCCTGGATTCATGAAACCTCACAGATGACTGATGCCAGATGAGTTAGAGCGCTGACAACCCTGAGAAGCACTGGTACAAACAGGATTCACACCTGCTGTTAGGTCCCAGTCAGAATACCTGTCTTGTTGCAAATTTCAACTCCAAATACATAATGTCTTCGTCGTATGCTTGGATCAACAGAAACTTGTTACTGTAGTATAGTCAAATTTATCATTTTCCTCTATGCTTTGTGCTTTTTGACTGCCTTAAATTTTTTTCTAGGACCAGTGTTGCAGCAAAGTGGGTAAAAGCTGCCGCCTGTGACGCCGGCATCCCATATGGTTGCCAGGTCAAATCCCAGCTGCTCCACTTCTGATCCAGCTCCCTGTTAATTGCCTGGGAAAAGCAGCAGAAGTTGGCTAAAGTGCTTGAGCCCCTGCACCCATACAGGAGATCCGAATGAAGCTCCTGGCTCCTAGTTCCTGGCTTCTGGCTTTGGCCGGGTCCAGCCCTCGCCATTTCAGCCATTTGTGGAGTGAATCAACAGATTGAAGATTCTCTGTCTCCTTCTTCCCTCCCTCCATCTCCCCCTATCTCTTCCTCTGTAACTCTGACGTTCAAATAAATAAATCTTTAAAAAAAAAAAAAACAGAAATGAAGATTCTCAGACTCTACTGAGTCCTGTTGAATTAAAATGTGATCGTTAATTTGATCCATAAGGAATTCAAGAACATGCTTGCATTGCTCTCTCTGTTTATCAGTTTTAGGCTTTTTCTATTCACACTGAAGTGCCCTGCCTTCCCATTACCGACATCAACTGTCAGAGTTCCCACTTTAGCGGTTACATAAATGCAATTCACAGCGGAGCCATCAGAGAGCCTCTGAGTGCTCTTCTCTGCTTCTGCAGTTTTTGGTTTTCCCTTGAAAACCCTAATTGTTCAAACTCTAAAATTTTCTTGGTAATAATTTTTCATTAAATCTCCAAATCTCTTTCAATACTTGTAGACACAATAAATGTTCAGCCAACTCCTCTCTCACTCTCTCCTGGAGCCTCTAATCTCCCACGTGGGAGGTAAATTTATTATGAACTTGCATTTTTTTTAAAAAAGGTTTATTTGAAAGGCAGAGTTAGAGAGATTTTTTGCATTCATTGGTTAATTCTCCAAATGAGTACAAAGGTGGGGGCTGGGTCTGGCCTCATCCACACGGGTGGCAGGGGCCCAAGCACTTGGGCCATCTTCGGCTGCTGTCCCAGGTGCATTAGCAGCTGGATTGGAAGTAGAGCAGCCAGGACTTGAACTGGCACCCATAGGGGATGCTGGCATCTCAGGTGGCAGCTTAACCCACTGCACCACGATGCTGGCCCTCCATGAACTTGCACATTTCCAAAATGTCTTCCCTCCAACCTTTGCTTACGTGACAGTTGGGCTGTGTACAACCTTCCAGGTTGGAAATAATTTGCCCAAGGAGACAGATTGATTGTTTCCTGACTTCTACTACTGCTGTGAAAAAAGCCTAGCAACATGGGCTGGTTGTAGAATTATAAGCCACAAAGAAGCATGAAGTTGGGGCTGGCAATGTGGACTAGTGGGTTGAGCCACTGCCTGAGATGTCGGCATCCCATACCGGTGCGGTGTTCAAGACCCGGCTGCTCCACTTCTGATCCAGCTCCTTGCTGGTGCACCTGGGAAAGCAGAGAAAGATGGTCCAGGTGTTTGGGCCTCTGCACCCAGGTGGGAGACCCAGGAGAAGCTCCTGGCTCCTAACTTCAGCCTGGCCCGGCCCTAGCTGTTGAAGCCATTTGGGGAGTGAACCAGTGGATGGAAGATCTCTCGCTCTCTGTAATTCTACCTTTCAAATAATAAATCATTTAAAAAAATAGAACACGAAGTAATTGGATGTGATCTTTTTATCTTCTCTGTTCTGAAAATTCACCGTATTGTTCTATTTTCATTCATTGCCATGAACCACGATTTACTGTTTAATCTGGTAATTAGTGCCTTGGGTAATTAAAAATAATTTTGCCTTGGATTTATTACCTTTGGCGATTTTCTGTGTTTGAGTATTGGCCTTCCTGAGGCAGTTCATTTCACCATTTCTTAATCTTTTGCTATATGTTCCCAGAGACTTCCTCATCTCTACCACCTAGTTTTTCTGCTTTTGTATTTTTAATATCCAAGATCTCCTTTTCTTTTCCTTTTATTTTAAAAATTCATCGATTTGTTTGAGAGACAGAGTGGGGGAGAGCTCCTCCCTGCCAGCTCATTCCTTGAAGGCTTGTAATGACAGGGACTGGGCCAGGCTGAAACCAAGAGGTGAGAACTCAACCCAGGCCTCCCACATGGGGGGAAGGGAGCCAACTACTTGGGCCATCACTGCTGCCTCCCAGGGAACACAACAACAGGAAGCTGGAATTGGGAGTAGAGCCAGGACTCGAGCCCAGGCACTCTGACATGGGACGTGGGTTTTCTCAGCAGCATCTTATCTGCTAGGTAAAGCACCTGCCACTTCCCACCCTCCTTCCCCCCCCCCCTTTTTTTAATAACAGCTGACTTTTAAAAAGATTTCTCCTCTCTGAATGGTCTCTGACACTATTAAGCTTATAATTCTAGAACTTTTTTTTAAAAAAAGATGTATTTATTTATTTGAAAGTCAGAGTTACACAGTGAGAAGGAGAGGCAGAGAGAGAGAGAGAGAGGTCTTCCATCCACTGGTTCACTCCCCAATTGGCCGCAATGGCCAGAGCTGTGCCAATCTGAAGCTAGGAGCCAGTAGCTTCTTCTGGGTCTCCCACGCGGGTGCAGGGGTCCAAGGACTTGGGTCATCTTCTACTGCTTTCCCAGGCCACAGCAGAGAGCTGGATCAGAAGTAGAGCAGCCAAGATTCGAACCTGCACCCATATGGAATGCCAGCACTGCAGGCGGTGGCTTTACCTGCTATGCTTTAGTGCCGGCCCCTAATTCAAGAACTTTTAGCCCATCTTAAATCAAGGGTTGCATGATATTATTTTTCTCTATAAAATGAATGATTTTTACAACTATGAAATAATGTATTAGTTTACTGTTGATTTGTATAGCCACGTTTATTGTATCTTTCACCTCTGGACACCTGGCTTGTCACCTGCACACGCCCTCACCTTCACTCTGAGTTCTGATACCCAACCCTGCTGGCCTGCTGACCAGGTGCTCCCTTCACAGTGACTTAACGTCATCTCTCCACCTACCTATTTCTAGCCTTCTGTCTGAAAACTGCCATCGTCCCCTCCTCTCTGAGTGACACAATTGCCATCCCTGAAAGGTTTACCTCTCCAAGGAGAATTAGAAAGAAAAAGATACCTGGTTTTCCCCCCAACAGTCCTTGAGAATGAAAGTATCTGGAAATCATGCCTTGTGGGTAGAAACCCCACTTTGCTAGAAAATTGAGTCAAGAAATTGCGTATCTTAAGGAGGCATATAATATAATACACAACCTGTTCCCCAGGACCGTCGTATTTGATGACTACCAAGATCCTCAGAACAATCTGCAGAAATCCAGCAGCAAGGGTCTCGGGCTCCTGACTTTGGGGTTTCCATAGTGACAGGTCTGATGCCACAGGGAAGCAAATTGCTCCCTACCAGTGGGGAGATGCTGATGGCGTCTCCAATATGAAAGGCACAGCTTAAGCCCCCAACCTGTGATGGGGATCAGCAGTGACAGCTTTGCGCCCAGAGGAGCCCACAGCCCACACTGTAGCCGGGGAGCTGTAACTGTTTTACTAGGAGCAGTTTATTGATTTCTCTGTACTCAGGGCCTTATGTGCATTGTGTCAAACATTCTGCATAGAGATGAGGGCCCTGGGACCCACGGAGGCCACTCACCATGTAAAAAGGGTAGGAATTCATACACCTGCTACACTCCAAAGCCCTCTGTTTCCCATGAGTCATGACATCATTTCTTATTGTAACCTTCACCCTTAAAAAGAGGCCCTCTCCTTGTTGGCAGTCAGTCGTGTTTTCCTGGCAGGTCATCCTACAGCCCTGCCTAGCGGGCAAGGTCATGTCTCAGGCAAAGGCCCCCTGTGTCGTGTGTGTGGATACCTGAAGCTGCTGCCGTCTACCTCAGTGACGGCACAGGGAGTGAACAAGTCCCGGATCCACACGGGCTCTCTCTTGTAGCGTCTGAGTTCCGACAGGTGTGCTGTAGGTACCTGCAAACCTGCATGAACTAGAAAGGTCACTGTGAATGGAACGAGAAGCAGCCTTCCAGGTAGACGGAACAGCTTATGCAGAGGAGTAAAGGAAGCGAAGTCGCCATAACTGATGCTCGGTTTACCTGGCTCGGTGATGCTACCTGCCTGTCTCCAGGAGGCACTTGGACTCTAAGTTCTATCTTGGTGAAGGCATGGGTTTGGATACCGTTATTTTTATTTTTAAGAAATTCCACTTCCGGGCCAGCGCTGCGGCGTAGAAGGTTAAACTTCTACCTGTGAAGCCGGCATCCCATACGCGCGCTGGTTCGAGTCCGGCTGCTCCCCTTCTGATCCAGCTCTCTGCTACGGCCTGGGAAAGCAGCGGAAGATGGCCCATCCTTCTGCTTTCTGTCTCTATGAACCCAGACACACGGAATCATTCAGCGTTTATCTTTTTGTGGGCTTATATCCCTCAGAGCTTAGATGTTCTTCAGTCTGGGCGCAGGAGCGCTCTTTCTCCCTTAAGGAGTGTGGTTCCCCTCAAGGTGCGCGGTCCCCCCCCCCCCACCACCGCGGTCTCCCCCCCCCCCCACACACACATAGCGCGCGGTTCCCTTCAGGGCGCGCGGTTCCCCTCACGGCGCGCGGTTCCCCCCACAGCCCGCGGTTCCCCCCACAGCCCGCGGATCTCCTCACAGCGCGCGGTTCCCCTCATAGCCCGCGGTTCCCCTGACGACTCGCGGTTCCCTCACAGCCCGCGGTTCTCCTCACAGCGCGCGGTTCTCCTCATGGCGCGCGGTTCCCTCACAGCACGCGGTTCCCCTGACGACTCGCGGTTCCCTCACAGCCCGCGGTTCCCCTGACGACTCGCGGTTCCCTCACAGCCCGCGGTTCCCCCCACGGCGCGCGGTTCCCCCCACGGCGCGGTGCCCGGGCACGGCCCGCAGGTGTCTCGGTCCGCTCCAGGGAGCAGCTCGGCTGTCGCCACGAGACGGCGCTGTTGTCTCTCTGCAATGACAACCATGACGAAATAGTCCAGTTCGTGCGGCTTGTGGGGGCGGGCGCGGTTGGCGCTGCGCACAGATCCAGTCATTTCACGGGAAAACCACCTCATCCAGGGACAGCAGCGCGCGGGGGGCCCAGGTCACCCGCCCGAGGTCGCTCAGCCGGGCAGCTCTGTAGACAATTCAGGCACACGGACCAGAGTCAGACGTTGTGTGGCAGAAATGTGGGCGAACGGCGACCCACCGCCCCAGCCTGGGAAGGCCACAGGGCCTGTCTGCCTTTCTCGGTCTACAATTCTGTCCTAACTACTCTTTAAGATGGTCTTGGGGGAGGGGGAGGGAGAGTGGGCGAGAGCAGGGGGTGGGGGAGAGGGAGGGTGGGAGGCAGGAAGGGAAAATCACCATCTTCTTAGAATTGTGTCTGGGAACGATATTGAATCTGTTATAAACTCCAACTGAAAATGAATTAAAAAAAAAACGATGGTCTTTCTTTTATAAAGTAATGGAGATAGTAGTATTTTTTCCCTGTTTTTAATAACCAAAAATTGAAGATGAGCTCCGCAGCGCTCCCTGCTCCCCGGCGGGTACGAGGCCCCAGAGACTTAACACGGAAGAGCATCTCACCGAACGGGCAAGCTGTCTTGCTGGCTTAGTAGAAGGTTCAGTGACTTTGGGAACCTTCTGCAACATACTACTGCTATGCAGCCTGTATAATTACGAATACACTACACAATGAAAACCATCACAGCAGAGTAATGAAAGAAGAGAAAGGGGAAAATTTTAAGTGGAATGAAAGGTTAGAGTCTTGGATGCCTTGGTAATCATATTAGTAAAGAGAAGTAAACTCCATCAATACAAGGCAGAAGCACTAAGTAGTTGTAAGCTTTTTTCTTTCTTTTTTTTAAAAATTTATTTGACAGGTAGAGTTATAGACAGTGAAAGAGACAGAGAGAAAGGTCTTCCTTCTGCCAGTTTACTCCCCAAATGGCCGTATACGGCTGGTGCTGTGCCAATCCAAAGCCAGGAGCCAGGTGCTTCTCCTGGTCTCCCATGGGGTGCAGGGCCCAAGCACCTGGGCCATCCTCCACTGCACTCCCGGGCCACAGCAGAGAGCTGGACTGGAAGAGGAGCAACTGGGACTAGAACCAGTGCCCATATGGGATGCCGGCGCCACAGGCAGAGGATTAACCAAGTGAGCCATGACACCGGCCCCAGTTGTAGGCTTTAAAATATGAGTAGATCTTATCCTTCTGGGAAGGAATAAAGTCCACAAGCCCAGGGCTCAATAAGTAGCAACTTCGACATCAATAGGACAACAGCGTATCTTTGACATTTGGACGTCAACAAAAGCCTTTGTCCATTGCAACCACAGCTGTGCAGGTATGGGCTGTGTGACTCAGGGCAGGTCATAGCCTCTCCCTCTGAGCCCCAGCTTCCTTGTATGAGCCATGGGGACCTACATCACAGGTGCATGTGGGGTCACAGCAGCTAATTTGTGAGAAGAGCCTGGTGCATGGTAGGTGTTCAACAGGGGATGACATTGGCATCAGTGTCAGAGAGCCCTGGTGGACACTGTGGCCTGCACTCCACCTCCTGGGAACTCACCAGGACTGGCTGGCCCTGGTTCCCAGGACTACTCGCCCAGGTGTCTGTCTCTAGCACACTAGGCTCCCAGCAATGAAAAATGGTGGTGCCATGGGTGGGTGCGCAGCAGCATCTAGTGGAGGAGAAGGGAAATGGACAAAGTGACACAACTGGGGACAGAAAGTTCTAGGGCTGGGACACAGGTTAGCACAGAAGCCAGGAAGGTGAGCTGCAGGTGTCGGGCGCCCCCAGCAAGGGCGTCAACAGAGATCCTTGAGCAGTGGCAAGGACTCCTGTGTGCCCGAGCCCTGTGTGCTAACGGAGCCGGGGTCTTGCTTCCTCTCCCCAGGCTCCCTGGGCGCTGGGCCTCTGGGTCCCGTGGAGGCAGAAGCCCATTGCTCATGTTGTGCTCCACCTGCCTGGGTTCAGCTGAGAGCCCTGCCTCTGCTGCCTCCGGATCCCAGTGCCCAGGATGCCAGGGCGCCGCCAAGATGTCCAGCTCTGGGCTGCCTGTCCCAGGGTTTCTGCCTCTGCCTGCCCGTGCTCTGAGGCATCCACCACCCACGTGGCTTTGCAGGGACCCCTTGCAGTCCCTTTCCTCTACTCCATACTCTTCTCCTTCATCCGTACCCACAGCCCTCTTCTCTCCTCCTTCTGCCAAAAGAACTCAGAAGAAACCAGCTTTTCTCCCATCTAGGACCCCCTCGTGGAGAGCTGTGGGGAGCCCGGAGCCCAGGCACAGGCACCCAGCGAGAGCTCAGGAGGTGGACGCCATGTTACCAGCTGCATCACCAGAGACGTGGCAGTGGGCCCACGCGGCTATGACAAGGGCTTCAGATTGCCAGCCGTTTATCCCCACAGCCTGAAACAGAGAGGAAATGCTAGCCCAGCGAGTGCAGTTTCTGTTTCCAAACTTGGAGCAGGAAGGAGCTGGTGGGAGGGCTGGCTACTGAGCTGCAGGCCCCCCAGCCCTCTCCTCACCCCAAGCGGAGGAAGGGAAAGTCCCTCGCTGTCCCACGGCGTCCCCTTCCCCTACTCCTGCAGTCCGTCAGCCCCTGGAGAAGGCTGGAAGGCGCCCCTTCCTGTGCCGCGTGGAGCAGGCAGCATCGGATCCAGGAGGCAGCCTGGTCTGCAGAGATGGAGCTCTCGCGGGAGCTGTACGAGACCCCTGGGGACAGGCTGGAAGCCTTCGTGAGGCGCAGCCTGCAGCCCCAGGGGGGCTGGAAGGAGCAGGTGCAGGACGCCTGGCACGGAGTCCAGCAGTTCCTGCAAGATCAGTGCTTCGAGGACGAGCTGGTCCAGGACCGGGAGGTCAGGGTGCTGAAGGTGGTGAAGGTGAGGACTCAGGGACCCAGCTCTGCCCCTCTGGCCTGGGGGGCCCTGGGGGGTGCGTCACTGTGTCTCTCCGAGCCTCAGACTCCTCCTCTGTACGTGGGCTTGTTTTGGTAAAGCATGGGAAAGTGCTCTTAAGCACTGAGTTATGCTACAGATGTGAAGTGAGGATGTGGTGAGGACTCCTAGTGTGCTGTGTTTTAATAGAAGTGCCGTTTGTGCGACTAGAAATACCAGCGTCTTCAGGTCCCCAGCCCCGCTTCTATTGGGGATATTGGTGTGTGTGCTTCGGATGGTGTCTCCTTGGAAATAATAAGAAAAAATACTGCATTTTCCCTTGCTCTCTCAATAATCTTGTTCCCAGTAATAGAGATACCTCTCAAATAAATATCTCCAGTAATTTTCAGCAGAACAGGAAATGCGTAGGACAAAATACGGTTGGGGTGAGTGACGTTCTTCCACCAGGCAGCAGCAAACGGGCGATGGCAGTGGGGACGCCACTGTGTTAAAGCTCAATGTCTCTCCTATGAGCAGGGAGGGGACGCACCCAAGGTATAGGATCCAGCCTCCCTCGTCTTTCCGCCTTTCTGGACCTTGGAAGACACTGGTTTTTCTTCTGACCTCGAGTCTTCCTGATTTGACCCACCTATAGCAGAATGAAAGTGCTATATTTGTGGAGAGTCAAATGTGCCGATTTCTTTTCCCTGTGTCGGGCAGAGTCTCCTGGGAGTGGCAGTAATTCTTGCAAAGACAGCCATTGCTGTACTTAATCTTGCCACCCTGTGACAGCCGCATTGCTCATTTCCTACTATTCTTTTTCCTCCAGTCAGGAAACTCAATTCCTAAATTAGAGTTACATAGGAATTAGGGGGCAGATCTAAAGTAAAAATGGTGTCATGATATTTTTCAAATTAAACAATACCTTTAGATACAAATGATAGAAAATTACAGATTACAAATCAAGTGCTATTAATAAAAAAAGCACTATCAAGACAGGTGTTTGGCATAGTGGTTAAGCTGCTCCTTGGGATACTCATGTCAGGGTGCCTGGTTCAAGTCCCCACTTTGCTGACAGTTCCAGATTCTTGCTAACCTGCACCACCAGAGGCAATAGTGATGACTCAAGGACTTGGGTCCCTGCCACCCATGTGGGAAACCCAAATTAAGTCCAGGTTCCTGACTTTGGCCTGGTCCAGCCCCAGCTTTTGTGGACCTTTGAAGAGTGAACCAGCAGATGAGAGTTATGTCTATTTTTCTCTTCCTTTCAAATAAATAAAAAAATAATAATTACTAGTGACATTTTATTGTCCTATGGTGATATTTAAAATATTTATAAATGACTGCAAAGTTTTTTCTTTCATATGCACTTATAAGCACAGTCATGCACCACATAGCAATGTTCCAGTGATGGCTGTGTACAAAATAGTGGTCCCAAAAGGCTACAACAGAGCTGAGCAATCCTTACTGCCTGGGGATGTGGTGTACTTATAGTGAGTGAGTTGAGAAAGATCCATGCTAATTTTTTAATTTTTTTTTGACAGGCAGAGTAGACAGTGAGAAAGAGAGACAGAGAAAAAGGTCTTCCTTTGCCGTTGGTTCACCCTCCAATAGCCGCCGCGGCCGGTGCACCGCGCTGATCCGATGGCAGGAACCAGGTACTTCTCCTGGTCTCCCATGGGGTGCAGGGCCCAAGCACTTGCACCATCCTCCACTGCACTCCCTGGCCACAGCAGAGAGCTGGCCTGGAAGAGGGGCAACCGGGACAGAATCCAGCGCCCCAACCGGGACTAGAACCCGGTGTGCCGGCGCCACAAGGTGGAGGATTAGCCTACTGAGCCGCGGCACTGGCCCCATGCTAATTTTTTTTAAATGTTTAGTATCATTCACCAGTGTTATTGTTAGAAGGTTTTTAATTGTAGAGTCAATGTGTTTACTTGTTATACTTCCTCTCCTATTTTCTTTTCTCTTTAAAACATTTATTTGAGAGCAAAGAAACAGAGACAGACAGACAGACAGAATTGCCAACTGCTGGTGCACTCCACAAATGTCCACAGCCACCAGGGCCAAAGGTGGGAGCCAGGAACTCAATCCAGGTCTTCAACACAGGTAGCAGGACTCAATCGCTTGATCTATCACCACTGCCTCCCAGGCTGAATAGGCAGGAAGCTGGTAGAGCCAGTAGCCAAAGCTGGGAACCAAACCCAGGCATTCTGATATGGGACACAAACATCTCTTGAAAAATTATTTATTTATTTATTTATTTTCCAAGTTGAATCCCTCCCTCCCTCCCTTCCTCCCTCCCCCTGCCCTTCTCTTTCTTGGGCAGAGAGAGAGAGAGAGAGAGAGAGATCTTCCATCAACTGGTTCACTCCCCAAATGACCACAACAGCCAGGGCTGGGTCAGGTCAAAGCCAAGATTCAGGGAATACCACCCAGGTCTCACATGAGTGCAGGGGGCTCAAGCACTTAGGCCATCTTCTCCTGCCTTCCCAGGCACATTAGTAGGGAGCTGGATTGGGAGCAGAGTAGCCAGGAGTTGTACCCACACTCTGATATGGGATGCTGGCCTCACAGGTGGCTGGTGACTCAACCTGCTGTGCCACAGTGCCAACCCCAAGACACACACATCCTAACTGGGATCTTAACTGCTAGGCTAAACACCTGTTCTTCTAACCCTATTTTCTATTTTTTTCTTTAGTTCTTTAGTCAGTTTTGTTTGCTTTTAGCAGCTTTCCCATTTCTTATCAATAGGTTGCCGATTGATGAAAAAAGCTTTTAACAAAAGGCAGTAGCCTTTTTTTTTTTTTTTTTTTTTTGACAGGCAGAGTTAGACAGTGAGAGAGAGACAGAGAGAAAGGTCTTCCTTTTCCGTTGGTTCACCCCCCAAATGGCCCCTACGGCCGGCGCGCTGCAGCCGGCGCACTGTGCCCATCTGAAGCCAGGAGCCAGGTGCTTCCTCCTGGTCTCCCATGCGGGTGCAGGGCCCAAGGACTTGGGCCATCCTCCACTGCACTCCCGGGCCACAGCAGAGAGCTGGACTGGAAGAGGAGCAACCAGGATAGAATCCGGTGCCCCGACCGGGACTAGAACCCAGGGTGCCAGCACTGCAGGTGGAGGATCAGCCTAGTGAGCTGTGGCGCTGGCCCTGCAGTAGCCTTTCATGATAAAAACACTCAACCTAGGAATACAAGAGAACATCCAACCTGATAAAGGGGACTTACAGAAAACCCACTGCTAGCACCATGCACAACGGGGAAAGGATGAATGCTTTTCCCCTAAGATCAGGAATAAGACAAGCATGCTGGCTTTTGCCACATTAATTTCATGTTGCATTACAAGTCCTAGCCAAATAAATTGAAAAACACGCTCTGTTTATTGGTTGGAAGTCTTAGTTATGCTCAAGATGGTGATAGTCCCCCCAAACTACCTGCAGATTTAGTGAAGTCTCTATTAAAAATCCCAAAAGGTATTTTTGCAGAGATGGCAAAGCTAAAATTCACATGCAGTGTCAAGTCCCCGCCCCCTGCCAGCCAAAACAATCTTAAAAAAAAAAAAAAAAGATCAAATCTGGAACTCACTAGTAATCAGAGCAGCATGATCCTGCTATGAGGGTGGCTACATGGATAAGTAAATAGAATTTAGAGTCCAGAAATGAGCCCAAACACCTGGGATCCATGGATTTTCTTTCTTTCTTTCTTTTTTTTTTTTTTTTTTTTTTTTTTACAGGCAGTGGACAGTGAGAGAGAGAGACAGAGAGAAAGTTCTTCCTTTTGCCATTGGTTCACCCTCCAATGGCTGCCGCAGCCGGCGCACCACACTGATCCGAAGGCAGGAGCCTGGTGCTTCTCCTGGTCTCCCATGGGGTGCAGGGCCCAAGCACTTGGGCCATCCTCCACTGCACTCCCTGGCCACAAGCAGAGAGCTGGCCTGGAAGAGGGGAAACTGGGACAGAATCTGGCGCCCCGACCGGGACTAGAACCCGGTGTGCCGGTGCTGCAAGGCGGAGGATTAGCCTAGTGAGCGGCTGCGCTGGCCCAATCCATTGATTTTCAAGAGATTGCCAAGACCATTTGATGGGGCAAACAACAGTCTTCAACAAATGGTCCTGGGACACTGGGTCAACATCTGCAGGTGAAGCCAGATCCTCACGTCATACAAAAAGTAACTCAAGAAGGATTGGATAAAAGTAATACCAAGAAGAAAATAGAAGGGCAAATATTCACAGTCTTGGGTTTGGCATTGATTTCTTAGCAATGGCACCCAAGGCGAAAGCAACCAAAGAAAAATAAATAAATTTGATTTCATGAAAATGTAAAGAACGTGTGTACTTTTTTTTTTTTTTTTTTGACAACTTTACCTGCTACATCACAGTGCTGGTCCCAAAGATTTATTGATTGGAAAAGCAGAATTACAGAGAAATGAAGAGAGATAGACAGAGATATTCTATCTGCTGATTCACTTTCCAAATGGCAGCAATGGCAAGGACTGGGCCAAGTGGAAGCCAGGAGCCAAGAGCTTCGTCTGGGTCTACCGTGTGGGTACAGAAGCCCATGGACTTGGGACATTTTGCACTGCTTTCCCAGGCGCACTATCAGGGAGCTGGATTGGAAGTAGAGCAGCCAGGAATCGAGCTGCTGCCCATATGGGATGCCAGCAGTGCAAGTGGCAGCTTAACCCACTAAGCCACAGTGCCAGCCCCTTGTACACTATCTTAACAGACCAGTATCAGGAGAGAGAAAAGACAATATGCAAGATGAGAGAGACTATTTGCAAATCACGTGTATCATAAAGGTCTAGTATCCATAACACTTAAGGAATTGGTATAACACAACAACAAAAAGACAAACACTCCCATTTAAAAATGGGCAAAGGACTTGAATAGATATTACTCCAAAGAAGACATACAAATGACTCACAAGCGTATGAAAAGATGTTCAATATAATTAGTCACTAGGAAAATCCAAACCATAGTAAGATAAGACTTCATACCAACTAACATGACATAATTTTTTAAAATAAGGATTTTTTGAGTCAAAAATATGGAGAAATAAAGCCAGGCTCAAAAGACAAATACTATATATTATCTCTTATTTGTAGTAGTTAATTTAGATGAAGTAGAGGCCATATCATTTAGTATAAAGCCACATATCATGCCTCACTCTATCATTTCATACAAATGACAATGTACTCTTACTTCACCCATTAAAAAAAGAGAAACAAGGGGAGGAAGAGTGAGGGCTCCTGGGGTACTAGTAATGCTTTGCTCTTAATTTGGGTGTTAGTTACGAGTATGAGAAGATGACAAAAAACCTCATTTATCTGTACACTTATGTACATTTCTTGGTATGTATATTGTACTTCAATAAACTATTTAGAGGCTGGCGCTGTGGAGCAGCGGGATAAAGCTGCAGCCTGCAGCACCAGCATCCCATATGGGCACCGGTTCAGGTCCCGGCTACTCCACTTCCAATCCAGCTCTCTGTTTTGGCCTGGGAAAGCAGTAGAAAATGGACCAAGTCCTTGGGCCCCTGCACCTGCGTGGGAGACCTGGAAGAAGCTCCTGGCTCCTGGCTTCAGATCAGCTCTGGCCGTTGTGGTCATTTGGGGAGTGAACCAGCAGGTGGAAGACCTCTCTCTCTCTCTCTCTCTCTCTCTCTCTCTCTCTCTTTCTCTCTGGCTCTATCTCTCTCTGTAAATCTGTCTTTCAAATAAATAAAATAAATCTTTAAAAAAATAAATAAACTATTGAAGAAGTAGGACACATAAAACTACACACTTAAAAATAAGGGGAAACAGGAAGCCTTCTCCACTGTTGGTAGGGGACAAAATGGTATAGTTAATGTGGGAAAGACGTTCAAATTCCTCAAAATGTTGAACATGAAATTACCATGTCACCCACCAACTACTCCTAGGTACATACCCAGGTTCAATGAATAAGTATGTTTATTATGTCCATAAGTATGTTTATTATGTCCACAAAAAATGTGTACACAGATGTTCATAACAGCAATATTCACAGAAGTGAAAAAGTGGAAACAATGAATATATCCATCAACAGAGAACAGGTCTAGCCATATGATGAGACATTATCTAGCCATAAAAAGAGATGAGGTGTGTGGGGTCTTCAAAAGGTTTACAGAAAATGCTATTATGAAAAAAAAGTGTGGATTTCAAAACTGTTTTGCATCAAAACACACACTTTTTTTTTTAAAAGATTTTATTTATTTATTTGAGAGAGAGAGTTACAGACAGAGAGAGGTAGAGACTCAGAGAGAGGTCTTCCTTCTATTAGTTCACTCTCCAGATAGCTGTGCTGATCTGAAGCCAGGAGCCAGGAGCCAGGAGCCAGGAGCTTCCTCCAGGTCTCCCACACGGGCGAGGGGCCAAAGGACTTGGGCCATCTTCCACTGCTATCCCAGGCCATAGCAGAGAGCTGGATTGGAAGAGGAGCAGCCGGGACTAGAACTGGTGCCCATATGGGATGCTGGCACTGCAGGTGGTGGATTAACCTAGTGTGCCACGGCTCCTGCCCAACACACACGTTTTTGAGTCCTACTTTTCACAAGCTCTTGGAGTACTCTTGTGCTGATACATGCCACAACATGGCTGACCCTTGAAAGCATTATGCTGAGTAAGGAAGCCAGGCACAGAAGGCCAGAAGATACAAGTCAACAGAGACAGAAAGCAAATTTGGGGGAGGAGTCATGGGAATGACTGCACAGTGGGAGTACAGGGTTTCCTTTGGGGGTGATGAGAACATTTCAGAACTACATAGTGGATGGTTTCACAACTTTATGAATATAATCAATGCCACTGAACAGTCCACTCTAAGATGGCTACAATGGAGGCGGGTGTTTGACCTAGCAGTTAAGATGGTGACTGGGGTTGAGGGGAGGGACTACTGTTGTGGCTGAGTGGGTTAATGCCAGTGACACCAGCGTTCAATATGGATGCTCATTCCAGTTCCTAGTGCCTCACTTCCAATCCAGCTCCCTGCTAATGTGTCGCTCCCCCTCTTCGTGGAGGAACGACACAGGACCCTGCGCTGTTCTTTCGTCTGCTCGGCCCTCCCCGGGTTTGCTGCTGGTTCTTCCCGGGTTGGCTACTATCCCTTCCACCTCCGTGGAAGGGCAGTTCCCCCTGGCCACATTCCCCACTTCCGCAGGGGAGCGGCACACCGCCGGCCGGTTCTCTCGGGGGCTGCACGGGTTCCCTTAGATGTTCCCCATAGATGTTCCTGGTGCATGCCGTCTCTCTCCTCCTTTATAGTCCTCCTCCGCCAATCCTAACTCGGCTGCCCACACGCCGAGTACGCTGCTCTCCAATCAGGAGCAAGTCCTACAATTTATTAGTTGAACTGGAGGCAGCTGTGCGGAAGCTGTTTACTTCTCTCCCAGCGCCATATTGTGGGAGAGCAGATGCATAGAATAAGTCTTAATTCGAGTAACTTAGTCTAGTCCGGATTGCTCCCCACACTAATGCACCTGAGAAAACAGGCCCCTGTACCTATGTCAGAGACCTGGATGAAGCCCCTGGCTCCTGGCTTCAGACTGGCCTGGTGCTGGCCGTTGTGGCCATTTGGGGAATGAACCAGTGGATGGAAGATTTCTCTCTCTCTCTCTCTCTGTCTCTCTCTCTCTCTCTCTCTTTAACTCTGACTTTCAAAAATAAATCTTTTTTTAAAAGATGTCCATTGGGAGTCCATGTCCCTTATTGGAGTGTCTGGGTTCAAATCCCAACTCTGCTTCTGATTCCAGCTTCCTGCTAACAAGCACCCTGGAAGACAGCAGATGATGTAGGAGACCTTGTTTGAGTTTCCAACTTTTGGCTTTGACCTGGCCTAGCTGCAGCTCTTATGGCCATTTGGGGAATGAATCAACAGGTGGGAGCCCTCTGTCTCTGCCTCTCTGTCTGCTCTCAAATAAGTAAATAACAAAATGGTGCATTTATGCTATATGAATATTACTGTAATGAACAGAAAAGGGTGGTGATAGCTAGGACGTGTGATGAGAGTGGAGGAGGGAAATCACTGTGGGGATTGTGGGGTGACGTGCCCCCTCTGCTTCCGTTAGTCCTAACCGAATCCCTTCTCTTCCCTGTCTAGGCTCACGTCCACCTTAGGACTCTATACCTGTCCCTCCATGTTCCTAGGATGCTTTTCCTCCAACTCTTGGCCTGGCTGCCTCCCTCTCTGTCTGTGACTCAGTCCTCCTGCCCCTCTTCTGCCTTTGTGGAGTCACCTTAGGGGCCCCTTCCCAGGCCACCCAGTTCTCATGCTTCAAAGCGCTGAGCACAGTCTGATGCTTTACTGGTTTGATCATCTGCTTCTTGCTCAAATGTGAGCTCCATGAGAGAAAAAAAAAGTCACGTGACCCATCCACAGCCTCTTTCCCATGTTGGGCACAGTACCGACTTACCGAACAGATGAATGAATGAGTGAATGAAATTTGCCTGGAGGAAACTGGGGAAAAGTAGTTTGGTTTAAGTGAAAATGAAGCAGAGAAAAGTTGAGATGAACCATTCTTGTCTGTCTGCAGGGAGGAAGCAAGATGTTTTCCCCTTTAATTTTAGACTTGGAACTGTCTGAAGTCATCTCATTCCATCCCAGGGAGCTGCCAATTTTAAAATTCCTGTGGAGCTTTCCACTTCACCTCTTAGCTCCAGGATTCACATCCTTAGGGCTTGCACAGCCTGTTCTGTGAGCCGGATGCCAGCAGGCCTTGGCAACCTATGTAATCACACACATCCCTAACCTCTCACTGTTCCCCTTCCCTTCACAAGCTCACACTGTGTCTCTATTGCACCCTGGGAAAAGCTCCCTGCTCCAGTACCTGGGAGGCTCTGAGGAGAGGACTCATAAGCCTACCTTTGGCTATAGTCACTTCTCACATCTACTGCACTGATTTCTCTCTGCACTGGCACCTACTGGGGACCTGGGCAAGGCCTGATGCCCATTCATCAGTAACAGGAGCCCCATAAGAGCCAATGGATCCATGTCAGTGGATCACTGGGTGCTCCCCAGACATCCATTTCTGTGTCCTGTGTAGAGGTGGCCCACCCCATCTGCTGACCCATGGTAATCTTGTTCCACTTCAACAGATATTCAATTTGTCAGCATCATTTCCAATAGAAGTAACCATGCACCCCGGTTCAGGCCAATGCTACAAAGGTAACAGATGAGAGTAGTGCTTCTCCCTTCCTTCTGCACCAATGTTGGGTATGAGGCCTGGGCTTGTGGCAGCCATTCTGAGAGCATGAGGCATCAAGCCACAAACCAAGGATGTTGATGTAAGACAAAGAGCCTTGGTCACTGCTGCACTCCACCAGCCAATGAATCAATGCACAATAGGAACAGTGCTGAGGGGCCAAGAGCCCATGCAAATTTCTCATTTCTTTAGAAATAAGAAGGAGTAAAAGCCACCAACCCTGTCATCTTCCTTACCCCTCCCCTCCTTCAACCCCTCGCCACTCACCCTCTCTGTCCCCCCGCCGCCGCCATGTCCATGGGTGGTGGTGAGCATGGGGTCTATATCCACATTCATGGTACTTGAGCCTCAAAGGGATCAAATGCTTTGCTACACCACCATTCACTCTACACCTTTCCCGTTGCAGTGTCAGCCTGGCACCAGCCTTTGAGATAATATTCTATGGGAATATTGGAGGGTACTCTCCAGTTGTGAAATTGTTCATGAGAGCAGAAACTGAGTCAGTACAAATATTTAATCCTGGGACACAGCATACATGATGCAGCAGCCACACTTGGGAAATGTTTTTGAAGGTGTGAAAAGAAGTATTTAGATCTATATTTGTTGATTTAAGTGTTCATTTTTTCCTTTTGAAAATTATTCTTTATTTGAGTGGGTATAGATAGAGGTAGAGGTAGAGGTAGAGAGATAGAGAGAATGAATATCCACTTGTTCACTCCCCAAATGCCTGCAACATCCAGGGCTGGGCAGGTTGAAGCCAGGAGCCAGAAACTCCATCTGCATGTCCCATGAGGAGTGACAGGACTCCACTACTTGAACCATCCCTGCTGCCTTCCAGGATCTGCATTAGTAGGAAGCTGGAGTCAGGAGCCAGAGCTGGGGATTGAACCTAGGTACTCTGATGTGAAATGCTGGGGTCTCAATCACTAAATGTCCACTCCTAAATGTTCATATTTAACTAAAAAAGCAGGTTGGGGGCTGGCACTATGGTGTAGTGGGTAAAGCCGCAGCTTGCAGTGCTGGCATCCCATATGGGCACTGGTTTGTGTCCCAGCTGCTCCACTTCTGATCCAGCTCTCTGCTGTGGCCTGGGAAATCAGTAGAAGATGGTCCAAGTCCTTGGGCCCCTGCACCCATGAGGGAGATCCAAAAGAAACTCCTGGCTCCTGGCTTCGGATCGGTGCAGCTCTAGCCATTGTGGCCAATTAGGGAGTGAACCAGTGGATGAAGATCGATCTCTCTCTCTCTCTCTCTCTCTCTATCTCTCTCTATCTCTCTCTGCCTCTCTTTTTCTCTGTGTGTGTAACTCTGACTTTCAAATAAATAAATAAATCTTTTTTTAAAAAAGCAGTTTTTTTTTCTATCTGTGTTCATGGAAAGAGAGGAGTATACTGCACAGCATTATTGTATCAGTAAGATGATTTCAATGGCATGGAAGAGAAAAAGCCTAACTCAAAGACTTCCCAATGAGAAAAGGCACTTCAATATAACAAGAAATCCAGAAAATACAGATGACTTGTGGGGAGCAACCCGGACTGGACTAAGTTACTGAAATTAAGACTTATTCTATGCATCTGCTCTCCCACAATATGGCGCTGGGAGAGGAGGCAACAGCTTCTACCCAGCTGCCTCTCACCAACTTGACAAGCTGCAGGACCTGCTCCTGATTGGAGGAGAGCAGCGTACTCGGCGTGTGGGTAGCAGAGTTAGGATTGGTGGAGGAGGACTATAAAGGAGGAGAGAGACGGCATGCACCAGGAACATCTAAGGGGAACATCTATCTGAAGGAACACCTGTGCAGCCCCCGAGAGAGCCGGCCGGCGGTGTGCCGCTCCCCTGCGGAAGTGGGGAAAGTGGCCAGGGGGAACCGCCCTTCCACGGAGGTGGAAGGGTCAGTAGCCAACCCGGGAAGAACCAGCAGCAAACCCGGGGAGGGCCGAGCAGACAAAAGAACAGCGCAGGGTCCTGTGTTGTTCCTCCATGAAGACGGGGAGCGACAATGACTCAATAGAATTGAGAGTGCTGAAATAAACCCAAACATCTGTGATCAATTAATTTTCAAGGGATTGCCAAGACCAGTAGGGTGCTCTGGCTCCAGTTCTTGGTGAAGCTCCTAGCTCTACTTACTTCCCTGTATCAGTCACACCCTTGGGCTGATGGGTGACCACAGCACATAAAGTGTCAAAGCCCAGAAGTGGGGCTCTTTGTGTTCTAAGAGTAGGAAGAATGTTCCCACAGGGTACCTAGTATGCTTCCCCTGCATCTCATTGGCCAGAAATGTACCACATGTTCATATCTAAACCAATCACTGACAAAGGAAGCAGGAACATCTTGAATTGGCTTGGACCAATTAGGAACTATCCAGGATGAGAAGGGGAGCACTTCTTCCAAGACATATGGCAAGGGGAAGAGGGTGGACACCTGGACACATTCATTTTCACTAGGAAGAGGGGGAGCGGGACAGATATGGAGGTAACAACTCTATTAGGGTTCTCCAGAGAAACAAAGAACTGGTAGTGTGTGTATGTGTGTGTGCACATATACAGTCGTCCCTTGCTGTCTGGGGGGATTTCTTCCAGGACCCCTTGCAGACACCAGAATCCACAGATGCCCAAGTCCCTCATATGAAATGTTTAGTATTTGCATAGATGCTATGTACATCCTCCTGTGTACTTTCAATCTTCTCTAGTTGACTGATAATCTCTAATACAATGTAAATGCTATGCATATCATTGTTACACTGTATTGTTTGGGGAATACAATCAAGGAAAAGAGTCTGTACAAGCCCAGCACAGATGCCCTTTTTTTTATGAATACATTTGATCTGCAGTTGATTGAATTCATGGATGCAGAACCAGAGGGCCAACTGTGCCTACACACATACACTAGTATATGGAGATTTACTGTAAAAAATGGCTCACCCATTGATGCAGGCTGAGAAGTCTCAGGAGACCCAGAGGGGCTGATGTTGCAGATCTCATCTGAGTCTGAAGACCTAAGAAGAATCAAAGTTTCAAGTCAGGTCCCAAAACAGGCAAAGAGTCATCACCCCACTCAAGCTGCCAGGTAGAAGGAGCTTCCTCTTAATCTGTTCAGGTCTTCAACTGCTTGGCTAAGACTCACTGATCTCAGGCAAGGCCACCTGCTTCACCAAGGTCAATCTCATCGATAAATACTCACATAACACATGCAGAATAATGTGTGGCCAAACATCTGGGCACCCCATGGCCCAGTCAAGTGGACACAATGAGCCCCAATGCACAGCACACAAAAAGCAACGCTAACTGGGTTTCCTCCATAAGGGATGTTGGTTAAGAGTGCTTATGTTTGAATGCAGCCTCTATTACTTCCTGGCTACATGGCTTTGCTTACACTATTTCAATTCTCTGAGACTCCACTCCAAACTGCAGATCATAGGCAGAGCCTACATTATGGGGTTGTTTGGTGAATTAAATAAGATAATATGTGGGATGTTCATAGCACAATATCAGACACATTAAGTGCTCAGTAAATTGTAGCTATTATTAATTATTAATTGGGAGGCCATGTGCTGTACCAGTCATCCATGCCTCTCAGCTCCAAAGTAATTCTTCAGTGTTTGTGTCTGTAACACACTGGTCTTTCAAGGCATTTCTCATTTCCGCTGCGTGCAAAGCTGGACTTCCTCAGTAGAGGGTGCTGAAGGGACCCTGTAGGAAGAAGCAGCCTTTTGCTGGTGGCAGCTTCGACCATCCAGGAAGGCGTCACTTGTGGCCAGGGTGGCACGGCCCAGGTGATGGAATTCCCGGGCCCTGAGGAAGGCTTCAGGACCCCATTGCATTTTCCTGCTTTGGCCTCAAGGTGGATCCAAATCTAAGCTGCTGTTAGGTAAAGATGCCCTAGTGTTGAGTGTTCTAGCTGCAGTGGAGGGCAGCAGGCTGTGGACTGAGAGCCCGGGCAGTCCCTGGTCCCATCCAGGCCCATCTGCCTGCTGCTATTGAGCCAAACACCGTCAGGTCCTTTATCTTGGAAGCAAAATTCCAGGTCTTCTGGAAAGCACAGCACAGACCAATTGCCTAGACTCGGGGCTAGACAGGGAAAGAAACAGCATTTTGAAAGAAACAGCATTTTGAATGTCGATTTGCTAGAGTGAGACTTAGGCACCTCACTTTTCCAAAGGCCCCCAGCTAACTTTGGGGTGCAGCCAAGGAGGAGAACTGGTGGATCAGTCGCCCGGAGCCTGGGGTCAGAACATGGGCTGTGGCTCCCTTGCTTGAATAGAGCCCTCTCTGGACTTGGCTTTCTTCCTTGACCACAGATGGACCATGGGAAGGGGAGAGCCCAGAGCCCTTAGCACAGTGCCCAGCACATAGTAGGTCCTCAGCATTCGTTATTCTATTGCTGCTGAGCAACCACTCCCCATTCTCCAGGATCCTGGGAAACTCACCGGGGTGAGTAAGGGGTGGGGGTGAGGGGATGGATGGTGCTGCTCTCATCTGAGCAGCAGCGTCCTGACCCCACTATCTGGCCAAGTGGATGTTCCTATGGGTCCCCATTGCTGACCACCCAGAGTTGCCCTGCCCACATCCCATGCCCAGTCCTCCCAGCTCCCGTAGACTCTGGGAACACTCCTGATCTTTCCAGAGTCAGCTTTCTGTGCCTCATGGCCAAAGACCCTTGACACTGACCAATGGCAAAGGCAGACCCTGGACACCCTGCTGCAGGGAGAAGGGGCACACTGAGCTGTCCTGAAGGAAGTACCAGACACTGGGGCCCCTAGGAGACCTGCGAATCACCAAAGTGACCTTCAAGGCCCCACAGGATCTTGGCTGACCACCCCACTGGCCCCATCTCACTATGGTTCCCCTTGGCTCACTCGAGCTACTCCCAGCCACTGGTCACTCGCAGGCCCTTTGCTCTTGCTATGCCCTCGGCCTGAACTGCTCTCCCTCTGCAATCCGCAGGGCCCTGCCTCCTCCTTTCTCGGTTTGCTCACGTGTCACCTGCTCAGTGCAGCCTATTTCAGATACAGACCCCACCTGTCTGGGCCTCCTGGCTCCCTTGCCTACTTCATTTTTCTCCAGAACCTTCCAGAGTACTCCCTCATCTGCTTATGCATTTTATTGTCTGCCTCCTAAGCCGCACGCGGGCAGGCTTTTCGTCTGTCTGGTGCACTCCAGAATCCCCAGCAGAGTCACCTGGCCACAGCAGGTGCTCAGTCAATATTGACCTGAGTCGTGGACAGCCACAGCCAGGGACTTGGAGGCGGCTGGGGCGGGGGGTGCTCTAGGTGGGACAAGCCTTTGGCCTGCAGAGGCTACTCCCTGCCCAGCCCTACCCCTACCCCCCACCCCGGGGTCCTGGTTGGCAAGTGCATCCTGTTGGGGGCAAACTCCAGGGCGGACCCCACTCCCCCAGCGACCTGCATGTAGGGGAGGGGGTATTTAACTCCCAGTCTCTTCTGGATGGACAGCTGGCGTATCTTGAAAGACTGCCATGCACAGCGTCGCGCCTTTTTCCCCAGTCTGCGTCAAGTGCTTTCCCCCCACTATTTCTTTAAGGGCTCTGATAGTTTTACACTACCTCGTACCCATTTTACATGGACAAAAACGGAGGCTCCGCGAGCACCGTGTCTCCGGTGTCTTGTTTGGGGCTGGCGCAAGGCAAGACGTTCGGGGACTAACGCGGGGCGCGCGCTGTGCGGGCTCGGAAGCGCTCGTGGGGCGGGGCGCTCGCGGCCGGGCCTGACGTCGGGCGCCCTCCGGCCGTCACTCGGCGCCCGGCCCCGCCCCGCCCCGCCGCGCCGAGCCGAGCCGGGGAGCCGGAGCCAGAGCCGGAGCCGCCGCCGCCGCCGCGCCCGGGACCCGCCGTGCCGCGCGCAGCCATGGCTTTGACCCCCGCAGGTGAGGGGCGCTGGCGCGGGGGCGGCGGGAGGGCAGCCCCGGGCCCGGCTCCTGCTCCTCTGCTGACCCCGCTCTCCCGTCTTCCCCCGCAGAGGCCGAGACCCGCCAGAGGCTGCTGCGCACCGTCAAGAAGGAGGTAGGGGCCGGGCCGGGGGCGCGGGCCGCCACCCCCAGGGAGGCCGCAGAGGCGGCCACAGCCACGCCGGGGAAAGAGTGGCCGGGGAGGGTGGCCCCTGGCGGCGGCAGGGTGGGGGGAGTGGGGGTGGCCGCCGCGAGTGTGGGGCTCACCTGGGTGGGCGTTTACCTGCCACGGGGCTGGAGGGGAGGCCGCCCCCAACGTCTCAGAGCTGTGTGCAGAGGCGGCCGCGGCTGGGGAGGACCCATTCTTGTAGGGCAGCAGGTGTGTGCATCTTGGAGGGGTACAGGCTGGGGGTGGGGGCGCCAGATGAGGCTGTGCAGGAGGCAACAGGAAAGGGGCTGGGTTCGATTTGCGAAGATAAAGTCCTTCCCTCAGCCCCAAATTCCCAGGCCATATCCAGGAGGCGGGGGTCCTCCTCCCTGGGTCAGCTGTGGCTTCCCCAAAGACAGCGTCATCTCAGCACCCTCACCTCTGCCCTGCATACCTGCAGGAGGGAGAGAGTCAAACGGGCTCCCTCTGCTCTCTGGCTCCCCTCTCTCTCCCTGGGGCCTTTGGGGTTAACAGCCAGCAGCTTCCCAGGCCCACACTGCCTGGGAGTGCATAGCTGGGGTGGCCTTAGATGCCTAGAATGTGTGTGTATGTGTGCTTGTGTGTGTGTGCATGCATGTGTGCACGCCCACGCCTGTGTGGTGAGGATGTGGGGCTGGGAGCCTGTGTGTATGCCAGCCTCCGTGTAGCTGAATGGAGAAGTCAGAGTGCGTATCTCTGTGTACGTGTGTTTGTCTGTCTTGGGTGCGTCTGTGTAAGATGCATGAGTGAGGCTGTGACTGTGTGTGTGTGTGTGTGTGCGCGTGCGTGTGCGCGCCTGGTTGTGGATATGTTATCCTGTCCCTCCTCCCAGACTCCATCCCTAGCCTGGGAGCTCTCCACTGCCTCTGAGCTTTCTGAGTCTTTGCGTGGCTGAAGATCTTGGGGGCCAGCCAGACCCTGCTCCTGTCTTGTGTTGCGTGTATGTGCGCACGCATGTGAGCCTGTGTGTGTGTTGGGGGTGCTTGCGTGTGGTGGCAGCACCGAGCACCAGGGAGGAGCCCCTCCCTCTGCGGTGGCAGCCTGGAGGCGGGAACCTGTTGCTGCCCCACCCTCCTGGGCGGGTGGGTGTGTGCCTCGGTGTGTGGCCCTGTGTGGCAGGTCCCTTTGTGTTCAGTCAGCCCCAGGGCTGGGTGCACATTCTACTGTTTTCAAATAAGAGACATGCAGGGTATGTGGGGTCCCTCAGAAAGGCCTAGAAGTTTTCATTTGCAGTCCTGGTGTTGAGACTGCACACAGAAAGCAGTCCAGACCCTGTTTCCATCAGAACTCTGAGACCCTCAACATGCTGATGGCTACCACAGGGGGCAGGTGTATATGGACTCCACAAAAATCCTTAGGCTTAAGACAAAAACAAAAACAAGAATGTGCTGCCGTCTTTCCTTGTAATGACGTGGTTAGCTGGCTCAGGGGGGAGGAGTCTGTTAGCAGGCAGAATAGAGTGTTAGCCAGGCCTGGGGGGTGGGGGGCTGTGGCCTGGCTCTCTCCATGCCATAGCACAGCCCTCTCCCCTATCCAAGACTGTGGAAGGATGCATTGGCCCTGATGCCCTCTGAGGTCCAGTCTGTGTCAGTCTAGTTTGGGTAACTGGGTGGGCAGTGGGCGACACGTTGACACCTGTGGCCAGCGGTCTGGACTGCACCATTTCTCCTGGGAACAGATGGCTTCGGGGCTTGGTTTTCTGCCCAGCTCAAAGCTGAGCCAGGTCCTGATGAAAGTGACCTCTTGTCACTCTGCTTGGTGCTTTGAACCCCAGATCTGCAAACAGAAGGCAGGATTCACAATGGCAGGTTCGCAGCTGCTTCTAAAATCCTGCATTTCTAGGACCCAGTCCTTCTAGAAATCACAGCTTCCATTTATTGGGGGGGGGGGGTGGCAGCTGTGTGCAGTTCCCTTCTGCACAGTTGCTTGTGAAGTGGGTGGGGTTGTCCCCATCATATATACAAGGAAACTGAGGCTTGGAGGAGTGAAGTGACTTGCCCCAGAACACCCAGCCAGGAAACAGCTTACTAAACCTCAGGATGGTCCAACATCAGAGCCAAGCTTGTACCTCCAGTCTAACAGCATGCCTGTTCATGTCTACCTTGGGGTGGGTGATTGGTATTAGTCCCATTGTACAGATGAGAAGACTGAGGCCTACAGAGGGTACTTTTTAATTTTTTTAAAGATTTATTTATTTGAGAGGCAGAGTTATAGACAGAGAGAGGGAGAGACAGAGAGAAAGGTCGTCTATCCGCTGGTTCACTCCCCAAATGGCCTCAAAGGCTGGAGCTGGGTGGATCTGAAGCCAGGAGCCAGGAGCTTCTTCTGGATCTCCCACATGGATGCAGGGGCCCAAGCACTTGGGCTGTCTTCCACTGCTTTCCCAAGCCATTAGCAGGGAGCTGGATTGGAAGTGAAGCAGCTGGGACTTGAACTGGTGCTCATATGGGATGCCAGCACTGCAGGCAGAGGCTCCATCTACCAAACTACAGTGCTAACCCTCAGAGAGGGTATGCAATATTTCAAGGGCACAGAACCAATGGAGGGGAACAAGTTCAAGTCTTCTTTGAGTCCCCTGTTTCATGCCTTGGGAGCCCGTAAGGCGTGGTGACAAGTCCCTGCGCCTCCAAGCAGGACCCTTGCCCTTTCCTTCCTTTCCCAACTCTGGGGGGGAAACTCCCCCACTGTGAGAGAGCCGATCTGCAGAGGAATGGAGGGAAGAGCTGTTTGTCTAGGACTCTGAGAGTCAGATCTTCCCTCTCCCCATCCTTTGGGTTCAGAAGAGCCACATCCCTGCCTCACGGCCCCGGAGGCACCTCCCACCCTTGTTTCTCAAAGGGCTGCCTTCACCAGCAGCTGTCTCACTCAGTGAGCCTGGCAACCACCATGGGGCTGGGAACTCTGTCCAGTGCTGACCTGGAGGGCCAGTAGGACCTGCACCCATGAGGCAGGTCAGGAAGGAGCACTGAACTGAGCCAGAGCTGGGTTCAAGTCCCAGGTGCTTTTCTTTATAACAGTTGTACATGAGACACTGGGTTAGGGTCTGTGGGTACAAAGGCAAGCAAGACAGGTTCTGTCCATGACCTGCAGCGGCTGGCCCTCCAGTCTGGCAGACGCTTGGGTGTCATTATAGGGATTAAGTGCAGGTGGTGCCCAGACGCCTGAGGGGGGGAGGAGCAGGACAGGGAGAACTGAGCAGGTGCAGGGGGCCCGGGAAGGCGTGCCTGAGAACGAGATGTTTGAGAGATGAGCAGGCCTTTAGGTGAAGGGTTGGGGTCCCGGCAGGGGAGGGGGACTGTTCCCAGGAGAGGCTTTGTGTCTGGAGGGTGTACGCAGGCGAGAAAGAATTGGAGCAGAGAGCAAGGAAGATGGCGCCAGGTGCTGAGGGGACAGAGCACAGGGTCTTAGCCCAAGGTGAAGGGGATGTGTTGGGGAGGACATAGGGAGGGCCGCTGAACTCGGTTGCTGGCTAACTGCACCACCTTGGAGAAGATCTGTCCTTACCTGCATGAGGGTCTGAGTCCCAGGCTGTTCTTAACAGGTGGAGATGACTCACCTGGCAGGATAAGCAGTGTGAAGACACGCACCCCCCTTAGCCTGAGCTTCTCCTGGCCAGGCATCTGTCCCAAGTGCTACCGAGGGCACGCTGGGGACATCAAGGCCATAGCAAAATTTCCTCCATTTAAGCCCAGCCAGCTCCATCCTGGCTCTCTCTGCCCTCCCTGCTACCTCTTAATTTTGTTTTGGTTTCTGGAGCGAGCAGGGACTGGCTTCTCGTTGTCATGGCAACTGCCATTAAAGGAGCCAGGCACGTGATGCCAGTGGATAACGGAAGCAAAGTGACTAACTGCCTTGTTTTTCTGCCTCTGGCTGGGCCTTGGAGGCCTCTTAATTGGAGGGGAGCAGGCAGGGGCCTGTGGGTAGCAGATGAGACCCCGGGAATGAGGCAGGAAGGTGGGGGCACATCCTGGAGGGGAAGCTACATTTAGCTCTGCGCATGGGAGCTGGTGGGAGAAGGGCTGTGATCCTGGCGCTGATGTCACAGCTGTCGGGCACAGCCTGTCCGGGGAACTGGGCCTTGCAGCCTTCAAGCTGGGGGTGCTGGGGAGAGAGGGAGGAAGGTGGGAGGGAAATGATGGGAGCACCTGACGTTATTACGAAGTGATCATAACCCAGGGTTCTTCCTGAGGGAGGGGACTGGTTAGGTCCTGCCCCCCCCCCCCCCCGGTTGAGTTAGAATTGGCTAGAAGTCACCCAGTTACATCTGAATTTCAGATAAACGGTGAATAAGTTTTTCACGTCAGTCTGCCTCGCTCAGTCTGGCAACCCCACCCCAGGAGGACATTTGGCAATATGTGGAAACATTTTTGTTGTCACAGCTGGCGTTGCTGCTGGCATCCGTCAGGAAGAGGCCACGGGTGCAGCTTAGCTTCCTGCAAGGCACGAGACATCCCTCCGACACAGCCACTACTGTCGCCACAAAGAAGGGTCCAGCCCAGAATGACAGTACTACCCCTAATCCAAAATGTGTAGGACCACAGGTGTTTTGGATATGGGATTTGGGAATATTCGCATCTACATAATGGGATATCTTGAGGCTGCGACCCAAGTATAGACATGAAATTCATTTATGTTTCATAATGACCTTATACACATAGTATGGAGGTCATTGTATACGATGTTTTTAGTGCACTGTAGTTTTACAAATCTTATTATTTAGTTAGTTACAAGGCAAAGAGACAGGTCCAGAGAACTTTTATCCATTGATTTACTCCATAGGTGTCTGTAGCAGCCAAGGGTGGGCCTGAGCCAAAGCCAGGAGCCAGAAGCTCAATCTGGGTCTCCCACATGAGTAGCAACTACTTGAGCCATCACCACTGCCTCCCAGGTCTGCATTAGCAGGAAGCTGGAGGCAGGAGCCAGAGTCTGGTGCTGGACCCTGCTCTCCATACTAGGTCACAGCATCTTAGCCGCCGAGCCAGACGCCCACTCCATGAACCTGTGTTTTGACTGCAGCCCATCACAGGAGGGCCACTGCTTGGAAAGTTCTGGGTTTGGGAGTATGTTGGATTTGAGATTGCACCAGCAATTGCTGGCTTCCTCTCTGTTCACCGAGGGCGTCCGTCCTGAGCACCGTGCTGAGCCGCTCCCTGAGCGTGACCCTCTGCACTCCTCATCTCCTTTGTTCAGTGGATGCGGATCTGCAAGCCCAGAGATGTGGCGCAGTTCCCCTTCGGGTCACACAGCCGGTCAGTCCCTGGGGGAGCCAAGTCCATGCTTTGCCAGGACCCGGATGGTAGCCTCGTGATCCTGCCTGACAGTGGGCAGTAGTAGAGAGCTGTGACTTTCAGGCGAGTCTGTGGACAGCGCTTAGGGTCAGGTGCATACAGGGGAAGCAGATGAGGCAGGTACGGTGCCTCCAGCCCAGCTCGTGCAGGCCAGGCCGTGGTGTTCAGACTTACCCCTATCAGAGAGCAGAGTGCTCTGGAAGATCTGTGAGCAGGAGAGGGTACTTCGAGCTGTACTTGGGGAAGTCTCAGCTGAGAGCAAGCACTGGATGGACAGTGTCTGGCAGCTCTTAGAGGAAAACTCCCTTCCTTGCCATAGCCCTCCCTGCCTGCTTCCCTCCAGCGCCTGTCCTGAGATCCTGTGTGTTGAGAAGTGAAGCCGAGTTCTGACAGGTGCTCGCTGAGTGGACCGGGTATCTGCATACAGGACGTCCGTGCAATCACAGGGAAGATGCTGTGAGGGAAACAGAGGCTGGCCGGGGATGGGAAGGGCTTGCAGGGGGAGGGGAGGGATGGTCTCTTTGGTGAGATAATATTGGGAGGGATGGAGGGAGGAAGTGGTAGAGACATCCACAGGAGGGATGTGCCCAGCAGAGGGAACAGCATAGGCGAAGGTCTTTTTTTGTTTTTTGTTTTTAAGATTTATTTATTTGAAAGAGTTACATAGAGAGGAGAGGCAGAGAGAGAGAGCTCTTCCATCCGCTGGTTCACTCCCCAGTTGGCCACAATGGCTGGAGCTGTGCCCATCCGAAGCCAGGAGCCAGGAGCTTCTTCCGGGTCTCCCACGCGGGTGCAGGGGCCCAAGGACTTGGGCCATCTTCTACTGCTTTCTCATGCCATAGCAGAGAGCTGGACAGGAAGTAGAGCAGCTGGGACTCCAGCCAGCGGCCATATGGGACACCGGTGCTTCAGGCCAAGGCGTTAACCCACTGCGCCTGCAGTGCTGGCCCTGCGAAGGTCTTGAGTTGGACAAAGAATAGCAAGGAGGCCCATGAGGCCGGGGCAGAGCGAGCGAGAGTGGAGGAGGAAGAACCAGAGGCCCATTCTGCGGGTGACAGCTTTGACTTTCACTCCCTGGAAGATGAGTGCCCTGGGGGACTTCTGATCAGGGGGGTGGGAAGCAAAGACAGACACCACCAGGTCATCAGACAAGAAAGGAAAGGCCCCAGATTGTTATTTGCTGAGCTTTCAATTCCTGGGCTGGAAATCACCCGCTCCGGCACCCACTCCCCGGCTCCCCTGCTGTGCCGGGCGGGGGCTCCAGAATCGCTTGCTGAACGGATGCCAGGTGGGGTATTTTGGGCTCTCTGACGCTTTGCAGGATTGGCTCTGATCAGCTGGCGTGCGTCGTGTTTGTGGGCTTCGGAGGGCAGAAAGCCTGCTCATGAATAATGCAGCCCCGTCCACCCCGTGCGCTTTGGTGCTTTTTCAGGTCCCTGGCTTCCCGGAGCTTTGGATGGTGATGGGTGTTGTTGGCAGGCTCGGGCACCTGGGCTCCATGTGACAAGAGTGGCAGGAGGGCCCTAGCTGGGGGTCTCTCCTACAGCAGCCTCAGGAGGGGCTCTGGGAGCTGGAGTAGTGCTTGGTGCTGGTCGATGGGTAGGAAAGGACGTTTGAGCACCTGCAAAGGGCCTACAGGGCAGGAAGGGAGGGTCTGAGTCCTTGTTCCAGCCCTGCCCCTAACAACCTGGGTGGCTCCTGGCCCTTCTTTCTTTCCTCTGAGTGACAGAGACAGAGCTCCCATCTTCTGGGTCTCCCTCCACGTGCCCACATCTGGGCAGCCAAGCTTGCTGCAGGCACCTATCACTTAGCAAGAGCTGAGGCTGGGCCAGGCCAAAGCCAGGAACTGGGAATTCAATCCAGGTCTCCAATGTGGGCAGCAGGGACTCAAGTGCTTGAGCTATCAAGCTGCTGCCTCCTACGTGTGCATTAGCAAGAAGCTGGAATGGAAGTGGACCTGGGACTTGAACCCATGTACCCTGGTAGGGAACATGGTATCTTTTTTTTTTTTTTTTTTTTTTTTTTTTTGACAGGTAGAGTGGACAGTGAGAGAGAGACACAGAGAGAAAAGTCTTCCTTTACCGTTGGTTCACCCTCCAAATGGCTGCTGCGGCCAGCGCACAGCGCTGATCCGAAGCCAGGAGCCAGGTGCTTCTCCTGGTCTCCCATGCGAGTGCAGGGCCCAAGCACTTGGGCCATACTCCACTGCACTCCCGGGCCACAGCAGAGAGCTGGCCTGGAAGAGGGGCAACCGGGACAGAATCTGGTGCCCCGACCGGGACTAGAACCCGGTGTGCCAGTGCTGCAGGTGGAGGATCAGCCTATTGAGCCGCAGCGCCAGCCGAGAACATGGCTTCTTAATTGCTAGTCCCAGTGACTATGCCAGCTCCCTCCCTATGGTCACGTTTTCCTGCTTTCTGAGTGGATGGGTTTGGACAACTCCAGGATTCTAAGAACCTTGGCTTATCTAATTTGGGCTGGCGCCACTTTCCGAGAGCCAAGTCTCCCCTGTTTTCTCTACTCTGAATTTGCCAAGTCTATATTTAAGACTCATGAAAACTCAGCAGCTGATAAGACGTTTCAGGAAAGCCAAGGCTCAGCGAAAGCCATCCTAATGAGATAAGGATTTATAAAAAAAATGACATATAAAGAGCACCTTTATAGATGACCCCATTTGATTATCCAAGTGCCCCATGAAGTGGATCAAAGACCCTTTCATGGATAAGGAAGGCGAGGCACAGAGATGCCTATGAACTTGCCTAAGGGCATGGAGATTATCATTGTATGGCCTGGGGTCTTGCCCCAGAGCTCGGCTGGGCACTAGTCTGCAGCTAAACCCAGCATCCCGCCCACAGTTCAGAGCTACACTGAGCGGGTGCAGTGAGGGGCGGAACCAAGCTGAGGGGTCACATGGCCCTGAGTTTGAATTGTGGCCCTGCCATCCCATAGCTGAGCGAACCTCTCTGATGTTAGTTTCCTCGTGTGTCCAACAGCAGGGGCAGGTCCACCCCACAGCAGGGCAGCTGTGCTGCTGCTGCTGGCCATCAGCAGTGTTTCTGGGGAGGCCTGGCACGGTGCACGGCACAGCCTGTTGGGAGCAGTGGGTCCCGTCACAGGACGACACTTTGCTGCCCTGTCTGGTCATATGGGAACTTGCAGGTGCTCTCAGCACGGATCTTGCTGTCGCTGCGTGAGCCCGGGGCTGGGGACACTGCAGTCCCCAGAGCAGTGCTGTAGAATGATTAGGAAGAGCTGTCTGTTGAGATCCAAAGCCCTTGAGTGGGAGTGAGCAGGGCTGAGCCTCCGTTGGCTGCATCGCCATCCTGGGGCGGGCAGCTGGATGCCCATCTGAGTCCCGCTGCCCATCAGCCCCATGGAGATGGTCCCCTGGGAGCCTCCTGGCCCTGCTGCTTGATGGTCACAGCCGCGGGCTGGGTAAGGAGGCTAAGAGTGCTAACCTCAGATGGGGGCAATGATTTTTTCCTTCTTTTAATGATTGGAGAGCTTGGGAGGTGAATAGATTTTTGTGCTTTTTATCTTTGCACAGTTGTGCAGGACCCTCTGACTGTGGGTGTTTAAGAAGAGCAGCAAATGTGCCTTCTGCAGGAATCCCCCCTTTAAAACTCAGCTAGTAGAGGTTGTGAGAGTTCACGCGACCTGGTGGTACTGGCGGCATTCAATGACATCCCCCTTCAATCTTCTTATTTAGTAAGTTGTGCTTAATCGGTAAATTAGAATTGCAGCAACCACCATTTACCAAGCACTGCTCCCATGCATTGCTTTGCTTTGTCTGACCTAATGCACAGAGCCATCTTCCTGTAGAGCAGGTGCAGGTAGCCGCTCCTGTTTACTGACAAGGAATTTGAACTCAGAGAGGGAAAGGAATTGAATCAGAGCTGAGAAGCTCTGAGCAGGTAGCCGAGCAGGTCATTTTGGCCACCTCCATCTTCCATCCATGTCAAGTTGGATAAAGCCCTGTAGAAGCAGAGAAGGAGGCAAAAAAAAATTGGATTCCTTGGTTCAGAATTTGGGGTGCATCAGCTTCAGGTACAGCTATAGCTAGGGGCCCCTGTGATGTCATCAGGGCACTGTGTCACCATCTCTCTGCTGTCTTCCTCTGCATTTGTGGGCTTCAAGCTCAGCCTGTCTCTGTGGCCCAGCAGCTCCAGGGACACAACCTGATGCTGGGCATGGCGGCAACAGGGAGTGCTTCTCCCTTCATGAGTGTCCAGTCTCTCCGATCCAGCTCCAGTCACACTGTGCCAATCACAGTGGGACAGATTGCTCTGATGGGTCAAGTCTGGAGGGGCAAAGGGCAGAGTCAACCTGAGGGTAAGGAAGGGGCCCTGGAGAAGAGGCAGGGTGAAGTGACCAGCCGGGGCGATGCAAACAGGCAGACAGGCCGCGGCCAACTATAGCAAGGGGCAAGGACACTTGTGTTTGGAGCTCGATCTTGCACAGGATGAGTCCGCTCTTGTGCTGTGCCAGTGTGGTTCCGGGTGCTGCCTGGAGACTCACTGCGTGCCAGGTATCTGCCAGATCCAGGTGTGAAGCCCTGAAATGGTGCCTTCTGTATCTAGTGTGTGCAAAGAGTGTGTTCCGCCTTCGCAGTGCTCCTAAGGGGTCCCCAGCCCAGACCCCCAGTGTGGTGCAGAATCCCCCTGTGCATCTTAGGATGATAACAAAGTGTGATTGTCCAGGTGGCCTTTTTTTATTTTATAAAGGCTTTACTTTTTTTACATTTAAAAAAAATTTTTTTGAAAGATTTATTTATTTATTTGAAAGTCAGAGTTACACAGAGAGAGGAGAGGCAGAGAGAGAAAGAGGTCTTCCACCCGATGGTTCACTCCTCAATTGGCCGCAATGGCCGGAACTGTGCTGATCTGAAGCCAGGAGCCAGGAGCTTCCTCTGGGTCTCCCATGCGGGTGCAGGGGCCTAAGGACTTGGGCCATCCTCTATTGCTTTCCCAGGCTGTAGCAGAGAGCTGGATTAGAAGTGGAGCAGCCAGGACTTGAACCAGCACCCATATGAGATGCCAGTGCTTCAGGCCAGGGCGTTAACCTGCTGTGCCACAGTGCCGTCCCCACTCTTTTTTAATTTTAAGATTTATTTATTTATTTGAAAGGCGGAGTTACAGAGAGGGACAGAGGCAGAGAGAGGGGTCTTCTGTCCTTTGGTTCACTCCCCAAATGGCTGTAATGGCTAGGTCTAGACCAGATAGAAGCCAGGAGCCAGGAGCTTCATTTGGGTCTCCCACATGGGTCACAGGGACCCACACGCTTGGGCCATCTGCTGCTGCTTTCCCAGGCACGTTAGCAAGAAGCTGGGTCAGAAGTGGAGCAGCCAGGATTCGAACGGAGTCCGTATGGTATGCTGGCACTGCAGGTGGCAGCTTTACCCACTAAGCCACAGTGCCACCCCTCCTCCCCCAGGTGGTTTTTAAACAGAAATTTGTTTCTCCCAGTGCTGGAGGCTGAAGTGCAAGGTCAGGATGCTAGCATGGGCAGGGGCTGGGGAGGGTCCTCTTCTGGGTTGCGTACCATAAACTTCTTACTCCAGTTTCACTTAAAATGTGCTCCCTTGGGGGCCAACACTGTGGCATAGTAGGTTAAGCCTCTGCCTGTGGTGCCAGCATCCCATATGGGCACTAGTTCATGTCCAGCAGCTCCTATTCTGATCCACCTCGCTGCTAATATGAGAAATCAGTGGAAGGTGGCCCAACTGCTTGGGCCCCTGCATATGTGGGAGATATGGAAGAAGCTCCTGGCTTTGGGTCGGCCCAGCTCCAGCTGTTGTGGCCATTTGGGGAGTGAACCAACAGATAGAAGATTGCTCTGTCTCTCCTGTCTATAACTCTACCACTCAAATAAGTAAAATCTTTTTTAAAAAATGCACTTCCTCACTCACACTAGCCATGTCTCAGGGCTCAGTAGCTGGATAGGGCTAGTGACATCCTGTGTGACAGCACAGGTATAAAGAACTTCCAGAAAGTTCTGCCATGATCTGGACAGAATACTGAGCGCTCCAAATGTATTAACATACTTCATGTAAAAGGAGAAGTCAGAAGCGTAAATGGTGCTTATTGTCCCATCACAGAGTAAATCTAAGCACAGAGAAGTGAAGTGACTTGTGCAAAGTCACATAGCTGATAAGAGGAGGAGACAGGGCTTTAAGCCAGCCCCTTAGTCACAGTCAGGGACCACTTTTCCTTCTAAGGTCAGAAAGAGGTGGTTACTGTATTTTATGGTTTGCCTGTGTGCATTTTAAAAAAGAGAGATTATTTATTTATTTGAAAAGCAGAGTGACACACAAAGAGACAGAGAGATTGATCTTTTTTTTTTTTTTTTTTTTTTTTTTGACAGGCAGAGTAGACAGTGAGAGAGACAGAGAGAAAGGTCTTCCTTTGCCGTTGGTTCACCCTCCAATGGCTGCCACGGCTGGCACGCTGCGGCCGGTGCACTGCGCTGATCCGATGGCAGGAGCCAGGTACTTATCCTGATCTCCCATGGGGTGCAGGACCCAAGCACTTGGGCCATCCTCCACTGCACTCCCTGGCCACAGCAGAGAGCTGGCCTGGAAGAGGGGCAACCGGGAAAGAATCCAGCGCCCCGACCAGGACTAGAACCCGGTGTGCCGGCGCCGCAAGGTGGAGGATTAGCCTATTTAGCCACGGCGCCGGCCTAGAGATTAATCTTACACCTGCTGGTTCACTTCCCAAATGGCTGCAATGGCTGGGGCTGGGCCAAGCTGAAGCCAGGAGCCAGCATCTCCATGATGGTCTCCCGCATGGATGGCAGGGGCTCAAGCACTTGGACTACTGTCTGCTGCCCCCCAGGTGCATGAGCAAGGAACTGGATGAGAAGTGGAGCAATCGGGGCTGGAACTATTGCTCTGATATGGGATGCTGGTGTCAGAGGCAGTGGCTTAACCCACTGCACCACACTGCTGACCCCCGAACTGCGTGTATTTTCAGTAACCTGAGAATTTCATTTCTTATTTACCCATAGCTGCCAATCCCTCCAGGCTGTGGGCAGAGGGGTGGGGCTTGTGCTAGAGCCGGCGTGCACCCGTGGAGACGGGGCGTGTTGCCAGGGGAGCTACCCACGTGCAGCAGGCAGGGCAGCCAGGAGGCACAGGCTGGTCTCCAGGGCATGGGCTGAGAATGCAAACCTCGGTGGCCAGTTTTCCTGGGAACAGAAGGAGCTGGAGGGGTCATCCATACTCCTCCATCTTCTCCATCAGCAGCCAAAGGATGCCAAGACTGCCCTCAGTGGACGCTCGGGACTTGGGCACTGGGGGACTTTTCTTGTGAAGGGCAGGCAGGGGGGGTGCGACTGCAGGAAGCCCAGGCCCCGTCCCAGAACACGCCTCCTTCCGGGTCAGGGCAGGTTGGCACTCCCCACACCTCTGGGGGGTGATACCTGGCACCTATTTATAGTGAGTCGGTGAACGATTAACTGGGGCCAGGCTGGCAGCCGCCGGGCAGACGCGTTTACTTCTCCTTGAAGCCCCAACACCCACATTGAGGGAGGGACTGGCAGAACCGTGTTCCTAAGCTTGCAGAGCCGTATGCCATGGCCTTGTCATTTTTCGTCCCCTTGCTCTCCCTGGCTGCTCACACCCAATCCCTGGGCTGTGGGACCCACTCCTGATTCTTTGCTTTCATTGTCTGTGCTGCATGGAGGGTGGGGTGGGGCTGTCCTGGACCTGCAGGTGAGAGAGAGTCCAGAAGAGGAAGCTTTGAGCCGCTCACTGGTGTTTGCTGAGCCCCTGCCGTGTGCCAGGCGCTGTGGCAGGCACTGGGCTGACAGCAGTTAGCACCCCGGGCAGGGGGTGCTCTGCTCTCCTAGGGCAGACAGTCCCGAGGGGAGGCACCGAACAGCCAAGCAAACAGATCAGAGTCATGAAGAATTCAGAAATGGATGAGAACGCAGCACTGCGGGAAGAGGAGGGAGACAGAGGCCAGAGTGGGCCAGAGTGGTGGTCAGGGTGGGCTTCTTTGAGGAGGTGGCATTTGAGCTGGTACTTTAATGATGAAAAAGAGCAGCTGTGCAGAGGGCTTGAGGCATTCGGGGAAAGCTAGGAAGCAGGGAGTGAGGAGGAGGAGGAGGAGGAGAGGGACAGGCAGGGAGGGGTGGGTCCCCTGTGCAGGTGGCAGGGAGGGCTTCCGATCTGACAGTGCCAGCCCCTTCTCTGCAGTGGCCCTGGAGTCCATTGTGCTGGGAGCAGAAGCGCCTGTCTGGAAGGAGGCCCTGAGCCTGTTTGCAGAGAGAGCAGGACGCCCGCCAACATCCGTCCTCGGTGGCAGAGCGGGGAGAGGCGCTGCTCCTCCTCCCCTTCCTCTCCTCCCCTTGCGCCTGCACTGGCTCGTGCCTGTCACCTGGCCTTGAGTCTGCAGCAGACTCTGCTCTGGCTGCTGTCAGGATGGATCCGCCACATGGCATCTCCCAGCACGTCTAAGTCACCCATGTGCTGTCGGCTCAGCCCTTCCTCCCGCCCAGCCCCCGGCAACCACCGCTCTTGTTATTGGTGCTGTAGTTTTGCCTCTTCCAGGATATCACAGAAGTGGGGCCGTTCCAAGTCCAGCCTTTATGGAGCGGCTGCTTTCATTTAATGATAGACATTTAAGCTTGGGTGTTCCTTTTTTTAGGGATTCTACTTTGGGGACTGAGATAAGGAGTCAGGGGGTGCTGGGTGCCCTGGGAGGGATGGGCTGTGAAAACCAGGGGCTAAGGATGGACATGGGGCTGCTGGGTGCTGCTGGACCCTGGCCCTGGGAGCACAGCCATGGCTGTGACCGTGATGCCCAGCTGAGGAAGCAGGGGCATCGGCCGCCCAGCCGCTCTGCTGCCAGTCCTCTGCTGGGGGAACCTGGGCTGCAGAGCAGGAACCCGGATCCAAAGCCTCGCCTCCGGTGGGCCTGGTGGGCTCCGCCTCTCCCAGATCAGCGGCCTCCTGGGAAAATGGGAGTAGTAACTGCAGTATCTGTATTGCATGGTTCTTGTGAATCTTTGGGCTCATGAGAGTAAAGCACTCACTGTGGGAAGCACCTGTTGGTGTCTGTTGTATGAATAAACAAACCTACTGTGTGCCGAGCTCCTGGCAGGACAGTCTGAGGTTTGAATCCCCACCCTGCCATTCCCAAGCTGTGTGTCGTTGGGCAAGTCATTTCACTGGAATAGGACTTGGTTTCCTCGTCTGTAGAGTAGAGATGAGTTTATTAGTTTATTTTGTTTATTAGTTTATTTTGTTCATTAGTTTATTAGTTCATTTTGGTACCAAAACGTTTGAAATTCATGCATGGCTCTTCCCATCACCCGTATTTTCCGTGAACTCTCGGAAGAGCCCCTGTGAAGTGGTACTGTGCTTGCATGGAACCCACCCACCTCCTTCGGCAAAATCCTCATCCTCTCTGGACTACTGATGGCCCCTAACACAGTGTAAGTGTCACATCAGTCGCTGGTATATGTAGTGTTTAGGGAGTAATGACAAGACTAAGTCTGCAGTGTTTAGTAGAGAGGCAGTGTTCCCCCAAATGCTTGTGTTTTATTTTTTTAAGATTTATTCATTTTTTTGAAAGGCAAAGTTATAGAGAGAAGGAAAGAGGGAAGGAGGGAAGGAGAGGGAGGGAGAGGGGGAGAAGGGGGGGAGCGAGAGAGAGTGAAAGAGAGAGAATGAATCTTCCATCAGCTGGTGCACTCCTCAAATGGCTGCAGTGGCCAGAGCTGAACCCGGTTGAAGCCAGGAGCCTGGAACTCCATCTGGGTCTCCCACGTGGGTGGCAGGGGCCCAAGCTCTTGGGCCGTCTTGCACTGCTGTCCCAGGTGCATTAGCACTGAGCTGTATTGGAAGTGGATCAACTGGGACTCAAACCAGCACTCATATGGGGTGCTAGTGTGGCAGGTGGCATCTTAACCTGCTGTGCCACGATGCTGGCCTCCGAATATTTCTGACCTGAGTGCTGTTGAATCTGCAGGTGGGAAACCTACAGATATAGAGGGCTGGCGAATGGTCTTATGTTGCTGAGGCAGATACTGCTCTTACCTGTTTCATTGATGGAAAAGTCGAGGCTCAAAGAAGAGACATGATGTGCCCAGATCAGGCAAGCAAGAGCTGAGATGGGAGTCCTGCAAGTCTTTCCCCAGAGCCCAGTGCTTCTAACTGGGCAGCAGGCACTTCCCCAGGAGCTTGCAAGAGGGGGTGGCTGGCCGGTGCTGCGGCTCACTAGGCTAATCCTCCGCCTAGCGGTGCTGGCACACCAGGTTCTAGTCCCGGTTGGGGTGCTGGATTCTGTCCCGGTTGCCCCTCTTCCAGGCCAGCTCTCTGCTGTGGCCCGGGAGTGCGGTGGAGGATGGCCCAAGTGCTTGGGCCCTGCACCCCATGGGAGACCAGGAGAAGCACCTGGCTCCTGGCTTCAGATCAGCGTGGTGTGCCGGCCGTAGCGCGCCGGCCTTGGCGGCCATTGGAGGGTGAACCAACGGCAAAGGAAGACCTTTCTCTCTGTCTCTCTCTCTCACTGTCCACTCTGCCTGTCAAAAAAAAAAAAAAAAAAAAAAAAAGAGGGGGTGGCCACCTCGCCTTGGCTTGGGAATGAGGAGCAGATGCGTGACTTGACCCTGGAGAATGGAGACAGATGAGGTGGGCAGGGTGGCGAGTGGAGGGGGCTGCATGAACCAAGGCCCATGGTGGGAGTCCTAGGGCTTGCACAGGAGTGGCACACATGACCCAGGCTCAGGGTGCAGGACCGGAAGTGACAGGGTTCAGCAGGAAAAGAAGGTTGGACCACGCCAGGGTGGCAGTCACAGCCTGTGCGGTGGCACCGTCCGCCCTCTGTCCCTCCTCAGGACTCTGTGTCTGTGCCTGGAAATGTCCCCAAATACTCCCGAACCCGCCCTCCCACTTTCCCCCCACCCCCAGCCCTGTTCCAGCTCTCACCTCCCACATGCCTCACCCCTAACAAATTAAAGAATGAAAAGCCGCCGGCTCTTTCCATGAACTGGTCTTCCAGCCACAGTGTCCTTCCACCTGTTCCTTCCTTTGGGCTCCGAGACATCTCTGTGGGGGTAGTCACAGGGGTGGAGGGGTCACCTCTGTTTTAGAGCTGAGAAACCAGAGGCCCAGATCATTAATGTCTACTTGCTGCTTGGATCTTGATCCATCACCACCTCCAGGAAGCCCTCCTCGACCTCCTGTTCACCCAATTGAGTCTGGTGTCTCTGTGACTTATTCTCCTAAGATCTGTTTTCTTTGCCTGCAGAGAGGTGGTCTCACCTGGCCATCATTTACCCTTTTCTTTTTTTTTTTTTAAGATTTATTTATTTATTTGCAAGTCAGAGTTACACAGAGAGAGGAGAGGCAGAGAGAGAGAGAGAGGTCTTCCATCCGATGGTTCACTCTCCAGATAGCCGCAACGGCTGGAGCTGCGCCGATCTGAAGCCAGGAGCTTCTTCCGGGTCTCCCACATAGGTGCAGGGGCCCAAGGACTTGGACCATCTTCTACTGCTATCCAGGGCCATAGCAGAGAGCTGGACAGGAAGCGGAGTAGCTGGGTCTTGAACCGGCGCCCATATGGGATGCCAGCATTTCAGGCCAGGGTATTAACCTGCTGCGCCACAGCGCCGGCCCCTTACCCTTTTCTGTGATGTAGCTAGTGTCTTTCCATCTCACTGGATGGCAGGGACTCTGTGAACCGGGTTGAAGTCAGGAGCCTAGAACTCCATCTGGGTCTCCCACGTGGGTGGCTTAGGCCCCAGCACTTGGGCCGTCTGACACCTGACATGCAGTAGGCAATTGAGAAACACTGAATGAAGATGCTAAGTGGGGGAAGGCGGTCCTGGGGGAACCTGGAAGAGGTGCCTTTGTTCTTGCTTGGGGATGGAGAGGTTCTAGGAGGAGGTAACAGTTTGGCGTGGAGGTGGTGGTGGGGATACCTGGCAGAAGGCACCGAATGAGCAAAGGCACAGGGTGACCGGGGTCAGTGGTGCAGGTGGGGCTGGAGATGCCGGCACCTGCGCCAGGTCTTGGAGTCACTGCACGGTGCCTGCAGAGGAGGCGCAGCAGCACCGCCTGGCCTCGCTCATCGCTTTGCCGTGCAGTTGCCGAGGGGCTTTGAGTCACCCCCTCTGCTCTCCACCTTCCCCCCAACTCTGGAGTTATTTTTAAAGTTCCCCGCAGAGGCCCTGCAGGCATCTGGTGTGACTGCCCTCTCCACCGTTTCTTACGCAGGTTCGAGTCAGCGTGCCTGGGGGATCTGTGTCATAGCAGGGCGCTGGCTCAGCACAGTGCATCTGCAACAGAATTCTGCCCTCGCTGGTGGGATGCCAACACCTGAGATCGCAGGTGGGGAGGAGGCTCTCGGGGTCCTGCTGAGGCAGCACGCCTTGGAGGCCGAGGGGCTACTTGAATGACGTTTTAAGAAATGTTTGCTTGTTTGAGAGGCAGAGAAGTGCAAGCTTCCAAGTGCTTGATACAGCCCCCAGCCAAGGCCAGCGCATGCGTGTCTCCCACGTGGGTGGCAGGAGCCCGGTCGTCCCCACTGACCCCCATGGTCTGTATTAGCAGGAAGCTGGAGTCAGGAGCTGGAGTGGGGCATCCAACCTAGGCCCTCTGATGTGAGCCCTGGGTGTTTTAACTACGACGCAGAATGCCCACCTGAGTCGACTGGTTTTTATTTAGGCCTACTGTGTGTCTCAGCCACTGTGCTGGGTGCTTTACCCACGGGTCCCTGTGGGCCGAATCCAAGGTGGACAGATTTGTGCCCACCCATGAGCTGAGGATATGTTTTAAAAACCAAGTTCAAGGGCTTTGAAAACTAAACAAGAGATTATGAAACCTAAACTGTATGGGCCTGAAAATACAGATTTATCAAATAAAAGCAAGCAAATGATTGGCTGGGTTTAGCAAATGAAAATTCAGAATACCTGGTCATGTTTGATTTTCAGAGACGCAATCAAAGAGCCCACACGTGACTCCATGCGGTGTGTGTGGCACACTTGTCCTGGAAAAGCAGTCCCTGAATACCCACAGCTTAGGCACATCTGGGCAGCCAGCATTTTCCCTGGCGGCCCCTCCCCTGAGCTACAGAAAGGAGTTAGCTGACCTTGGTCTTGAGCACAGCAGGGTGATCAGGAGGATCTCGGTGAGCATCTGCTGCTGGATTCGCAGCATTAATATCAGAGTGGTCACCAGCATATATTGGGCACCTACTGTGTACCCAGGGGCTCTGGGTGTTCTTAGGGGAGAATGACACTAGATGTGTTTACACACAGGTGTATACAGAGGGCCCAGGCCAGGGTGCATCCCAAGGAAGAGGACCAAGCAGAGTAAAGGGGTAGATGTGGCCTTTGGGGGGCCCTAATTAGATAGGGCCATCAGGGGGGAGATGTTTGAGCTGACCCCTGAGTGGGGACGGGGCTAGCGAGGGTGTATAGCACTCATGGTGTGCTGATACCCACTCTGAACCCTGTGTCTGTTTTGCTCGTGGAAGTCTCTCACACAGTAGCGCTGGGAGATGGTGCAAGAATTGTTCCAATTTCACAGATGAGAAACTGAGGCCTGAGGTCGCCCAGAGAATGGCTGAGCTGCAGTGGGCCCTGGGCCTGGTGGCTCCTAAGGTGGTGTTCTCACTTGCATCACTAGGGTGCCTTCCTTGTCATGGCGCCTGGTGTGTGCTGGGTCCCCTTTGAGGCCTCTGAGACAGCTCTGTGTGCTAGGGCATGGCAGCTCCATCTGGGGCTCAGGGCCAGTGTGAACCCTGAGCTCAGCACGGTGTGAGGCCGGCTCAGCACGGCCAGGGGGTGTGCTGAGTCGATTGGGAACCTGGCCCGGTTCAAGGAGGGCAGCAGGAGGGTACCTGGGCGTGCACAGGTGGCAGGTGTGAGGCTGGCAGAAGACAGCACAGCCACAGGCGCCCCCCTGGGCTTCAGAGACTGGCCCAGGTTTCCCTGCTTGGAGTCAGCGCTGCCTGTGCCGGCTCCCTCTGGGGATTAATCCTCCTTTTATGCTGTTTAAATATTTGCAGGTGGAGGGAGGGAAGGCGAGAGGGCGGCACTGGTTTCTAAGTGGCCGCAGGGTGGGACTGGAGGTGGAGTGAGACAGGTGCTGTGGAGGGGCGGGGCTGGGCCATAGCCCCCGCCCCCTCGCCTGACCAGCCAGGCCCCACCCAGCTTGTGGGCAGGAAGCTCAGGGAAGGCAGAGCGGAGCTGAAGGCTCCTGGGCAGGTGGCTGTGCACCTGCTGCTTCGGGCACGTGTTGCGGGTCGGTCCTGGTCATCTCTGCGCTTGCAGAGTCCCTGAGGCATGTCGGGCACAGATGTGACTCCCAGGACGCAGGGTGCCGTCACCGTATGCCTCATGTTACAGACGGTGCCAGAAACTTGTTCAGCTCACATGGAGGGACCAGACCTGGGGTCAGCGACTCTGCATTCTGGGCTTGGAGCCAGGGCTCCTGTGCCTCCCGACACCTGACTTCCTGGTTCTAGATAAGCTGATAAGTTGGTTCCAGAAGTGAGCTCCCTGTCCCTGGTGGGATGAAAGTGGATGTTGGCGAACCCCTGAGAACAGATGCTGGGGAGGGAGAAAAGCTTCCTGGCCCCTGTGACCTCTTAGGTCCCCCCCTCCTGAGAACCCCCCACTCCGGGGTGTGAGTGGCAGAGTCTTGTCCGGGCAACGCAGGGCTCCTGACCCCAGCTCAGGGCTTCTTTTGGCCCCCAAGCTGGGAGAAGCTGAGGTATCCCTCTCACAGGTGTCCCCGCCTCTGGGGTTTCCAGATGACTCAGGACTGAATGAGGCTGGAGGTGGAGCCCCGGACGAGGCCACCCTACAGGCCCAGGTTCGAGTCCCCTTCCTTGGCTGTGTGATGCCGAGAAAATGGCATAAATTCTCTGGGCCTCCATTTATAGGTCTGTAAAATGGGAATAATAGTGTCCTGTGAGGCCTGAGGCCTGTATTCCCCACAGAGCGCCTGGCACGCAGTAGGTGCTGAGTGAACATTCTCTCTTTCAGTGCGGGCGTTAACAAATGCCTTTGGTCCCTGGCTTCTGCCTGTGAGACAAGGGCTCTGTTAGAACCAGGGGCCTGGGTCTGACTCCTGCCACCTCTGGGTGACCTTGGGCAGGCCTCCTGTGCCATCTGTGCCTTTGTGTCCCCACCGGTAAAAGGGAATAATCTGGGAACTTGCCTTCCTGGGACTGGGCTTACATAGTCCCTGGGACACAGCAGGTGCTCTACAGAGTGAGTAGTGAGCATTCTCGCCATAAAGCTCCTACTGTGTGCAAGGCGCATCTGTCTGATCCCTTCTTGCAGTCCTGAAAGGTGGCAGGTTCCACTGCTCAGAGGCGGCAGCAGAGGCAGGACTTGGCTGTGCTTACACAGCTGGAATGTGAGTGCAGGTTCACCCGGCTCCACGGTGTTCCAACTCCAGTGGCCACCTCCCTCGGTGCTCCCCAAACCGGGTGTGCTCCCCAAACACAGGGCACCATGAGCTAAGATGCCTTGCAGCCACCACTGCCCCCCACAACCTCAGGGTCTGTCTCCTTCCATGGAAGACCTGGTCCATGTCCATGTCCACGTCGGGGAGGCGGGGAAAGTGGTTGAGCTGAATGGCAGGTCCTTCTCCCGGGGCTGCCCAGTCGTGTTCCCCTGCCCCCAGGTCTGCTCTGTCCCCAGGAGGCTTCCTGTCTTCTAAATGATGTCCTCGTCTGAGGCAAGCCTCCAGCTTCTGTGCCTGCTGCTCATCACCAGCCGTTTTCATTTCCTCTCCTGGCCTTGGGCTGTCGGCCTGCTATTATCTCCCGAGAGAAGACTTCCCATCCGATAGCTAGGAGCCAGTAAGGCTGGGAAGGGGTCCCAGCACCCACCCTTGGTGCTGCATTTGCACTTCCACCACCCACTGTTCCCAGGGGAAGAGGTTTGGAGCCAGAGAGTCACGGGCTCCTCCTGGCTGTGTGACATCGGGAGAGGGTCTTGCCCTCTCTGTTTCAGGAGCCACCGCTGTGAGCACACAGCCTGCTCCACACCGAGGGTTTGCACGTGAGACTGTGTGCAGACTGTCCCCTTTCCCTTCCCATGCACGCTGCACTCTCCCTCAGCCCTTTCCGTCCCCTGAAGCTCACTAGTCAACTTGAGCTTGCTGGAGAACCCCCAGAGGGCTTGAGAACACCTGCCAAATTCACTTTAGGGAGGGGTCCAAAAACATCTAAGGAGCTCCAGGTGGTGCTGCTTCTGCTCCATCATCCAGCCTTGGATGCAAAGCCCCTTGCAGACAGCACTGCAGCTCTTTGTAACAGCATGCAGCATCCCAGGACTGATGGGAGGGGCTGGCCTCTGCCTCCTGCCCAGCTAAATTCACGGGACGTTTGCAGTGTTTGCATTGGGTCTGTCTTCCCTGCTGCTGTGATGTGTCCATGCACATCAGTCTGGGTGGAGAGGACAGAAGGCAGGACGCTTGGGGTCAACACCAGGGGAGGAGAAGGGAAGGGAGCAGGAGAGGCCAGAAGGAGAGGAGTCCCAGGGGGCCTCAGCCAGCCCCTGGGGGAGTCCCGAGGGGAGCAGTGTTGACCACCCTGGGAAGAAGTGAGACCTGGAAGGGAGCTGCCCCTGCACCCAGGCATCCCTGTGCCCCAGGGGCTGGCAGCCGAGGGCCCACAGCTGCTCACGAGCAGCGCTGATGGAATCAGGGTGGGACGTTGTAGCCAGGGCTGCATCAGCAGAACTTAGCCAAGGAGCCAGGAAGGGCTCAAGACCTTCTGCGCCTCTCCCTACCCACCCTTGTTCACCTTCTCCAGGTCCCCTGGCCCTTATTCCCCAAACTCGTCTCCCCTCAACCTGAAACTCCAAAGCCCTCCTGCTGTCTCCCCCAGCGGAGACACCTGCCTGTGGGGTTGCCAACAGCCAACTTCTGCCACCCTGTATTGCAGTGGCACAGAAGCCCCCAGACCCCATCCTACTTGCAGGGAGATGAGTCCTCAGGCCTTCTAGAGGAAGGGGGGTCAGAGAGAGAGGGAGCGGGAGAGAGAGGTACAGACGGGCTCTGTGTACCATTCGCATCACCCACAGACTTGGGGGCAGCATCTGGGTGCAGAAAAGCCCCCCAGAACTCTTATTCTGGCTCCACCTGCTGCTGTCTTGGGGCAGCCCCCCACACATCCCCGGCTACCCAACTGCATCCTGGGGTTTGGAGACTTGATGAGATAGCAGCTCTGACCCTTGAGTCTGGGATGTGGTGATGGGCAGACGTTTCCCTTGGAGTCAGGTTGCCCTGGGTTTCAGCCTCAGCAGGGTGACCTTGAATTTGTTGGTGCAATTAAAAAATTCCAGGAAGTTCCAAAAAGCAAAACGTGGCTGCACACGGAGCACTCTGTTGGATCCATGTGGATGCAGTGAGCCCTCCCACTGTGTCGCAGACTCTCAGTCTCTCCAGCACTCTGAGCCACGCTGTTCACCTCATGTCTCACTCATGTAGCATGCGGTTGGGCTGCTGCTGGTGGCGTCTGTGCCGAACACACACAGACGCTGCTCCTGGTTATCACCCCATAAACAGCACAGGGTGACAACTGTTTACACAGCCCTGCTGGTGTCTCCACTGTTGGAAGTCACCAGTACAAAGGAGGATTCGCATAAGTTCTGTGTGAACACAACACCACATCGCACATAGGGCTTGAGTGTCCTGGGATTTTGGTATCCATGGAGCGTCCTGGAGCCAATGCCCATGGCTACTAAGGGGCACGTGTGTTGTTAGTATGCTCAGACACAGTCGGTGGTCAAAGCTTCTAGAGTAGGCATCAGGAGCTTGGGTTTAGATTCCTCACCTGCCACCGATTCACCCTGTGATCTTGGGCAGGTTTTTCCATCTCCTGTTCCTCAGCTCCATCATCTGAGAAGTAGGTATAACACGCAGCCTGTTCCTCACAGGGCCGAGCAGAGAGCAAGGAGTTAATGAAGCAGGGAAAACCTAGACTTTGTGCATTTAAGAGTGGCCCCTGAGCCGGGCTCATGGGAGGGCTGCAGGTGCTGAGGCTGATGGTGGCTCCATTGGTTCCCCAGGGGTGCTGGAACAAGGTGCCCCAGCCTGGGTGGCTTAACTGACACACATCGAGGTCTCACGGTTCAAGGTCAAGGTGTTGGTGCGGTTGGCTCCTTTTGAGGACTGAGAGGGAGGGGTCTGTTTCCGGCTCCCTCCTTGGCTGATGAGTGGTGTCTACCCTGTGTCTTCAGAAGGTCCTCCCTCCGTCTGCACCTGCATCCCAGCAGCTGTATCAGCCTCGGGCCCTACCTGGGATCCGCTGGACCTTGTTTCTGCTTAATCACCTCTGCCAAGGTCATCTCCAAGTGCAGCCACAGGCAGAGGGGCAGGGAGTAAAGATTCCAACCTGTGAATCTGGGGGTCAGGGAGAAGACAACTCAGCCTGTAATGGAGGGGAAGGGGGTGCTGCAGGACCTGCTTTCCAAGGTTGGGAGGGGGAAGACGAGGGAAAGCCGGCCAAGGAGGTGATGGCATCTTAGAAGCGGGGGTGGGGCAGGTCTTAGAGGTAAACTGAGCCCCGGAGGGCACCTGTTGGTTGCTGGTAGAGCTAGAGCTTCCCAAGCTGCCTTCCCTGCCCCCTCCCTGAGTTCTGAGAGAGAGAGAGAGAGAGAGAGCGAGCAAGCTCAGGATTTGCCACATGTCCGGAGGAAGCGCACGGCTTCCTTTTGGGGACATGGAGCAGATGGGGTGTGGCAGTGTCCGTGCTCACTGTGGGGAAGCAGGCAGGGGGCAGGGCCCCTGCGTCAGAGCTGCAGAGCTGCTGTAGAGGGCCACAGGCAGGTGGCCACCTCTGAAGAACCCCGGGACATTGGCAGGAGGGCCACAGCCTGTGTAAGACAGGCTGGCCCGGGAAGGGCTGGGTGCCTACCCGTGTGGGGATTTTCAGTCCTGTCAGCATTGGCCCAGCAGATGGGCCGGGCCATGGCTCAGAATGGAAGAACTGTTCCCGTTGGCTCGAGCTGCAAGCTTCTGCCGGCAGACCAAATCTGTCCCTCCACTTGTTTTTGTAAATAAAGTTTTATTGGGGACACAGCTATATCCATTCATTTACGTGTTGTCTGTGGCTGCTTTTGCCACAGAATGATTTGCTCTGGCTCTGCCAAGGCATCTGCCATCGGGATTCAAAATTCAATAACTCTCTAGCAGGTTGATTTTGACACTGACAATTTTGTGTGGCCCACAAATGATGTTATAAATACCCAAATGACCCATAGCAGAAAAAGTTGCTCCAGCCCTGCCTAGATCTTTACAGGAAAAAAAAAAAAAAACCTTACTGACCCTTCTTCCTGTGCTCTGGAATCTGGAGTCCCGTGGCAGGCCTGGCCCAGGAGTTTCCCGGCGTGCCCTCTGCCCTCAGCGGCTCGGTGTGCTCCTCCATCAGTGCGGAGAGGTTAACCTGAAGTTGCTGTGATTGCACAGTGAGATAGGGAAGGGGAGGGAGCCTTGCATTTGGTGCCCCCAGGCGATGGCTTCCGGGACTCCTGCACATACCAAAATCTACAGATGCCCAAGTCCTTCATATAAAATGGCATCACTTATGCATATACCCCACACACATCCTCACTGATACTCTACTTTTAAAATTTTTATTTATTTGAGAAGCAGACAGACAACTCCCATCTGCTAGTTCACTCCCCAAATGCCTAGGGCTGGGCCAGACCAAAGCCAGGAGCTGGGAACTCCGTCTGGGTGGCAGGGACCCAGGTACTTCAACCATTGCCTGCTGCCTCTGAGTCCACATTCGCAGCAAGGTGGAGTCAGGAGTGAGGCTGGGACTTGAACCCAGGCGTGGGATACGGGTGTCACAAGCAGTATCTGAACCGTTCCTGCCTCCTCCTAATACTTTGTCATCTCTAGGCGACTGATAGTACCTAATCCAGTGTAAACAGTTGTTACATTAGGGAAAAGTCTGCCTGTTCATTGCAGATGTGATTTTTTTTCAAACGTTGTCTGTCGAAGTTGCTTGAACCCAAGGGTGCAGGACCCCCGGGTACCGAGAGACAAATGTATTTGTTGTTGTCTGTATTCGATCTGTAACCCCTACCCTCTTCAGTTTCAAGGCTGCACCCTCCAGACTGCCCCTGTTTCCTCTCTAAGGCTACTTCGTTTGTTCTTCTCACCCTGACTTCACCTGCGTCCTGGTGCCTGACAAGCAGGCAAGTGGGCCGCCTGGACCAGGGGTGACTCGTTCCAGGGTGGCAGGGGTGTCCCTGGCGTTGTGTTAGTCCGATTCTCATCTCTAGGGTGAAATGCCTGAGGCAGGGGAGAGATGACCGAGATCAGAGTCTTGGAGGCTGAAAGTCCAAATGGCGTTGGTGCTGGCTCTGCTGAAGGTCCCTGCTGGGAGCATCACTTCCTGCAGGTGGCAGTGGTGGGAGGAGATCAGGTCAGCAAACAGGAAGCCAGAGAGGCTGGGTGGGGCCGGGCTCAGGTCTTTAAGAAGACCCTCTGGGTTCTAGAACTCCTTCCAAAGACACACCCCACTTAACCTAAGAACCCCCTCTTAAAGGTTCCACACCACCTCCCAGGCTCACCACCGCAGCCTCCAACACACATGCCTCTGGGGACACATTTACACTATATCTGAACTGTAGCATCATTGTCAGTATTAAAAGGCCCCGTTTATTGAGCACATATGACGTAGCAGGCACTATGCAAGTGCTTTACCCATGTTGCCTCATTCCAGCCTCAGCCTAGGAGGCACGCATTTGTGCAATATGTAGGAGGTGGGTGTCCACTCAGTTCATACTTATGGAGTGCCTGCTGTGCACTGTGCCCACTTGTAGGTATTGAGAATAGAATGCATGACATAGCTGTGAGTGACATGGAGTTCCTGGCCTCACAGCATGCAGGCTCACTAAATTAGAGAGCCAGGGAATAAAGCCAAGTAAACAAAACATGTAGTGTGGTGGAGGAAATAAAGAGGAAAAGGGGAGGTTGAGTGTTGGGCAAGGGATGCAATTTTTTAAAGACCAGACTGGCAGGAAGGAAGAGGGAGGGAGGGAGGGAGAGAGGGACGGACGGAAGAGGAGGAGGAGGAGGAGGATGGGAGAGAGAAAGATTGAGATTGAGCTTGATTGTCCCTCTGCTGGTTCATTCCCAAATGGTCACAATGGCCAGGACTGAGCCAGGCCAAAGCCAGGAGCCTGGAACTTCATCTAGGTCTCCCACATGGGTGCAGGGGCCCAGGCACCATTATCTGCTGCTTTCTGAGGCACGTTCGTAGGGAGCTAGATTGGAAACAGAGCAGCCAGGACTTGAACCAGTGCTCATACAAGATGCCAGCATCACAGACGGTGGCCTGACCCTCTGTTCCACCAGGCCAACCCCAGGGGATGCAGTTTTCAATAGGATGATCAGGGAAGGTGAGACCTGGGTGAAGAGTTGAGCCATGTGGATGTGAGGGAGCGAGCATTCCAGGTAAGGGCAGCAGTCTGTGTAAAGGACATGACGTGGGGCTGTGCCTGCTGAGTTGGGCAAGCAGCTGGAAGGCTGGTGTGTGTGCCCTGAGTGACAGGAGTGGTAGAGGAGGGGCTTAGGAGATCAGGGGAGCGTCCAAGTCAATCGGGGCCAGATGAGAAGCTTCTAAATAGAGGAGAGATCTTTTTTCCTTGCTGAAAAATATTTATTGGTATGAACACTAATGTGTGCACATTTTTAGTTGGAAAACAGAGAAATTCATAGGATATTTTTCCTGCTTAACCATTTTTAAATGTACAGTTCAGTAATGTCGACTACATTCACACTGTTAGCCAATGTCCAGAAATTTCTTTAGCTTGCAAAGTGGAACTTTATGCCCGTGGAGCAATAGCTGTCCATTTCTGTATCACTCTAACCCCTGACAAGCACCACTGTGTGTCCTGTGTCTGTGATGGTGGCTGCCCTGGTCGCCCGGTGTGAGTGTAGCCATACAGTCGTCTTCTGGGGGAATGGCTGATTTCACTTTGCATCATTCCTCAAGGTTCGTCCACGTGGTAGCAACTGCCAGAATTCCCTTCCTTGTTAAGGCTGCATCACATTCCATTGTGTGGATTGAGCACATTTTGCACATCTTTCCCTAGTGCACACCTGAGTTACCCCTATACTTTTGACCACTGTGATTAATGCTGTCATGAACATGAGAGCCCAGGTGTCATTTGGAGACCCTGCTTTTAATTCTTTTGGCTTTATACCCATAGATGGAGTTGCTGGGTCACACGCTAATCCTGTTTAATTTCTTGTTCACCATAGCAATTGTGCCATTTTAGATTCTCACCAGTGCTGTGCAAGACACCCAGCTTCTCCACATTCCTACCCACACCTGCTGTTTGCTACTTTTCAGCAGTAACCATCCTAATAGGTGTGAGGTGGTTTTGATTTGCACCATCCTCATGGTCATGTTGAGTGTCTTGTGTATTTGTTGGCCATTTGTATATTTCTTCAGACAAATGTCTATTCAAGTCCTTTGCTCATTTTGGAATCGGATTTTTGTTGTAGGGTAGGAGTTCTTCATCAATCCTGGACCCCTTGTTAGATGTATGACCTGCAAGTATCTTCTTCCGTTGCCTTTTTTTTTTTTTTTTTTTTTGACAGGCAGAGTGGACAGTGAGAGAGAGACAGAGAGAAAGGTCTTCCTTTTTTGGCCGGCGCCGCAGCTCACTAGGCTAATCCTCCACCTTGCGGCGCTGGCACACCGGGTTCTAGTCCCGGTCGGGGCGCCGGATTCTGTCCCGGTTGCCCCTCTTCCAGGCCAGCTCTCTGCTGTGGCCAGGGAGTGCAGTGGAGGATGGCCCAAGTGCTTGGGCCCTGCACCCCATGGGAGACCAGGAGAAGTACCTGGCTCCTGCCATCGGATCAGCGCGGTGCGCCGGCCATTGGAGGGTGAACCAACGGCAAAGGAAGACCTTTCTCTCTGTCTCTCTCTCTCACTGTCCACTCTGCCTGTCAAAAAAAAAAAAAAAAAAGAAAAGAAAAGAAAAGAAAGAAAAGAAAAGAAAGTTCTTCCTTTTTGCCATTGGTTCACCCTCCAATGGCCGCTGCGGCCGGCGCGCTACGGCCGGCACATCGCGCTGATCCAAAGACAGGAGCCAGGTGCTTCTCCTGGTCTCCCATGGGGTGCAGGGCCCAAGTACTTGGGCCATCCTCCACTGCACTTCCTGGCCACAGCAGAGAGCTGGCCTGGAAGAGGGGCAACCGGGATAGAATCCAGCACCCCAACCGGGACTAGAACCCGGTGTGCTGGCGCTGCAAGGTGGAGGATTAGCCTAGTGAGCCACGGCACCAGCCCGTTGCCTTTTTCATTCTGTGTCTTGTTCCACTTAATGCATAATTTAAAACAATTTTTTATGTCATCCAACTTCCCTATGTTATCTTTGTTGCCTCTATTTTTGGTGTCATGTCCAAGAGATCATTTTTTTAAAAAGATTCATTTATTTATTTGAAAGAGTTACACAGAGAGAGAAGGAGAGGCAGAAAGGGGGGGTGTCTTCCATCCTCTGGTTCACTCCCCAATTGGCTGCAATGGCTGGAGCTGTGCCAGTCCGAAGCCAGGAGCCTCTTCTGGGTCTCCCATGTGGGTGCAGGGGTCCAAGGACATGGCCATCTTCTTCTGTTTTCCCAGGCCATAGCAGAGAGCGGGATCAAAAGTGGAGCAGCTGAGACTTGAACCGTCACCCATATGGGATGCCAGCACAGCAGGCGGAGGCTTTACCTCTATGCCACAGTGCTGGCCCCAAGGTCATTATTAAATCTAAGGTCATGAAGCTTCCCCCATATATTTTCTGCTAGGGTTTTGATGGTTGGCGCGCACATGGTGAGGCCTTTGATCCATTTTGAGTTGATTTTCAAATCCGGTGGGATCCAGTTTCCCCAACACTGCTGAAAAACTTGTCTTTTCTTCCAGGAATGGTCTTGGCACCCTTCTTGGAAATCACTTTATCATACATGTGAGGTGTGTGTGTGTGTGTGTGTGTGTGTGTGTGTGTGTCTGTCTGTCTATATCTCAGAACTGCCCTGTTTTGATTACTGTTTACTATAGTTTTAAAATCAGGAAGCGTGCATTCTCCAACTTTGTTCTTTATCAATATTGTCTTGGTCATTCAGGGTTCCTTGAGATTCTGTATGAATTTTAGGATAGATTTCAATGGATTTCATTGAATCTGTAAATTGCTTTGATGCTATTAATATTGTGACAATATTGAGTCTTCGAGTTCATGAACATGGGGATGCCTATCCAATTATTTGTATCTCATACAGTGTTTTGGAGTTTATAGTCTCTGGCTTCCTTGGCTATGTTTACTCCTAGATTTTCTTTAACATTCTATTTTATTTATTTGAAAAGGAAAGAGAGAGATCATCCATCCACTGGTTTATTCCCCTGATGATTGCAAGGGCTGGGGCTGAGCCAGGCCAAAGCCAGGAGCTTCATTCTTGTCTCCCACTGGGTACAGGCACCCAAGCAGTTGGGCCATCATCCACTGCTTTCCCAGGTACATTAGCAGTGAGCTGGATCAGAAGTAGAGCAGCTGGGACTCAAATTGGTGCCCATATTGGATGCCAGCATTGCAGGCAGCAGCTTAACCAGCTATGTCACAGTGCTAGCCCAGATGTTTTAAAGATTTATTATTATTATTATTTTTAATTTGAGAGGAAGTGGGGAGGACGTAGATAGAGACAGTTATGCAGAGACAGACAACTCCTGTCTGCTGCTTTACTCCTCAAGTGCCCCAGCCAGGGTTAGGGAACTCCATCCAGGTCTCTCACAAAGGTGGTAGGAACCCAAGTATTTGGGCAATAATCTGTCACCTCCCAGGCACATTCGCAGGGAGTCAGATCAGAAGTGGAGGTGGGATTCAACCCCAGGAACTGCCATAAGGAATGTGGACATCCCGAGTGGCATAAAAAACCTGCCCTAGGCAGGAGAATGTAATGCCCTGAACAGATGCTGTTCCAGCCAGGGCCGGAGATCGGTGGTAAGAGGAGGCAGATGTGGATCCAGGCACGTGGCTGGTATTTATCACAGCTACAAGGTGCGCCAGGCTCTGTGCTCAGCACATGTTCAGTCCAGTCCTTTAACCAATGAGAAAGCTTAAGGTTCCAAGAGGTGATGTAATCTGCCTGAGGCAGCACAGCCAGTAGCTACAGGGCCAGGATAGGGCAGCCAGAGCCACAGTGAGAACAGTGCTTGCAGTTTGACTTCCAGCTCTGTTTCTTTCCAGCTGAGTGACCCGGGATGGACCACTTTTGAACCTCAGTTTCCACATCTGTAAAATTGGACCAATTGCCTGAGCCTCCCTGTAGCGCTAGAGAGGCTGCCAGCCAAGCCCAGCTTGGAGCTCGCCAAGCCCGGAGGTTGGGAGCTGTTCACAGCGATGGTGCTGACTTAGCTGTGTGTGGTGAGGGCAGTGTGCCAGCTCTGCCATGTGCTTTTCCCGAGAATGTGGCCAGGGCTGCTCTGAGTCCTGTCTTCAGGAGGAAGGGAGAGACTGGGCCCACTTGCAGACAGGTGCGTTCATTTGCTGTGGAGGTGCCTGGGGTGGGAGCGGCTCAGGGCTTTGCTCCCTCACCCCCATGTTGGAGCCCTGGGGCTGGAGGCTGGGATCCTGGGACAGGCTTGAGGATCAGCTCTTTCCACTTGCTCAGTGTCACTGTAGGAGAACTGAGGTCAGAGAGGAAAAGCGCTTTGCCCAAATCTCAGGACGACTGTGGGTCATTAGGAGCCGAGATCCAGCAAGGCAGGAGGGTGTTCAGGCTGCCCCAATGTCCACTGCACAAGCAAGGGCATGGCTGCCCAGTGTGCTCTGTCCCCCATGCCTTGCATGTTGGAAGCCCTCAGGAAGTATTGGTTGAGCGAATGAGTCTGGTGAGAGAGTGCACACAGTCCACGGGGGTCCAGCCCCAGCTGGAATTCTGCCTGTGCTCCTGGCCGACTCCCTGGGCGAGTCACTTGCCCCTGCTTCCCTAAATATAATCACAAACCCACTTGGTGGGTGCCCAGGCAGGGGTCTGAACCAGGTCTACTGCATTTCAGGGCTGATTTTTTTTTAAAGATTTATTTGAAAGGCAGAGCTATAGAGCGGCAGAGGCAGAGAGAGAGAGAGAGAAAGAGAGAGAGCAGTCTTCCATCCACTGGTTCACTCCCCAGGTTGCCACAACAGCCAGTGCTGCGCCGATCTAAAGCCAGGAGCCAGGAGCTTCTTCCAGGTCTCCCACGTGGATGCAGGGGTCCAAGGACTTGGGCCATCTTCTGCTGCTTTCACAGGTCATAGCAGAGAGCTGGATCAGAAGCGGAGCAGCTGGCACTCAAACAGGCGCCCATATGGGATGCCAGCACTGCAGGCGGCGGCTTTACCCACTGCACCACAGCTCCGGCCCCAGGGCTGATTTTTAGCATGACACTCCCGGGATTCCCTTATCTACCTGCTTCATTCATTCATCCGCTCATTGGGAAGAGTTTCTTGAGCACCTGCTGTGTGGCAGGCGCTGTTTCTGGCTCTGTGTGGTCCAGCCATGAACAAGGCAGATGAAGTTTCGGCCCTGGTGGAACTTCTAGAACGGAGAGGCAGACAGTAAACCGGTCACAGGACAAGGGGGTGGTGGGTGCTCTGAGGAGCTGAATGGGGAGATGGGGAGGTGGGGAGGGCAGGGCTGCCTCCGGGAATGCGGTCGGGGAAGGAGACAATGTTCTGTGTGGCATCTGAAGAAAGCATCATTCCGCGGTGCAGAAAGCCTTGAACGGATAACGAGTGGGAGCCCAAGACCTGTCGTGGAGGGGCGAGGACAGTGGGGAGGGAAGCGATTAGCAGATTGTCCCAGGCCACCAGAAGAGGCTCATAGGGAGGGCACAGCCCCCCGGGCCCTTCCCCCTCCGGCTGCCTCTGCCTTCCAGGTGAAGCAGATCATGGAGGAGGCCGTCACGCGCAAGTTTGTGCACGAGGACAGCAGCCACATCGTCTCCTTCTGCGGTGAGTCCGCGGCCAGAGCCCTCGCGGATGGGGCGTCTTTGAATCAGGGCTCTCACATCAGCCTGGTTGGCTTTGCTGCTCCAAAGCCATTTTCTGATGGCATAGGGACTCTGGGCAGGCAGGGGAGGGGAGCTTTGGAACCAGGGAGGAGCGGGGAGGAGCGGTGAGCGGGGCTGCAGAGATCACAGCGGTGGGGATGGCTGTCCCCTCCCCGGGGGCTCTGTTTACACCCGAAGCCAGGAGTAGCCTCACCTCTTGGGAATGGGATCTGTGTCCCTTCCTGGCCCTGCCCGCAGCTATTGCTAAGTAAAGAGCGAGTGAGCATGTAGATGGAGACTTTTAAAAACAGAAAAGGGAATTAAGAGACACTGACCTTCCGTGGGATCACGTGTGGCTGGCTCAGCAAAGGAGCAGGCCTGGGGCTCAGGATGTGGGGTCCCATCGGGCCGGGACCCAGACATCTCTTCTTGACCCCTCTCTGCTCTGAAGGTTCCAGCAGTAACCGTGCTGCCAGCTCCTTTCTGTGCTGTGACAGTGGCTATACACACATGTGCTGTGTGCCTGCAGTTAGGACCCAGCCGAGAGCCCATGAGTGTGCAGAAGTGGGCCATTCGTTCCATTCTCCCTGCAGCATGCTTGTATCCTAACTGTCCGTGCACAGGAGGGGCAGGCCCAAATTCCCCACCGTGATCTTGGCCTTGAAGGAAAGGCCTGAGCCAGGAGATCTGGCCAGCCCTGTCGGCTCCCATGCGGATGGCTGGATGCCACCCCACCAGGACCCACAATGTGCTGAGCTCACTCTGTGACCTGGGGTGGGGGAGGCTGACCTGCCAAGCAGACCTGGGTTCAAATCCCACCTCTGCCACATCCTTGTGGGATTTTTCAAAAGTGAGATGTGTTTATTTAAACCTTTAAAAAGTTCTTGGGGAATGGACTTAAAAAATAAGTTATTTGTGGTGCAAGAAACACTGAGATCCATGCAAAGGAGGGGTCTTCAAAAAGTAGATGAAAAGTATGTCCTGTGAAAAAACTGCATGGATTTCAGCATTTCTTAAATCCAAAATAAACTTGTCTTTTAATTCCATTTTTCCACGAAGTTGTTCCAAGTGTTTTATATATAATATATGCATATACCAATGTGTATGTGCATACACACACATGGATGTTTAGGTATGACATATGTACGTGGAATTACATGTTTCCAACATTTAAATGTTTTTCTAGACATTTCTATTTGCAAATAAAATAATACGTATGTCCATGTCAGGACTTGCTAGCATACCTGCCCCTTGAAGTCTGAGGCGAATAGACAGTGATAAGAGGTGATAGTAATTGTGTCACTCTGGTGATGGCTTTGGGCTGGGAGAAATCTGACCACAGTGAATGAAGCCTGGAGAATTGCCTGCAGCTCTCTCTTATCTGTTGCTCCTTGCGAGCCATTGATGAAAAGCATTGAACGGCGTCCACAAACCTGAAGAACAGAGTCACTCATTTCCATATAAACAAATGAGAAGCACTGGGTATTAAATGTAAGAGAGCCCCACCCAGAATATTGTAAACCCACGGGCAGATCTGGCAATATCTAGACATCGGCTCAAAACCAAACTGTTGCTAACTCAGAGAAGACAAGCAGTTGACTCCAGACTTTTCAGTCTTCCTCCCCACCTGAGGCATGACCTTGGCCTAGCCCTTGGCCCCAGGAGCTCGCTGTTCTGTGAAGGGCCACTGACTGAGAGCCAGATCTCTCACTCTCTGGCTTTTGTCAGGGGGCATTAGACCAGGCAGATGGTAGCAGTTACGTGACACCAGCAGGTGCCCAAGACAGAGTAGCTCTTGTTAAACGCTCACTTTTCCTGAAGCATTGATTCTGCGCACAGCTGTATGAATGTGAGCTCCGGGTCTGCTGCGTACGACCACAACCAAGAAGAGACAGGGCTGTTGAAAGTGCCGGAAGTAAGAAATGGTTCCCTCGGGGCCAGACATCTCAGGAGAGCGCGCTGGCGCCCAGCGAGGGAAACTCATTGGTGACTTAGGGAGAGAGTCCACGTCTCTCTCTGAAAAGCGCTGGGCAAAACCTCCAGAGGGAGACCAGGAATGGGAAAATTAGGACAAAGTGTTCCCTTTAAAAGTCCTTTTTAGGAGCACGGACGTTGTGGCACGATGTGGGCTCAGAACTGAGTTTGAGTCCTGGCTCCATCACTCATTGGTTGGGTGGCCCTGGGAAACGCAGTTTTGCTTGCTGAGCCTCAGTCTTCACGTCTGATAGACGGGGATAACGTTCCTTTGTTCCCTGCCAGGGCAGAGAGTGAGTGGGATCCCTAAGTGTCAGCCCGCCCCATAAGGAGCAGCTTTAGTGATGATGTGATGAAGCCCAGCCGTCACGCGGCCCTGTCTCCCCTCGCTCTCCGACAGAAATGACAGCCACCGTCCGTGCTTTTCCCTACCGTGCTGTCCTGTGACTCTAGGGGTCCCCACTCTCCAGGGTGCTTCCTGTCTGACACGGTGCAGGGGCTCCTGGGGGTGGGGCGGAGCCCCTGACCGCCGGGTCCCTCATCCCCGCAGCGGCCGTGGAGGCCTGTGTGCTGCACGGGCTGCGGCGGCGGGCGGCCGGCTTCCTGCGCAGCAACAAGATCGCGGCGCTGTTCATGAAGGTGGGCAGGAGCTTCCCGCCGGCCGAGGAGCTGAGCCGCAAGGTGCAGGACCTGGAGCAGCTGATTGAGAATGCGTGAGTGTGGCGTGGGGGGTGCAGGCTGGGGCGGTCCCCCCGGCGACAGTGCACTTCCCTCTCCGGGCTCGGCAAGAGCTTGAGCCTCCTGGCACTCTCCTTTCTGCTCCTGAAACCCAGCAGACTCTCTCCCGCCTCAGGGCCTTTGCACATGCTGTGGCCACCTCCAGGCCGTCCTGGTCACCGATTCCTGGTTCCTCGTCACCATTCAGACCTCCCATGGCCAGAGAATTCCAACCCTTACTCCAACTTCTCTCCTTCTTTTTAAAAAAGATTTAATTTTTTTTAAAATAGAGTGACAGAAGGAGATATACACACATACAAACTCTCTCTCTCTCTCTCTCTAACACACACACACACACACACACACACACATCTTACATCCACCTGTCAAAATCATGAGCCAAGAACTCCATCCTGGTCTCCCATGTAGGTAGCAGTGGCCCAAGTGCTTGAGCCATCACCTGCTGCACCCTGGGGACACTGGCAGAAAGCTGGGTCAGAAGTGGAATAGTGGGACCACCATCATGGTTAAGCTGCCACCAGTGACACTGGCATCCCATATGGGCACTGGTTTGTGTCTCGGCTGCTCCACTTCCGATCCAGCTCCCTGCTAATGCACCTGGGAAAGCAGTGGAGGATGGCTCAAGTGTTTGGGCTCCTGCACTCACATGGGAGACCCAGATGAAACTCCTGGCTCCTGGCTTTGGCCTGGTACACCTCCAGCACCAGCCATCGCAGCTATTTGGGGAGTGAACCATTGGATGGAAGACCTCTCTCTCTCTCTTCCTCTCTGTCTAACGCTTTCAAATAAATAAATCATTAAAATAGAAGCAGAACATCCAGGACTGTAAGTGGCACTTAAGTGTGAGATGCAGTGTTGCACATGGTAGCTTCACCAGCTGTGCCCCACACCTGCCCCATCTCCCCTGGGGTGCCACACTGTTTGTTTTCCTCCAGGGACCGTCACCGTCTGTAATCAGCCACTCACTTCATTGTTTACTTGGCCGAGGCCCCACTGCCCCCTTGGCCATGAACTCCACGTGAGCTGGCAGCCACATTGCGGTATTCCCCCATTAGGTGCCCAGCACCTGGACAGCATTGGGCACCTGGTAGAGGCCCAAGAAGTAGTGACCACGGCCTGTGGTAAATGCAAGATGGTCTCTTCTGCATGGACCAGAAGCTGGGGCCTCTGGCTCAGTCTCACTCTGGGGCGCCCACTGAGGGGCAGGGGTGATTCCGCTTGCTCGCCTTGGCGGCTGGTTGGGGAGGCTCATGGACTGAGTCGACGAGCAGGCGTCTACAGCCAGAGCCAGCCCCAGGGTCCCGACTGGACAGCCAAACCCCCAACCCGGGGCCAGGGTGGGGATGGCAGGTTGCTTTCCACTTCAGCTGGTGCGAGAGGCTGCCCAGAGACTGTGCCTGTGCATCCTGAGGAACCTCGTGGATTGATTGGTCATGTCTGTCATGGGCAGGGGAAGGAAAGAGACAGGCGAGCCCTGTGTTTGCCGTCTCTGCAATGGGTGATGTTCCTACTTCGCTGTGTGAGAAACAGCCCTTTCCCTGCCCGCAGGACCTGCCTGCCCCAGGGCTGCTGGCCAGAACTGTAGAGCTTGGGATTTGGCTCTGCCAGCTCCCGTGGGGAACAACCTCTCAGCCGCCTGGTCTTCAGATGTCTTCCAGTGCATTGGCTAAATTCCCAAGGATTTGCAGGTGTCTTTTTAAAAAAAAAGATTTTATTTATTTATTTGAGAAATAGAGTTACAGACAGTGAGAGGGAGAGACAGACAGAGAGAAAGGTCTTCTCTCCACTGGTTCACTCCGCAAATGACTGCCATGGCTCGAGCTGTGCCAATCCGAAGCCAGGAGCCAGGAGCTTCCTCTGGGTCTCCCACGCGGTGCAGGGGCCCAAGCACTTGGGCCGTCTTCCACTGCTTTCCCAGGCCATAGCAGAGAGCTGGATTGGAAGAGGAGCAGCCAGGACTATAACCAGGCCCCATATGGGATGCTGGTGCCACAGGCAGAGGATTAACCCACTGCGCCACAGCGCCGGCCCCTGCAGGTGTCTTCTTAAAGCATGGACTTCCATAATACAGGGGAGAGTCTTCCTGATGGAGGAATTAGAGCTGCTTGTGCCAGGTGGTGAGGGAGAACCACTCACACACTTGCCCCAGCACTTGTTCATGAACATACACACTGAGCCTTGTCCGTACGGCAGGCCCTGTGCAGGCCCTGGAGACGCAGACAGGAGGAGGGTCCATGCTCGCCACCTGGTAGACACTCAGCAGGAGTTTCACTTGGTCTCCACAGGTGGAGGGAGCAGGAATCAGCTTTGGCTGGCCTGGGAGGGCTGTCCACAGGGCTGGGCCACCCACGCTGAGCAAGGGGTCAGCCCAGGGATGGGGTGGGAAAGGAGGAAGAAACACCAGCCGTGGGAAGGCTGCAGGTGAGAGCCTCAGGGCTCCGCAGACGTCTCTGGGCAGGTCATGGGGTACGTGGGGCTAGGGGTCAGGAAATGCTGGGGAGGTGAGTGGAGCATGGTCATGGAGCCACTGGAGGAGCTCCAGCTGGGGAGGGTATGGAGCTATGGGGGAAGGCGAGGGGGAGATATTAGTGTGCCAGTCTGGCTGGGCCACCCACAGTATCTGAGTGTCTGTTTAACCACGTCTTCACACCCACGTAACCCATTTGCTAGCAGCAGTGTGGGCCCCTGTTTACGTTGCCAGTCCTTCGCTTCCCGAGAGACTGGACGTGTCCCATCTGCACGCTGACCCTGTGGGCTGTTTTTGTGAGTGTCTCTTCTCCTTTGTTGATCTTGAAGACGAAACCAGATCCAGGGCCTCCAGGAGAACGTGCGGAAGCTGCCGAAGCTGCCCAACTTGTCCCCGCTGGCCATCAAGCACCTGTGGATCCGCACGGCCTTGTTTGAGAAGGTCCTGGACAAAATTGTGCATTACCTGGTGGAAAACAGCAGGTGAGAAGGGCAGGCCAGACCTGGGGGGGTGCTCTGCTGCCACCTGCTGGCCTCCTGGGAATTGCACCTTCCTGCACAAAGTTGCCTGTTCTTTTTCTCCTTGACGCACACTTAAGTTAGACCATTTTTTAAAAAAAGATATATTTATTTATTTGAAAGTCAGAGTTACACACAGAGAAAAGGAGAGGCAGAGAGAGAGAGAGGTCTTCCATCTGCTGGTTCACTCCCCAGTTGGCTGCAACGGCTGAAGCTATGCCGATCTGAAGCCAGGAGCCTGGAGTTTCTTCCAGGTCTCCCACACGGGGGACCCAAGGGGGGCCCAAGGACTTGGACCATCTTCTACTGCTTTCCCAGGCCATAGCAGAGAGCTGGATCAGAAGTGGAGCAGCCAGGACTCGAACCAACGCCCATATGGGATGCTGGCGCTGCAGGTGGAGGCTCAGCCCTCTATGCCACAACACCGGCCCCTGACCATGATTTTTAAAATGCCTCCTGGATGTTTGACCCCAAGCCAGTCTTCTGTAGAAGTTTGGGCAGATGCAGGTGTTTCATAGCAGTGTAAGGTCTTCATTCTTAGGAAGGGATATACATATATTGAATTTCTTCCTCCCCCCCATGGATTAAACTACGCAATAATTCTGTGGTCCTTGGAAAATCACTAAGTCTGTATCTCTTTTGGCAAATGAGACAGGAATCAATGCCATTCCAGAGGAGAAATGAGAAGGGAATTTTGTGAGAATGCAGCAAGTTAAAGCGCAGAGAAGTTTTTTCCTTTTGCTCAGCTTAATCTGATGTGAGGGTTTAAGAGTTTGAATCTTCTCGGCTAAGCATCTGTTCCTGCATTCACCCATCCAAAAAATACTTCATGACAACCTGCTGTGTTCCCTACCTCACCTGGGTGTTGAGGATACAGTGGTGATGGCTGTCACACTAAGGAGCTGCAGCAGTGTTACCATGAGAGCAGTGGGGAGCCACAGAAGAATCTGTGATCTGAGACGCCTCTAGCCCGAGAGAAGCAGAGACAGAAAGAACTACCTGAGAATCCCCCCATCTTTCAGTATAAAAAGTGCTTGTTTATCTTCGCACACACGTGGAAGAATTATTTAACATATTGCCCTGTGGTTGGCAAATATGTATGAAGGCACAAAGTCCCTCTCCCACCAAGCTCATGTTCCAGCAAGAAAACTGTCAAATACCGATTGTGATAATGGGTGTTGTATGTAATGGGTGTCGCAAGGGCCATGTGGTAGTGTCTGGACTCCTCCAGGTGGCCAGGGGGAGTACCTGGAAGGTGTCACTTTGAAGGGCATGAGGGATCAGGCAGGTGAACAAGATGGGGACAGGAGAGTTCCCAGTGGAGGGGACAGCAAGTGCAAAGTCTTGGAGGTAGAAGAAAAAAGAAAAGAAATCCAAGTTTTGTTAACTAGCTCTCCAGTGAGCCTTGTCCCTTCTAGTACATTGTGTATTGGTAGCTTATTTGTTACTACAGTGAGATGCCTGAGGCTACTAACTTTATAAAGAGAAAAAGTTTATTTAGCTCAAAGTTTTGGAGGGTCAAGTCCAAGGTCAGCCAACCCCATTGGTTAGGTATCTGGTGGGGAAGGTGGATAGTGATGGCAGAGTGTATGCTGAGGAAGGACCAGGTGGTGAGCCAGGAAGGAGAGAGAGGCTGGACCCAAAGCCAGGCTTTTCCAGTAACCCCCTGTAAGCACACACCCACCAAGGAACTAAGGGGCTCCTCCCACTAAGCCCACCTCCTGAACACCATAACTGAGTTAAGTTTCCACCTCTTAGTGACATTAGCTTATGGCTCTGGGGTTTAAGGTCCTGCGTAAGGTCAGGGGGCCAAATTCAAGCGGTAAGAAATTATTGTGGCCTCTGCCTCCTGCCCTGTGCATGGGCCTGCGCCTTTGGTTTTCCCTTTGATGTGTGGCTTTAGTTGCCTGCTGAATAACGCGGTGGGAAGGAATTAGTGATTTACTTGAGCAGCAATGTCAGCCTGCTCTTTTTCTCATCACACTTTTAATTTTGAATTTTAGTTTTGCTAAAATTGAAGCTGCCAAATTAGTACAGAGTGTGAGTCACCTACGTTGCGTAGTCTCAGTGCAGTGATCAAAACCAGGAAGCTGGTATTAGTAAAGCTTCCAGTAGTCAACCGCTAACTGAACTACACACTGTATTTGGAGTTCAGCACTTTTTTTTTTCTTTTTGACAGGCAGAGTGGACAGTGAGAGAGAGAGACAGAGAGAAAGGTCTTCCTTTACCATTGGTTCACCCCTCAATGGCCGCCGCGGCCGGCGCACTGCGCTGATCTGATGGCAGGAGCCAGGTGCTTCTCCTGGTCTCCCATGGGGTGCAGGGCCCAAGCATCTGGGCCATCCTCCACTGCACTCCCTGGCCACAGCAGAGAGCTGGCCTGGAAGAGGGGCAACCGGGACAGAATCCGGCGCCCCGACCGGGACTAGAACCTGGTGTGCCGGCACCGCAAGGCGGAGGATTAGCCTAGTGAGCCGCAGCGCCGGTCGTTCAGCACTTCTTACATGCACCCATTTTCCACTTGGGATTTGGCTGTGTAATATTTAATATAAATCCTTTCTTGTGGCCAGCACCACAATTAGAATACAGAATGGTTCGTTTCCAAGACACTTTCTTGAGCTCCCTTTTAGAGTCACATCTTGTCCCCAGCCCTGCCTGCTATTTTTTGAAAAGTTTTATTTATTTGAGAGGCAGAGAGACAGAGACAGGCAGGCACGGGGCTCCCATGTGCTTGTTGGCTCCCCAAATGCTTGCAATAAACAAGTCAAAGCTTGGTGTCAGGAACTCAATCCAGGCCTCCCACGTGGGAGGCAGGGACCCAACTGCTTGAGCCATCACCACTGCCTCCTAGGATGTCCAGAAGCTGGAGCTGGGTCTTGAACCCAGGACACAGCTATCTTAATGAGCATCTCCACCACTAGGCTAAATGCCCATCCCCTGGCTGTCTTTGAAGGTAACATCCCTAAGGCTAACGCTGGCATAACTGTGTTGAGTGTTGGCATAGAAACTGGGTAGCAGTGAAGTGGGGAGTGGCTTGAGTACCAACTTTAGATCTGACACCAAAATGTGCAGTGTTGATGATGAGCCAGTCTGGGGCTTGTCAAATCTGGATCATCTAATACCCTGGGTGATAGATTTCTCTGGGGTAAGAGTACAATGATGTTGCTACCATTTAGTGAGGATTTCCTGGCTGGGAGCTCTGTACTGTTGTTAACAGAGTGGACATCATTGATTTCTTTCAGCAACCTGGGCAGGTGAATTCTGTCATTCTTCCTGTTTTACTACCAAGGACACTGAAGCCCAGAGATGTCAGGTGACTAGCCGGAAGCCACACAGCAAGCTGGGCAGTAGCTGAGCTGGGCTCCCACCCATTCGGACTCCAGATCCTGCTCTTTGATGGCCAGAGCCATGCCGGCTCAGTGTAGCCCAGTCTGCACCTGCCTGCTGTGTGGTCTCGAGCAAATCACTTTACCTTGCTGGGCCTGAGATCTCGGGGAAGTCAGAATGACCTTGAAATTCCTGTAGTTTCTAGAGTGCATGGATTTTAATGACTTAGGAACCTCCACACTGTAACATAAAACCCCCAAATCATCCACTGGTGGGTTCAGCAGGCTTCTCATTGCTTGTCTCACTGCTCTCACAACGGCAATGTCACAACGGCCCGTTAAGCAGGTGCACACAGGTGCTGTGCCAAATGCCTTTCATCTCTTGTTTCTCTCAGAAGTCCTTCAGATAGCCCCATAAAACTCCTGTTATTATTACCCCATCTGTAAAAAGGGTTTACTAAGCATAATAATAATCAGTATTAATTATACAAGAATTATAGGAGCAGCGGAGGCTTTGTCCCTGGGGATTGAACCCAGTCTGTCAGTGTGTGCCCTCTGCTGGTCTCCCCCCAAACCTGCGTGTCCTTTCCTGTGTTGCTAGTAAATACTATGAGAAGGAAGCTCTCCTGATGGACCCCGTGGACGGCCCCATCCTCGCGTCCCTGTTGGGTGAGTGGGCCGGTGCTCAGGGGCAGCTCCCGAGGGCCCCTCCGCCCTCAGTCCAGCCTCACCCAGCAACTCCTACCTGTTGCTCACTGTCCCTTGCTCCTTTGTTCTGGCCTCTTCTCTGGGGGACTCTGGAGTGTCCTCCCTGCCTGGCGGGAGGGGTAGTGAGATGAAGGTGTGGCCCATCTGGTGGTTAGATGGGAGGGTGGACTTTTGGGAGCTCCGATTCCCAGCCCCCATGTGCTCTGCAGTGGGGCCTTGCGCCCTGGAATATACCAAGATGAAGACCGCTGACCACTTCTGGACGGACCCCTCGGCCGACGAGCTGGTCCAGAGGCACCGCATCCACAGCTCGCACCTGCGGCAGGACTCGCCCACCAAGCGCCCGGCCCTCTGTGTGAGTCGCTGGGCAGTGGGGCCGTGGGACGGACTTGCGTCAAGGCTTGGACTTGGCCTGGGGGGGGCGGTGGTGGAGAATGGGACAGGGGCCCTCAAAGTCACTTCAGGACTTGTCCCTGCTCCCTCTTGGTACCCAGATCCAGAAGAGGCATTCAAGTGGCAGCATGGACGACCGGCCATCCCTGTCTGCCCGTGACTACGTGGAGTCCCTGCACCAGAACTCCCGGGCCACCCTGCTCTATGGCAAGAACAACGTCTTGGTTCAGCCGGTGAGCATTCCTGCCGGGCTCTGGCTCCAGGTTATGTAACCTAGGTTCCCTCTGGCTCCAGACTGCACATCCATTTATCTGTCCCTCCAGCCACCTGCTCACTCATCTGTCCCTTCCTCCATCTGCTAACACCCACCTGCCCATCATCCGTTCACCTGTCTGCCCACATCCACACATTCATTCATCTGTCAGCCAGTATCTCCATTCATCCAGTGACGCACCTGTCAGTGTCTCCTTCTGTTCCTCCATTCATCCACCCAGCTACCCATCTATCCACCAGTTGGCTGTCTTGTTCTCTATATCCCCCATCCCTCTATTTATACATCTGCCCATCATTCATTCATCCGCCTGTCTATACTTATATCCAACCATTCATCTGTTGGCCATTGTCTCCGCCCATCCATCCATCCATCCATCCGTCAGTTCGTTCCTTCCTTCCTTCCTTCCTTCCTTCCTTCCTTCCTTCCTTCCTTCCTTCCTTCTCCCATCCACCTGCCCACCCATCCACCCACCCATTCATTTTAGTGTGCTTATTTTCCAGTTTATCTACCCACCCACTTGTCTATCCAGCCTTTTGTCCATCTATTCACTTTTTTTTTAAGATTTATTTAGTTATTTGAAAGAGCTACACATAGAAAGAAAGAAAGGCAGAGGGAAAGAGAGAGGGGTCTTCCATCTGCTGGTTCCCTACTTGGCCACAGTGGCTGGAGCTGTGCTAACCTGAAACCAGGAGCCAGGAGCTTCCTCTGGGTCTTCCCACTGGGTGCATCCTTGGGCCATCTTCTGCTTTCACAGGCCACAGCAGAGAGCTGGATCAGAAGTAGAGCAGCCGGGACTTGAACCAACACCTATACGGGATTCCAGCACTGTAGGCAGTGGCTTTACCCACTGTGCCACAGCACTGGCCCCCATCTTACTCTCTGATTTGTGTGTTAGGTGCTCAGATCTAAGGATTATCATCTTCCTAACACTTAACAAGCACTTTCACTATAGCCTGCACTGTGTGGAGTGCTTTGGACTGTATTACCTCATTTAAACCTCCTAACACCTGTTGGAGGCAGGTGCTACCATTGTTGATGATAATACGGAGGCCCATACCAGTGAAGTAGGAGGCAGGGTTGCGAGTTGAATTTGGGCCAGCCAGTGCCAGAGTCTATGCCATTCACCAGTTGCCCTGTATTCCCCAGCATCCAGCCAGGTGCCAGGGATGGGTGGCAAGCGAGGCACCTGCAGCCCCCAACTCGGGCAGTGTCCCCTTTGACGTCCCTTCCCATGGGCCCTCTGGTCGCAGCGTTGGTGTGGTGTTTGGCCTCAGCTGGGAGGAAGCAGAGGGAGGCAGCTACTCCAGCTCTGCTCTTTGAGTTTCAGCCACTGGCTCACCCTCGGCAACTCTCTTGTCCCTCTGGGCCACAGTGGATACCAGACCCTATTTCCATAGATCTTAGGAGCCAAGAATGAGAGATGCATCATTTTTAATGTGACCATCAAGAAATTAAAAAGTCTATTTAGATCATGTAGTTTTTTACTACTTAGGAATTTTAGCTTAACCTTTTTTGTTTATTTATTTATTTATTTATTTGACAGGCAGAGTGGACAGTGAGAGAGAGAGACAGAGAGAAAGGTCTTCCTTTTTCCGTTGGTTCACCCCTCAATGGCCACTGCGGCCGGCGCATCTCGCTGATCCGTAGCCAGGAGCCAGGTGCTTCTCCTGGTCTCCCTTGCGGGTGCAGGGCCCAAGCACTTGGGCCATCCTCCACTACCTTCCTGGGCCATAGCAGAGAACTGGACTGGAAGAGGGGCAACCGGGACAGAATCCGGCGCCCTGACCGGGACTAGAACCTGGTGTGCTAGCGCCGCAGATGGAGGATTAGCCTAGTGAGCTGCGGCGCCCGCCAAGCTTAACTTTTTTTGAAAGAGCTCTCGGAGACTTAGTTGGACATAGGAAGAGTCTTCCAGAAGTCCACGCACACATATGTTATGAGAAAGCTGTGCGTGGGCTTTAACAGTTTTTTGCCCCCAAATGAACTTACTTTGTAATTTATTTTCTCCTTGAACTTTTTGAAGTACCCTTGGTTTTATTCTTGTTTTTGTTGTTGTTGTGTTTTTAAAAATTTACTTATTTATTTTTTTGAAAGAGAGAATGAGATATTCCATGTACTGGTTCATTCTTCAAGCGGCTACAATGGCCAGGGCTAAGCCAGGCTGAAGCCAGGAGCTAGGAGCTTCATCCAGGTCTCCCATGTGGGTGGGTGCAGAAGCCCAAGCACTTGGGCCATCCTCAGCTGCTTTCCCAGGCACATTAGCAGGGAACTGGATCAGAAGTGGAGCAACCGGGACTCAGACTGGTGCCCATATGGGATTCGGGTGTTACAGGCGGCAGGTCTGCCTGTGTCATTTTCTGTTCCATCAACGGAAGGGATCAACACACCATAGTCCATGGGCTAAATGTGGCCCTCCAGCCATGTTTGTAAATAAAGCTTTATTGAGACACAGCCACACCATTAGTGTGAAGGTGCTTCCAGGTTACCATGGCAGAGGTGTGTGGTGTGGCTCACAAAGCTGAAAACAATTCCCTCTGTGTCCCTTTCCACAACAAGGATGGTGACCTGTGAACCAAGTGCACCGGAAGTGCAGCATTTCTCGCGAGAGTGCCCTCTCTCGTCTCTGGGCTGAGCCTATATCCCGTAAAGTACTTAGTTGCTGGTTTTATGAGGAAACCTGGAACTGTGGGCGTCCCCGCGGGGAGGAACAAGTGCCTGTTTTGCCAATATCACATCAGCACTCGGCTGCTCTGTCGCCAGCCTCTCTGCGTTCCCAGTAGCTTCCCTAACGCAAAGCTGAATCCCACTCTGAGCTCTCTGAAGATGCTTAAGATAGCAGCCGTGCTGCGCGGGCGAAGGCAGAAGCACGCAGCAAACGTGACCGCGGCGAGGACGGTGCGAGCAGCTCTGAGTGTGTGGGGGCTCAGGCGAGGACAGCACGTCACAGCTGTGTGTGGCTGCTGATGACAAGACACACGCCCATTTCAGGGACAGTAGGATGGGAGCAAACGAAACGGGTGTCTTGGGGCCAGTGCAGTGCTGCCGTGTTCCCCTGTGGCGGGTCCAGCACGGGTGGTCGCGTGGAGGCAGTGCGTGGGAGAACTGAGCCCTGCACAGTGCACGCCTGGTGCTCAGTACATGTCCGTTGTGCTTGCTGTGGGGAATTGGCGGAGAGGCTGCCTCCTCTGTGCGTGAGGGGTGGGCACGTTGCCTGTCCCCCAGGAGCTGGAACAGAGCAGGAAGGAAATCCTATAGATAAATTCTGGGATGGCAAGAGGTCTGGCTTGGGGGCAGGGTTGGGGAGTGTGGGGGGGTGTTTGGCAAAGAGGATGGTGGGTAGTATCTGTGGGGTAGGTCACAGAGCTGCCATTTCTTTCTCCCCGAAGGCTTCTGCTTTGCACAGGGTGATGGGAAGAGGCACACAGCCCCTGTCTCGGCTCTAAAAAAAAAAAAAAATTTGGAGGAGGTCCCCATAACCTCAGGAGGAGTACCATCGCAGGTGCACTCTATACAGCCCATCCTGGAAGGCTGGCTGCAAGCAGCCCTGCTGTGCACGGCTACCTGGGAGGAGGTGTAGGGACCTGCACTTGGCTGGGAAAGGGGCAGCCCCGCCTCTCCGATCCAGTTATGCGTCCTTGACTTAAAGAGACCAGGGCCCTTGCCTGCCGCGACTCCAGCCCTGCAGCCAGGCCTGAGTCTCCTCCTCTCTCTGCAGAGGGATGACATGGAGGCTGTGCCGGGGTACCTGTCCCTCCACCAGACGGCTGACATCATGACCTTGAAATGGACGCCCAACCAGCTGATGAATGGGTCTGTGGGGGACCTGGACTATGAGAAGAGGTAGGCCCTGAGTCCGTCATGTGTCCCCTGCTCTCTTCTGGTCTCTGCTTGCTTGAGTGGCCACCTGCTGTGGCCTCACGGATCACTCAGACGTGCAGGAGGACCCAGAAACCAACTGGAAGCATCTTAGCGTTTAGGAGTTAGGTGGTACCCAGGTCAAAACCCCAGCCAAAGAGAGAAATCTTCACGAAGATCTAAGGCTACAGATGGCAAATTACTCCCCAGTGTTCTGTCACCTTCTCCTTCACTGGGTAGAAACAGGAGCTGCAGTGGTTAGCAGGACCTAGCCCGGGGCTGCAGTGTCTGGGAACCCAGCCACAGCTATGGAGTCCTGCCCGCCCGAAGGAAATGTGGGGGCAGGGTTCCCTGCTGCATGCCTGTGTCCTAGCACCACACCGGGAGCCTTTAGGGAGAACCAAGTGCAGCCACAGGCCAAGGTGAAGCCGGCCCAGCCTGCTGGTGGGGAGGGGGAGCCATGGTTTGAGCTGCTCCAAGTCCACATTTAGTCCTAGTTTTCTTTGCTCTTTAAAAACAAACACAACATGTCATGATGAAGAATTAACATAAAAACAGAACTGGGGTTCCTGACACTCTACCCCCTTCCCTTGCAGACATCATGTGATTTAACAGGAAATAAGTATTTGAGCACATAGGCACGCGTGTGTCATAAAGAAATGACTCTTTGCAAGGAACGTCCTTGTCGTGTTCTGTTTCCTGTTAGCCTCGGGGGAGTGGCGTCCGTCTTGGAGTGAGTGATGGTGCTCACTAAGCTGCTCACTTCCTGTTGGGCGGCGTCGTTGGGCCCCACTCCTGCCAGACTCTGGGATTTCCAATCAGGAGGCCCTCCTAGAGAGACAGCATAGGGACCGAGGAGGTGCTGTCAGCCTGGAGAGACAGAGAGGCTCCCATCTGCTGGTTCACTCCCCCAAATGCCTGCAGTGACCAAGGCTGGGCCAAGACCATAGGTGGGAACCAGGAATTCAGTATGAGTCTCCCACGTGGGTGGCAGGAACCTGATCGTTAGAGCCCTCACCACTACCTGCTGAGATCTGCGTTAGCAGGAAGCTGGGGTCGGGAGCTGCAGCTGGCACTCCAGTGTAGGACATAGGCATCCTAATGGGTATCTTTTTTTTTTTTAAAGATGTATTTATTTATTTGAAAGAGTTACACAGAGAGAGGAGAGGCAGAGAGAGAGAGAGAGAGAGAGAGAGAGAGAGGTCTTCCATCTGCTGGTTCACTCCCCAAATGGCTGCAATGGACAGAGCTATGCTGATCAGAAGGCAGGAGCCAGGAGCTTCTTCTGGGTCTCCCATGTGGGTGCAGGGGCCCAAGCACTTGGGCCATCTTCTGCTGCTTTCCCAGGCCACAGCAGAGAGCTGGATTGGAAGTAGAGCAGCCGGGTCTTGAACTGGCACCCATATGGAATGCCAGTGCTTCAGGCCAGGGCTTTAACCCACTGCACCACAGCATCGGCCCCCTAATGGGTATCAACCTCCAGGCTGAATGCCCATGCCAGAAAAGCAGTGTATCCGCCATGTTGGACCCTTGAAATGCTGCGATTCTATTGCATCCTCACAGCACCATGAGGCAGGTGTTGGAATAATGTCTATTTTGTAGAGGAGGCAACTGAGGCTCAGAGAAACCCTCAGGCCGCACTGCTGGGACCTCTGAGGTCAAGCCTGTTGAGTGCCTCTTCTGCTTCCTGTCCAGGGACGGTGGTGTGGCATTATTAGAGCTGGGTTGTTCAAGTCTCTTACATGTCAGCCACAGAAAACCAAACTCAGGATGACGTAAGCACTGGGTCACTTGCCCAGCAAAACCCAGGGGCAGGGATTTTGGGCATGGCTGCATCCAGGGACTTGAGTGATGGGGAGCTGAACACTTTCCATCCCTGGCTTTCCATCCATTGGTGCCGTTCTCTGGCAGGCTTTCTATTGCCACGAGCCCTGCCGTCTCTAAACTTCCTGCCACTACTCTCCCAGCAGTTCTAACGCAGATCTAACCATCGAGTCTCACTGGTTCTGCTTGAGCCCTGGGGCCATCTCTGAACCAGTCACTGTGGCGGGGGTGGTGGCACAGGCTGATTGGCCAGGTCTCAGGCAGGCGACCACTCCGGGAGTCTGGGGGTGGAAGGTTGGTGGGGATGGTCTCACCTTAGCCATACGGAGCAGGAGAGGGTGGTTGCCTCAGAGAATTGGGGTGCAGGGACCAGAAGAAGGAAGGAGAGGCCGGATGGGCTGGGACAGGTGTGTTGAGGATGGGAGAATCCTGGGAGAAGGATGAAGGAGCCCGTGGGTGTGGCCCTCTGCCTCCTGAGCCCTCCCCACAGTGATGTAAGCAATCATCTCGCAAACTTGAGCCTCCCTCCCCTTCCAGCGTCTACTGGGATTATGCCATGACCATCCGCTTGGAGGAGATTGTCTACCTGCACTGTCACCAGCAAGGTAGGGACTGTGGGGGCAGCCCGGGGCTGGCTAGGGGTCCTCTTCGATCTCCTGCCAGCCTCCATCCCTACCCACTCATTGGCATCATGGGCAGCCCATGTTACCTGTGCAGTCCAGGCTGGTGTCTTCACCTCTCTGAGCCTTGGCACCCCCATCTGTAAAATGGGTGTCCTAACAGCACCTTCTCATGGGGTTGCTGTGAAGATCACATGATGTATCAGAATGTTCACAGAAAACCGGAATTCAAAGATGGGTTTCTTTTGCTGCCAACATGTTGAATCCGTGCAGTTTACTTCATAACAGGCGTCTTCCTTGAACTCTGCAAGGACTCCGATGGGCCTGGATTTCAACATGTTGGCAGTGAAATAAACTTACCTTTAATTCAATTTTCTATGAGCTCTTAGAAGTACTCTTTGTATGGTACGGGCTCAGTGTCAAAGCCGCGTTTGATGTTGGTGGCTGGCGTTTATTGAACATTTATAATGTGCCGAGCACGGCTCTAAGTGGTTGCCTGCCTGTTGCTTAATTGTCACAGCATCCCACTGAGAGGGGTGACGTCACTCACGTTTTAGAGGTGAGGAAGCAGCACGGTGCAAAGTTGCACAGCCTGCGACTTCCAGAGCCCGGACTTGAACCCAGGTCTTTGCGACTCTAAACTTAGTACTCTGAAGATCTGAGACCAGTAGTATGTGCTCCTAAAGTCAGAGGGAGGGATGGCCAGCACGGCAGAGGGCAAGGCAAGGCAGGCTTGAAACACAATGGGTGAAGCCTTCGTAGGGAGACAGACCTGGGGTCAGACCCAGGCTCTGCCTCCTCGTCAGCTGTGTGATCTCCAAGAACTTCCTCAACCTCTCTGAGCCTCCGTTTCATCAGGGATACTGTGTTGCAATGAGACGGTGCCTTTAATGTGCTGTGCTTGTATACAGTGAGTGCTTAGCACCTGCTAGCCAGAGTCAACTACTGCCCTGAGCAGGGAAAAATCTGGAAGCCTCCAAACATAAAGGGGGCGGGGGGTGGATTTGTAGAAGATTCTTGGGAACATCTGGTGCCTTTGGTGGCTGACTGTGGGGAGACCACCCATGCCCTTGTCGACCCTGTCCTGAAGTCGACTCCCTGGCCCGACCTCTCAGGCCTTTCCCAGAGCCTTGGAGTGGGACCCCGGGTCTGGCTTGGCACCCCAGGGGCATGTGCTTGCAGGGAGGGCCCCGTCACTGTGTCTCCTAGTGACTTCCCACTGGGTCTCCTCTGGCCGGTCGCCGCGGCAGTGGACAGCGGCGGGACGGTGGTGTTGGTCAGCCAGGATGGCATCCAGAGGCCGCCCTTCCGCTTCCCCAAGGGCGGGCACCTCCTGCAGTTCCTCTCGTGCCTGGAGAATGGGCTGCTCCCCCACGGGCAGCTGGACCCCCCGCTCTGGTCCCAGCGGGGGAAGGTGAGTGACCTCGGGGAGGCCCGGGGAGGCTGGGGCTGGGGGCACTGGAGGTTCTTCTCACCTCTGCGCCTGGGTGTGGCTTTGTGGGCCTGCACACACCCTGCTCAGCCCCTGGGCTGTGTGCAGGGTGTGGGGCAGGCGGGACAGGTGCGTTCCCGGGGCCGGGGGAGGGAACCCTGCATGGAACCTGTGCTTTCAGGGCAAGGTGTTCCCCAAACTGCGCAAGCGAAGCCCTCAGGGCTCTGCTGAGTCCACGTCTTCGGACAAGGAGGACGACGAGGCCACAGACTACGTGTTCAGGATCATCTACCCTGGCATGCAGTCGGAGTTCGGTGAGCCGCCCCGTCCCCAGGTCCCAGCATCCCGGGATCCACCTGCACCTGCCCCTGAACCCAACTCCAGTGGTTGGAACTAGAAGATGAGAGGTCTGGATTCTGGGGCCAGAGTAGGGGCTGGGAAGCTGGAATCACGAGGTTTGTATCTGGACAGCTTTGGTTTCCCCCAGAGGAGAGCAATGACCACTGTGTACTTGGCTACCACAGAAGCCACTGGACAAGGGGTGCCAGGGCCTGGGCCTGGGTTCTGGGTCCTGAGTGGACTTGAGAGAACTCTTCCCAGGCAGTGCCTCAGTTTCCTCATCTGAAAAGTGGGGGTGTTTGTAGCCCTGATCTTGCAGGGTTGTTGTGAGGACTAAGAGAGAGAAGACGTGGAGATCTCTGATGTTAGCTGCCATCAGAGTCGCTGTTGTTAATCTTCACTAGGGCTCACTGTGGCAAGGAAGCAATGAGAGGACGAGGTGGTCAGTGTCAGGCGCGTGGACTAAGGCTTGCACACAGTAGGCCCTCAGGAAGTGGTAGAGGAGCTAGCAAGGGGAAGCAAAGCACTAGGCACCAGCACCCGAGATGCCTGAGGTGCGGGGCAGTTTGCATGTGATCGCATGAGACAAGCGGATGCTTGGCTGATGGGAGCAGCCTGAGGTCCTCCTCGTCATGGGACTGCCATGAGGACTCAGTGAGTATGTGAAAAGGGCTCAGAAGTGGGTGCGGCATTTAGTAAGCACTGTCTGTTAGTGAGCACTGGGCTGTCTGTTGAGTCAGCCTCGATTTCTAGGCCTTTCTGTGACCCTCGTTTGATTTCGCCCTCTGCGCCCTGTTGGTCCCCCTCAATGCCCAGGAGCTCTGAGCCTCCCTTTGCTTACATGGCCACGTGCTGGGCAGCGGGAGGTTCTTTGGGGAGCAGACGTCCTGTGTCGGCAAGGGCGGATGCGTGGCTCTGGGCTGCTCACTGTGGCTGAGTGGCATCTGGGGCGTGGGGGCGGGCTCGGGGTAAGGTCTCAGTGTTTCCAGGTTACCTGTGCCTTCCCCCGTGGTGCTTCCTCGAGGCCGGTCCCCAGCAGAGCCTCGTGTTCCTATATCACTTCCGTGCTCCAGGGTGTCGTGAGCACTCATCACCTTGTCTGTGCCGGTCCCCTATGAGGTTGTGATGTCCCCCCGACTGGTCCCTCCATGGTACTTGGGCTCACATGGCCCTGGCCCTTACAGCAAGGCTATTCTGGCCCCAAACATCAAAAAGGCTCCATTGGTGTGGGTGAAATCCCCCCTGGTGCTGAGCCGGCTTCTGTTCCCGGAAAACCTGAGCCTCCCACCCCACACAGACTAGCTGGAGAGCTGGCTCATTAGAGTGGGCTGGAACCCCTGGAGCGGCCTTCCCAGCAGGGCCTCCTGTAGGCCCTCTGTATGCCCGTGCTGGGAGCCAGGCTGGCACTGCAGGCTTTCCCTGTGCGGGGCAAACCCCTGCTATCCTGTGGTGGCTTCGTGGGGCTTGACGTTAGCCAGCAGGACACGCACCTGCTGTGCCCACCCACACCTCTTGGCACTTCCTGTCTCATGCATGCCATTCAATCCAGAAGGGTTTCTCTGGCCACCAGGTCCCTGCTGCCCCCAGGCAGCATGTACTGGAAGCGTCAGGGAGTCGGTGCGTGCCTGGAGCAGCCCTCAGCCCATGACGGTCAGGATTGGTGTAAGAACACCTCAGCTCCCTCGCCCCTGCGTGAGCCAACTCTGAGATGTGTGTGCTGCACAGTCTCCAGGAGGCAAAGCCCTGTTGCTGGCCGCTGCCCCTTTATGCTCTGCCTTTTCTTCCCTGTCTTCTCTCACCTCCCCATTTCTGGTGCCTTTGGGAATACCTCCCAAATAACCGACTTGCCCTTGGATCCTGTCTGCCTTTGGGGAAACCCAGCTAAGTCGGTGTCTTTAGAACAGGGCTTCTCAGCCCTAGCACTGCTGATGTGTTGGATGGAAGAATTCTCGAGTGGTGGGGGCTGTCCTAGGCCTTGGAGGGTTGAGCAGCATCTCTGGTCTCTGCCCGTGAGAGGCCATGTAGCAAACCCAACCCTCTGCAAGTTGAAATGGTGAGAAATGTCTCCAGGCATTACCCAGAGTCCTCTGGGTGCCCCTGCTTGGGACATCATGGAGTCCAGCCCTACCGCAGAATTGGACACGAAGACTAGTCCTCTCCAGATTGCATCCCCTTGTGTGCGGAGTGAGCGTTGATGATACCCCCATCCAAGGTCGTACTCTGAGGGCTCAGTGTATTATAATATATTTTTGATAATATATTTTTCCGAGGAAGAAACTGGAACACAGAAAGGAGAAGCAACTGGCTAATTCTTGTCATGGCTAGGATTCGAATGCCTGGGCCTGTAACACCCCCCCCCCCCACCGCCCCACCGTGAGCATAACGCGCTCACCAGATTTTGAAAACTGTGCAGAAAATAATGTAAAATATTTATAATTGTACATTGAGATGTTGAAGGGATAACTTTTATATATATATTGAGTTAGACCCAATATATTGTTGGGATTGATTTCACCTGTTTGTGTTTACCTTTTGAGTGTGGTTACTGGAAGATTTTGAATGGCACATGTGGCTCAGTCTTGTTTCTGTTGGACAGTGTTGATCTGGTGCTGTGTTTCTCGGCCTCAGCTTTGTTGACAGCCTGAGCCAAATTGTTCTTTGGGTGTGTGTGGTTGTCTTGAATGGCGTAAGATGTTGGGCAGTATCTCTGGCTTCCGGCCACTGGATGCCAATGACATCTTGATAATCCCCCGGGTTGTAACAATGAAGAATGTCTCCAGACAGCGACAAAATTGCCCCTGTGGCGCACCAATGGTGTGGGGGAGATAGCAGCTGATGGGAAAGCTGCTGAGGGAGTGAGAATGGCTCTCAGGGACAAAGCCTCTGGGCTAGATTCTCAGCTCCACTTAATAGCTTGGTGGTCTTGGGCTTGCTTAAATCCCCTATGCCTCAGTTTTCTAATGTGTGAGAGGGGACAATGATAGTAACTGTGATTAGTAAGTGGGTGCAAGATGTTATTAGTGGAAGGAGAAGGGGGACTTCTATCAAAAAGACCACATGGGCCGGTGTCATGGCTCACTTGGCTAATCCTCCACCTGTGGCGCCAGCACCCTGGGTTGTAGTCCCGGTTGGGGTGCCAGGTTCTGTCCTGGTTGCTCCTCTTCCAGTCCAGCTCTCTGCGGTGGCCTGGGAAGGCAGTGGAGGATGGCCCAAGTGCTTGGGCCCTGCACCCGCATGGGAGACCAGGAGGAAGCACCTGGCTCCTGGCTTCAGATTGGCGCAGCACCGGCTGTAGCAGCCATTTTGGGGGTGAACCAACAGAAGGAAGAACTTTCTCTCTGTCTCTTTCTCACTATCTAACTCTGCCTGTCAAATAAATAAATAAATAAATAACCACATGAGCCAGTCACTACCTGGTGGGGCTTTGGGTGATTCTAAACCTCAGTTTCTCCTTCTACAAAATAAGAAATATATCCCTTGCAGGTCACATAGGTAAACCCTTGCCTAGCCAGGCACTCAGCATGTGATAGGCACTGTTTAATATCAGCATTTTAACTCTACTCAAACACAGTTTGCGTGGGAGTTGCGTGAAGCAGTACGGAGGAAGGGTTTGAGTCCCGGGAATCGGTTCGTGTAGCTGTGCCAGTGTTCCGTCCGCCTCACTCCCACCTCACCAGTTCTCTTTGTTTTGTGTCTCAAGTTGCTCCCGGCCTCTCGGGCAGCTCTTCCTCCATCTCCGTGGGCCCTGCCTGGATGATGGTTCCTGCAGGTCACTCCATGCTGGTGGTGGCCAGGGGGAGTACGTGGGCACGCACCAGACGGGATGCCATCCTCCCAACACCAGGCCCGAAGGAGCAGCCCCCCAGTAATGTCTGGGCTCCCCCCTTCCCCTGGGGCTGAGTGCCAGCCACCTCTGCCATGTTGTCATTTGAATCTTGGGAGATGGAAGCAGGAGACAGGTGGGTGTCCTCACACTGACCAGCCCTCACTCTCTAGTGGAGTGTTGTGTTGTGGGTTCGGTAATGAAGGAATCCATTGGTGATGTCTGCATGGGTAGGAGGAATTGGGATGGCGACATGGTTGCCATACCTGGGCTTCCATACATGGTTGCTTCCCTGAGATTGGCTTAGAACTAGGGGTATATTTCTAGAATATTTTACAGAGGCTCGCTGCTCTTCCGTGGTCAGCTCACTGGTGAGTCTGCACAGGGGACTGTAACAAGCCACACGTGGTAACTGTGAGAACCACTTTCTGCAGGCAGCTTCCTGCTCTGTCGATGGGTAGGGGTTGACCTGGTCAGCCTCTGAGCTCTGATGAGAGTGGGGCAGGGCCACAGCTCCCCCTTCCTTTACACTCAAGAGAAGAGGCAGGGTATCGCCAGCTATCTTGGTGGGGCCAGGGAGTGTCAGAAAATGTGCCTCCCTGAACTAGAGCAGGAATCAGAAAACCATGGCCCCTGGCCAAACCCGGCCTCACTCTGTACAGCCCCAGAGCTGAAAATGATTTTTATATTCTTAAATAATGGAAATAAAGGAAGGGTGATATTTTTGTGACACGTGAAAATGACAAGCTCATATTTCAGTGCCTACAAATAAAGTTTTATTGGAACATGCTCATTTGCTTACATTTTGTACACATACATCTACTTTTTCACCATGACAAGTGCTGAGTGGTTATGGTGGAGACCAAATGGCTCACAGGCTGTAAAATATTTACCTCCTGGCCTTTTATACGAAACGTTTACCCTGAGCCTTGTCCTAGAGAAAATAAACACTCACACCTGTCTAGAACTGCCAACAGGCCAGGAAGTTGACTGTAGACAGGATAAAGTATATGTCAACAGTATCCTGTTCTGTGTTTACGCAAAGGCTGAGGTTTTTGTGAAAGTGAGAAAGAAAAAAGGAAGGGAAATTTAGTGCTAAATATTGGGAGCAGCTGGCCAGGAATCACCAATGTCCAGGATTTAGATTAGGGGACACTTAGATGTTACTACTCTATCAGAGTTGTTTTAAAAATACAACTTTGGGGGCTGTGTCTCCAGGACACATCCAGGAAGTCTTGATTTTGTAGGCCAGTGATACAGGATGGGCACGTGGCTTTTTTTAACGAGCCCCCACATGATTCTGGGGAGTTGCCAATCTGTTCAAGACCCACTTTGTGGAACAATTTTATGGGTCAGGACGAAGGACAGCACCAGTGCCCGCCACCAGAACCCACTGGGTCTTTGGCCTTTGGGTGCCCTGCCTCATTGATTGAGATGGGTCTCCCCACCAGGAGCTCTCTGGGGACAGACCATGTGCCTTCCCCAAAAGCACCCTGCAGGCCCCTCCTCCCTGTAACCGCTCTGTAAGCAGAGCTAAATGACAACATGGCAAGTCTTGGCTGCCTGCTCAGGGATTGGGCCTGTTTCCTTGGCTCTGTGCGTTCTCTCTCTCTCTCTCTCTCTCTCTCTCTCTCTCTCTTCCTCTTTTGTCAGCTGTAGTTCCCTCTACCCATCTTCTGGGCATCCCAAATTTGGGTGATGGCTTTCCTTGAATCAACTGGGCTCAAGGACTTAGATCAACACTGGGGTCACTGTTTCCTGCTCTCAGGTTCAAGGTCTTTCCCTAGCTCTGCTGGCCTGACAAGGGAGCTGCTTGCTTTGGGGTGAGGACTCTGTGATCTACATAAACCTCAACAGAGCTCTTCTGTCCCCCTTCTCCATACTACAGTGCCCCAGGATCTGATGGATGTCTCCATGAACAACCTCCCATCCCTATGGCAACCCAGCCCTCGGAAATCTTCCTGCTCATCCTGTTCTCAGAGTGGCTCTGCTGATGGTAGCTCAACCAATGGCTGCAACCATGAGAGGTAGGAGAACTGGAACTGTAAACGGAGGGGATGAAGGGTTTACCGCAAGTTGTGGGTGTCCATTTCTTGCCCGGCAATGGAATCAACCAGATCTAGATGGGATCCTTGCTTTGCAAAGTCCTAGCTGTTGGAGATTACTTAACATGTATTGCTCAGGGTAAACATGGTTAGGCTGCACACAGTCCTAAAACCTCAGAGGATTTTTTTCAGATCAAGTTTAGTAACATGTATGCTCTGTGTCTTATCATGGGTCAGCCGAGGGCTCTGTTTTCCCCACACTGACGGATTCAACTGAAAAAGAAGTTACTGTCTCAATTGTTGACAGCCACAGAGACCAAGGGAAAATGTTCCATCCAACAAGGGCCAGGAAGTGAGTCCCACCAGGTGCCTGGAAGAAGCTAGAAATATTATTTAATGGCAGATGCGTTTATCTTAGTTGACTCCTTGCAAGATGTAAGTAATGTTTGCTTTGTGTGATATTGTAAGAGTTAAATTACATAATGATTAAAAGTGGGGCCGGCGCTGTGGTGCAGTAGGTTAAGCATCCGCCTGCCTTGCCAACATCCAATATAAGTGCCAGTTCGAGTCCTGGCTGCTCCACTTCCATCCAGCTCCTCTGCTGATGGCCTGGGAAAGCAGTGGAAGATGGCCCAAGTGCTTGGGCCCCTGCACCCATGTGGGTGAGGAAGTTCCTGGTTCCTGGCTTCAGATTGGCACAGCTCCAGCTGTTGTGGCCATTTGGGAGTGAACCAGCTGGTGGAAGACCTCTCTTTCTGTGCCTCCCTCTCTGTCTGTAACTCTGCCTCTCAAGTAAATAAATAAATCTTTTTTAAAAAAAGTGGCCAGCATGTGATACCTGATGCTTAGTGATGCTCAGTCAACAATGCTGTCTTATTGAATAAAGTGAGATTCCAGTCTCATCTCTTGCACATAGGGCTTTTGTCTGTTTGGAATGTCTCAACCAATTCTTTCTCTCTTTTTTTTAATTACTGCATCTTCTGATTCAGTACATAGGGACTGATATGCTGCATTCTTTATATATATATGTGTGTGTGTGTGTGTGTGTGTGTGTATGTGTGTGTGTCATTTTAAGATTTATTTTTTATTTATTTGAAAGACAGAGTTACAGAGAGAGAGGGTGGGGGGAGAGATAGCTCTTCCATCCACTGGTTCACTCCCAAAATGGCCACAACAGCTGGGCTGGACCAGCCCAAAGCCAGGAGCCTGGAGCTTCCTCTGAATCTCCAATGTGTGTGTAGGGGCCAAAACACTTGGGCCATCCTCCGCTGCTTTCCCAGGTGCATTAGCAGGGAGCTGGATCAGAAGTGGAACGTGGGCTGGCACCATGGCTCACTAGGCTAATCCTCCGTCTGCGGCACCGGCACTCCGGGTTCTAGTCCCGGCTGGGGCGCCGGTTCTGTCCTAGTTGCTCCTCTTCCAGTCCAGCTCTCTGCTGTGGCCTGGGAAGGCAGTGGAGGATGGCCCAAGTGCTTGGTCCCTGCACCTGCATGGGAGACCAGGAGGAAGCACCTGGCTCCTGGCTTCAGATCAGTGCAGCGCGCCAGCCATGGTGGCCATTTTGGGGGTGAACCAACGGAAGGAAGACCTTTCTCTCTCTGTCTCTCTCTCACTGTCTAACTTTGCCTGTCAAAAAAAAAAAAAAAAAAAAAACAAAAACAAAAAACAAAAAACAAGAAGAAGTGGAACAGCTGGGACTTGAACTGGAGCCCATATAGGATGCCAGCACCACTGGTGGCAGCTTACCCCAGTGCACCACAACACTGGCTCCTGTCTCAGCCAATTCATGAAATGTTTTCCCTTGGCCCAGCCTGGCCTGGTCTCAGAAAACAGAATATTTTAGTCCAGGGAAGACAGGCAGGCATCCGTCCCAGTGGGTGGTCCAGCCTTCAATCCAGGGAGAGTAGCAAGGAATCCATCATCAAAGGTGTGAAGCATGCGACCCCTCGCTCCTCTGTACCAGCATCAGAAACACCCAGGCAGATTCTCAGCCCCTCATCCTCAGCCTGTGACCCAGGGTCCGCATTTATCGTGATCCCAAGGTCCTGGGTCAAGGTCTCTCGGGCTGGTGTTTCATGGACCACTGCTGTTGTAGCCCAGTACCCACCCTCTCAGCTTCTCTCCACACCTGTCCTGAGGGGGAGTTTGCAGAGGGCCGAGTCCCCTGTGGCACAGTTGTCCGTGAGATGCTGTTCTTGGGAAACCCCAGCAGGTGTGAGCCTTGCCGACCTGGGGGCTCGAGTGGGGACCCTGAACGTTCCCGCTCCTGTGATGAACGCCATGCTCCCTGCCCGGTCTCCCCTGGGGTGTCCTGGGAGTACGTGTCCAGATGTCCTTCCACTCTGTCCTCTTCTCGACTGTACAGCAGTCCCTCCAGCAGCCCTTGTTTTCTCCAACAACGCTCGAGTCTCACTTCCTCTTGCAGTCAGAAGTGCCCCCCTCACCCCCAAATTCCCACGTAAGGAGCAGCTGAGACATCAGCTTCGTACTCAGCCGAAGAAGCTGAATCCCAGTTTGGTTCGTTTGGGTTCCCCTGGGTCACTTTAGAAGTCACATTTGTCTTTCCAAGTGGTAGAAACCTGCTTCAGACTGGCTCAGGGAAGAAAAAACACGCGTTGGCATAAATGAGAAATCCAGAGGCACAGTGGCTTCAGGCGTGGCCAGACCCAGCTGCTCTCTCTGTTCTTCAGCTTGGTGGCTCTGCTGGCTCTAGGATGTCGTCATTAGGCAGGCCCTCCATATGCAGTGACAAGGATGGCTCCCTGCAGCCACTGCCCAGCATCCCCTCTGGCTGAGAGACTGACTCGAGAACAGGAGAATGCATGTTTCCTAGTAGTTCTGACAAAAGTCCCAGGACTGATTCTCATTGGCCCAGGTTAGGTCACATGACCGTATCTAACCCAGTCATTATGAATCCAATCTGAGTTATTACCGGGTGGAGTCATCCATCCCCTTCCAAACCACGGAGAAGAGTTAGGGAGGGGGTGATTCCTCGAAGGGAAATTAGGGCACCGAGGACACTGGTAGCCTAAGAGCGGGCAGTGATGCTCTGTGGGTAGAAATAATAGTGGCCCTCCTTGGAGTCCTGTAGCTGGCTGATTTCAACCTGCCCTCTATAGATAACAAGCTGGGCTCCTCTCCAGCAAACCAGGGCTGTGTGTCAATGTGTTGTAAACATCTTCTCTCTCTCCACCTGCAGGGCGCCCCTGAAACTTCTCTGTGACAATATGAAGTACCAGATCCTTTCTAGAGCCTTCTACGGATGTGCGTATTGGTCCTCATTGCCAGGAGGGTCTCTGAGGAGCATTTATTGAGTACCTACTGTATGCCAGCAGTCTCAGGGGAGGGATCCTGGTCTGGAATTTGAACTTCTGCTCCTCTATTTCCTGCATGTCTGCCTTTGGCTCCCTGAGCCTCAATTTTTCTCAGCTGCCAACTGGGGATAAATTGTATCCCTGGGTCTTCAGAGAGGACAGTGAATGGTGGGGCCCCTTTGCAATCACCACTGCATCCCCAGGGCCCACCTTGGAGGGTGAATTTTCAGGGCTGAATCAGGTGCGTGCTTAAAGCCCCGGCCCCTGGTGCTGTATGTCCCAGGAACTCTGTGAATGTCAGTCCCCTTCTTTGGTAGGCAGAAATGCAAGAAGATCCCTTCTCTAAAACTTAAAAAATTAAATCCATGGCATAGGTATTCTGATGATTCCAGTCAGCAGATGGGGAAACTAAGATGTGGAAAGGCAAAGTGACTTCCCGAGGACACGCAGCTCCCAGGTGGCAGAGCTGGGCTCAAACCCTGCTCCATCTCACTGCGGAGGCTTTGTGTTGCCCTCTCTGACCTGTTGACCCTTAGCAGGTTTTACACTCCAGCCTCATGACCTGCAGAGGGAGATAAAAACCGGGGTGTTTTCAGGAATTTGAGAGTCGTCCTCACATCACTGGTGTGGGCCCGGGAAGCAGCAGTGTAGCCAGTATGTTGAATGCCTGGGGAGGCAGGGAGCGCCGGAGCCCCACTCGGCCAAGATGTCTGCCTGTCCTGTTACTGCTCGTGCTGCTGTCTAAGGTAACTGGCCTGCAGCAGACACTGGGCAAGCATTGATCGGACCCCAGTGGAAGCCCTTCTAGGAAGAGGAGTGGGGTTCAAGATGCATCTAGAACGCTCTCCCCAGCTGATAATGTGGCTCATTCCTTGGAGTAGTTGAGAGCCTGGATTCTGGAGTCAGGTAGCTTAGGGTTCAAATCCCAGCTCCACATTTCCTAATGCTGTCACTTGGGTGAGTGATAGAACCAGCGTGCCTCAGTTTACCCCATGTAGAAGATGGAGATAATAGCAATGCCTGCGTCATAGGTTGTGGTAATAATTACATGAGCTCAGTTAGGCAAACTCTGGGAGCAGCTTCCTCCGGGCTCCCCCAGGCTAGCTATTCTGTCATTGTCATCATCATCATATCCCTGTTTTTGGTAGGGGTGAGTGCTCAGAAGGCTCGGGATTCTCTAGGAATTGTGGATGGAAGGAGGGTGCCTGGTCGGAGCGAAAAGCAAAGACCCCAAGTGCTTTGGCTGTGCCCAGTGCCCTCCAGGCACTTTGGGGTATTTCTTCTTTTTAGGGGGCAGGACTATCTTTTAAAAGATTATTTATTTGGGGCCGGCGCCGCGGCTCACTAGGTTAATCCTCCGCCTAGCGGCGCCGGCACACCGGGTTCTAGTCCCGGTTGGGGCGCCGGATTCTGTCCCGGTTGCCCCTCTTCCAGGCCAGCTCTCTGCTGTGGCCAGGGAGTGCAGTGGAGGATGGCCCAGGTGCTTGGGCCCTGCACCCCATGGGAGACCAGGAAAAGCACCTGGCTCCTGGCTCCTGCCATCGGATCAGCGCGGTGCGCCGGCCGCAGCGCGCCAGCCGCGGCGGCCATTGGAGGGTGAACCAGTGGCAAAGGAAGACCTTTCTCTCTGTCTCTCTCTCTCACTGTCCACTCTGCCTGTCAAAAAAATAAAAAAAAAAAAAGATTATTTATTTGGAAGAGGGAGAGAGTGAAAAAGATAGGGAAAGGGAGAGAGAGGATGCATCCTAGTTCTGATTAAGTACACAAGTGCCCACAGTGCCGAGGGCTGAGCCAGGCCAAATGTGGGAGCTGGGCTCTCTCTCTAGGGTAGCTCATACAGCTGGCAGGGACTCAAGTCCTTGAGCCATCACCTGCTGCCTCCCAGAGTGTACACTAGCAGGAAGCTGGCAGCAGAACTGAAACAGACTTGGAGCCAGGCACTCAGTGTGGAATGTGGGTTTCCTAACCAGCATCTCACTCACTGCACCAGAAGCCTACCCAGTATCTCTGAAAGCAAACTGGGAGCTCTCAGCTTCTCCCTGCTGCTGACTTGCCAGGCCTTCGTTTTGCGGCTGCCACCTGAATGGGAGCCGTCCGTGTCTTTTTGTCCTTGTGTGGGTTGGAGGAACTGAGGGCCCAAGGAGTCCCTGCCTCCTTCCTTCCTGCCCCTCTCGGCCTCCAGGCTCTATGTCAATGCCTTGGCTGCAAAGGGGAGGGTGTGTCACCTTGTCCCGGGCTCCCCCAGGGTCATGGAGTCTTCAGTTAAGTCAGCAAGAGCTTCACTCTTCCAAAATTCATACTCACTGACTGGAAAATGGGGCTAATGAGAGTTCTCTGGGTTGTGGGGGTTCAGTGAGATGGGGGGCAGGGGTGGGACAGCACTTCCGAGACTCTGGGAGTCAAGGTCTGAGACATCAGATGGCACACTTTCCTTCCCTCCCCTGCCAGGGCTGGCCTACTGCAGACACCTGTCCACCGTGAGGACGCACCTGTCGGCCTTGGTCAATCACATGATTGTGTCTCCGGACTTGCCCTGTGATGCTGGACAGGGGCTGACGGTCGGGATCTGGGAGCAATACCTGCAGGATAGCACGGTAAGGCTTGGCCCAGCGTGGTCTGCCTGGGAACCGAGACTTCGGGGAAGGCTGTGTTTGCCATCTGAGAATTGAGTGCACCTGCTCCGGGCTCATGTTGACGTGCTTGGCTTCTGCACGTGGAAGGTCCCCTCCTCCTCTTGAGTGTTTTGAGCCGGTGTGGATGGAGATTGCGGGAAATGGAAAACATATACAGGAACATCCCTAATACAAAAATCTGAATGCTCCAAAATGCTCCAGAGTCCAAAATGTGTTGAGCACCAACCTGAAACCACACCTGACCTCAGGTGACAGGTTGCAATCAAAATGCAGGTGCACTAAAAATGTTGTATAAAATCACTTCCAGGTTGTGTGTGTAAGGTATATATGAAACATAAATGAATTTCATGATAGACTTGGATCCCAACTCCAAAATAGCTCAATATATATACATATGTATGCATATATATACATTATATACACATATATGCAGATATGCCAAAACACACCAGAAAAATCCCAAATCAGTAATAGTGCTCGTCCCAAGCATGTTGGACGAGGGATACTCATCTGTTCGCTTGTCTGGAAGGGGTGCAGAGTAAAACAGTTGATAAGCATTTATTAAGCACCAGTTGTATACTTGATCCTGCATGGAATACTGTGACATGACTCTGCCAGAAGGAATGCACAGACCACTTAAAATCACCGAGAATGATGAGAATGGCTAGGTTTGGGAGGCAGCCACACCAAGAAAGCCTTCTCTACCACTGTTAGAAACTTCCTTCTGTCTCCAGCTTGAGGCCCAGGGTTCTGCCATTACATAGTGCACCTGGAGAGTGTCAGTACTTGAATGCTTTCTAAGATTTTCTTATTTCAACACTGATGTCCTGAAAGGAAAATATTTATGTTTGAACAATGTTTCATGGTCAGATAGTTTGGGAAATTTCCAGTTGAATGATTTCTGTATTCTGCAGGACATCCCAGAGCCTTGGCTGTGCTCATATCCTTGTCACTCAAGAAATGGGGGCACGTGGGCCCTCCCCCTAAATGTACTTGGCCACAGAAACCTTTGTTGGAAAGCTCTGCTAATGGAAGGTGGAGCGCGTGTTGAGAAGCACTGGTTTATCCCTGCCTAGAACAGGATGTAGGAGGGGTGCCTGTTTCTTCCATGCAGGGGATATCTAGTGGCCCCATTCCACTGTGCACCTGCCCACCTAGTGGCTGGGGAAAGCCGAGCTGGTGAGCACCTGGCCTGGGCTGCCTTCTAACTTTGAGGGGAGGCACTGCTCTCAGGATGCCGTGGGAATCAGTGGGAAGCACAAATTGATCCCCCAACTTGGACATGTAGAAGGGTCACTGTTCTTCTTACCCAAAAATTGTTGTTGTTTATTTTACAAAAGTAATGCCTGCTCAGCCACATCCCACATTGGAGTGCTGGTTCAAGTCCTTGCTACTTCACTGCAGATCCCTCTCCCTGCCAATGCATCCTGGGAAGCAGTAGATGATGGCTCAAGGACTAGGGCCACTGTCACCCACATGGGAGACCCAGACAGAGCTCCAGGCTCCTGGTTTTGGCCTGGTCCAGCCCTGCTGTTCTGGCCATTTGGAAAGTGAACCAGCAGATGGACGATATCTCTTTCTCTCTTTCTCTCTCTCTCTCTCCCCACATCCCTGCCCCATAACTCTGCCTTTCAAATAAATAAATCTTTTTAAAGATATATATATATATATAGCAAATATACTATGACATATATATGTTATTTTTATTCTGTATATCTATAGATCTATAGAGAAATATGTAGATACAGATTTCTATCTAGATACTGTAGATCTATTTTTATATCCATTACGTCTATACAGATTATGTCTAGAAATATTATTATACCTTTTATCTATATAGATGAAATTATATCCTATATGTTATATAGGATATATAATATCAATACATATTAAAATACACAAATAGGGGCCAGCGCCGTGGCTCACTAGGCTAATCCTCCGTCTTGCGGCGCCAGCACACCGGGTTCTAGTCCCGGTCGGGGCGCCGGATTCTGTCCCGGTTGCCCCTCTTCCACGCCAGCTCTCTGCTATGGCCCGGGAGTGCAGTGGAGGATGGCCCAAGTGCTTGGGCCCTGCACCCCATGGGAGACCAGGAGAAGCACTTGGCTCCTGGCTTCAGATCAGCGCGATGCACTGGCCGTAGCGCACCGGCTGCAGCGGCCATTGGAGGGTGAACCAACGGCAAAAAGGAAGACCTTTCTCTCTCTCTCTCACTGTCCACTCTGTCTGTAAAAAAAAAAAAATACACAAATAGATTAAAATTTATGTCTCTAAAATATATCTACCTTTATTTTATTTAAGAGGTGGAGAGATACAGAGACAGACACAGAGAGAGACAGACAAATAGAGCTCCTGTCCACTGGCTTCCTCCCTAAATGCTTGCAGAGTCCCGGGCTGAGCCAGGCCAAAGACCTGGGAACTCAATCTGGATCTCCCATGTGGGTGGCAGGGACCAACGGCTTGAACCCCCCACCTCACCTGCTGCCTCTCAGGGTGTGCATTAACAGGAAGCTGGAACTAGGCGTAGAGCTGGGACTGGAACCTGGGTGCTCTGATAAGGGATGCAGGTGTCCTAACCAGCATCTTTTTTTCGAAAGAGATTTATTTTATTTATTTGACAGAGTTATAGAGAGAGGTAGACACACACACACACACACACACACACACACACACAGGTCTTCCACCTGCTGGTTCACTCCCAAATGGCTGCAACGTCCAAAGTTGAGCCTATTCAAAGCCAGGAGCCAGGAACTTCTTCCAGGTCTCCCATGCAGGTGCAGGGGCCCAAGGACTTGGGCCATCTTCCACTGCTTTCCCAGGCCATGGCAGAGAGCTGGCTCAGAAGTGGAACAGCTGGGACTCAAACCGGCATCCATATAGGATGCCAATGCTGCAGGCTGGAGATTTAACCCGCTGCGCCACAGCACGGGCCCCCTAACCACATCTTAACCACTGGGCTAAGACCTGCTCAATTGCTCTTATTTTTTTAATGAAGTAATTGTGTATTTTAAGTAACCAACTTAAATTAAAAAAAAAAATGTATTTAAGAGACAAAGAGAGACAGAGTTCCTACTGCTGACTCACTCCCCAGATGCCTGCGATGGCTGCAGCTGGACCAGGCTGACGCTGGGAGCTGGGAGCTGGGAGCTGAATTCAGGTCTCCCTGGATTCTGGCCACGTGGGTGGCCGGAACCCAGTCGCTGGAGTTGCGCCCTCTGCCTCCCAGGGTCTACAGTGGTAGGAAGCTGGAGTCAGGAACCAGAGCTGTGAATCAAACTTGTATAACATTTTATGTATTTACATAAAAACTGTGACCAACTTTTATATTAAGGATGGTTTTCAAATCTTTGGGTGAAATAGTGAATCTTAGAACCTTAACATCTCGTATGTTGATAGCCCATACTTTCCAGATCTTCCTCTTAACTACAGGCAAGTGAGTTCTTCCTTTCTCTTCTTTTAAAACATTGTCTCAAACAGTGTTGTCATCACTGGCTTTATAAGAAGATGTCTTTCTCTACTGATTCTTTTACTTCCAGAGTGGATTCCTAGAAGTAAAATTGATCAATGTGAATTTACAATTTAAGCCAATACACTGACCTACTTTCTCGTAAGGTCATGGTGTTCATAATCACCAGCAGTCTATAAGCATGCATAGTTCCTGAGCACTTTAAAAGATTTATCGATTTCTGGGCTTGGTGCCAGCCTCTCTGAATTGTGTCTGGGAATGGAGCCCAAGACTTGATGTTATTTGAAAGCTCCCCATATATTTCTTCTTTTTTTTATTTTATTTTTTTATTTTTTGACAGGCAGAGTGGACAGTGAGAGAGAGACAGAGAGAAAGGTCTTCCTTTGCCGTTGGTTCACCCTCCAATGGCCGCCGCAGCCGGCGCGCTGTGGCTGGCGCACCGCACTGATCCGATGGCAGGAGCTAGGAGCCAGGTGCTTCTCCTGGTCTCCCATGGGGTGCAGGGCCCAAGCACCTGGGCCATCCTCCACTGCACTCCCGGGCCACAGCAGAGAGCTGGCCTGGAAGAGGGGCAACCGGGACAGAATCCGGCGCCCCAACCGGGACTAGAACCTGGTGTGCCGGCGCCGCAAGGCGGAGGATTAGCCTAGTGAGCCGCGGCGCCGGCTCTCCCCATATATTTCTGATAATCCTCCCAATTTGGGAAGCAGCCGGCTAAGAACACATTTGTTGAAGCAGTAAATTTGTCAAGAAATATTGTCATCGATGCCTTTCTCAAGCTGTGTAGCCATGTCCCTATCCTTTTTACCTGCATGGTTGCATTTCAGTAGACTGAGCCCCAGTACCAAATAATCCCCACTATTTCAGTTGCCACAGGACTTCATCTCTCACTCACTGAGCAGTCCCAAGTGGGTCATTTGAGGTGAGTGGGCATCTTCCGTACCCCCCGGAGGTTCAGAATCCCCCAGTCCTATGGTTCTACCATCTTGCACAGTTGTCTGTTTCCAGCTAGGGAAAGGGGAGATTGAGAATGCAGAAGAAACAGACCTGCTCCTTTCCGTCCCAGACCTGGAAAAGCATCACATCACTTCCTCTCACATCCCATTGGCCAGAACGCATCACATGGCCAGACAGAGTGAGGAGAGACAGAGAGAGGTCTTCTATCTGCTGGCTCACCCCCCAAATGGCCGTGACGGCTGGAGCTAGGAGCTTTATCTGGGTCTCCCACGTGGATGCAGGGGCTCAAGCACTTGAGCCATCTTCCGCTGCTTTCCCACGCACAGCAGCAGGGACCTGGATTAGAAATGGAGCAGCTGGGACTCAAACCGGCTCCTATGTGGGATGCCGGCGCTGCAGGTGGCTGGTCAAACCACTGTGCCTGGGGCCGATACTATGACGCAATAGGTTAATCCTCCTCCTGCGACACCAGCATCCCATATGGGCGCCGGTTCTAGTCCCGGCTGCTCCTCTTCCGATCCAACTCTCTGCTGTGGCCTGGGAAAGCAGAAGAAGATAGCCCAAGTCCTTGGGCCCCTGCACCCACGTGGGAGACTGGGAAGAAGCCCCTGGCTCCTGGCTTCAGATTGGCAAAACTCTGGCCATTGCAACCATTTTGGGAGTGAACCAGTGGACGAAAGACCTTTCTCTGTCTTTCCTTCTCCCTGTCTGTAACTCTACCTTTCAAATAAATAAATAAAATTTCAAATAAATAAATAAATAAATAAACAAACCACTGTGCCACAGCGCCGGCCCCGAGGATAACATATTTTTGACAAAAAATGCACAGCCTCTGTCACAAATAGTTCTCTAATATTAAACAGTGTTTTGAAAGCTGTAAAATATCCTCAATGGAGACAAGTGAAATGCTGGTGTTGCTATGGGGTTGGGGTGTGAAATGCAGAGGTAAGGGGGCTCCCAGGGCCCCCCTGAGCAGCCTTCCAGCAGCCCTTGGTGTTTGCCGTAAATACAGTCATCCGCCAGTTAATCACAGGGGTATGCTCTGAGAGTTGTGTCACTGGGCGATGTCGCCCTTAGCAAACATCCTAGCATACGTTTCAACAAATTGCCATGGCCACGCTGTCACTGGGTGCTAAGATCTTACGGGGCCACAGGTTCATCGAATACATGTGTTATCTTTGACTTCCCCTTTCCACTAACTGTCTGAGGTGCCCCCTGAGGTGTTATGTGATGCCTGACTGTATATGTAATTATGAAATCGAGAACCTTTACTCAAAATTTCAAGGGTTCTTGCCATATATTTAGACAAGAATTCTAAATATTGGCTGCTTATAAATGAAACAGGCAACGTGGTACAGTCTTTAGCATTTACTCAGTCTTTAGCATTTATTAGAGAAATACACAGGAAAGTGAGGGCTTTATTAAAGGGAAAGAGAAGTCTAGAAGCTAAGTTGGGTCCAGACCAGGCAGAGAGCAGACCGGGAGCCACGTGGAGCAAGCATGCAGTTGGGAGCAGCCACAGGTGGTGTAGCACGGGCAGGAAGGCAGAGAGCGGGCAGCCAGAAGGCCACACGCCTGCCCAGAGGAGGCCCGGGACAACAAGAAGGGGCCCAGGCACTCCAGGCCTTTTATTCATTCCCAAAGGGGCATGGTTACATAGTCTGATTGGCAGGTGGGTGTACAGATGAGTTCAGTTGGGGCCGGTCAAAGGTGTGGTCTCCAGCTCACACATCTAATCAATTTAATCCTATCTGCCTGCCTGCTTATAACTGCAAAGCCGTTGCCTGGAAATGAATAATTTTTTCATTTTTATTTTTGAAATCTACTTATTTTTATATAAAGAGAGCAGATTGTATGTATTTCATACACACAGTTTTAAGAACATAACACTACTTCCCACCTTGCCTCTCTCCCTCCCATCCTCTCTCCTCTTTCCTTTCTTCTTTTAATCTCTGGGATAACGTACTTTCAAGTTACTTTTTAATCACGAGCTTCATCCTGCACTAAATAAAGAATTCAGCAAATAGGAAGTAGAAAGACCACTGCTCCTCAGGAGTACAGACAAGGGCTATAAACCATAATCACATCTCAAGATGTCAATTTCACCCAAATACATTACGTTTCTTTGGTGCTCGGTATACAAAAGCAACTGTGCAATACAGCAAGCAGGTGTTAAAGTCATCCTAGGGTGCACAGAAGTCCTCAGCCTGCAAAGTCACAGCTGGAAACCTTCATTTTGGAGTGATTTGCTTTCAAGAATTTTTCTCAGAGTCAAGGTTATTAATAACTTCAAGATTGCTGGCGCCATGGCTCACTTGGCTAATCCTCCACCTGCGGCGCTGGCACACTGGGTTCTAGTCCCGGTCGGGGCGCCGGATTCTGTCCCGGTTGCCCCTCTTCCAGTCCAGCTCTCTGCTGTGGCCCAGGAGTGCAGTGGAGGATGGCCCAAGTGGTTGGGCCCTGCACCAGCGTGGGAGACCAGGAGGAAGCACCTGGCTCCTGCCTTCGGATCAGCGCGGTGCGCTGGCTGCAGCACGCCAGCCGTGGCGGCCATTGGAGGGTGAACCAACAGAAAGAAGAGCTTTCTCTCTCTGTCTCTCTCTCACTGTCTAACTCTGACTGTCTCAAAAACAAAAAACAAACAAAAAAAAAACCTCCAAGATCAATATTTCCCAATGACCACAACATGGAAAATGGAAAATTAAACACAAATGTTAACCATTATATGCGGGCCTTCCCTTCTTTTCACCCCAAGGAGTTCACCCTACGCACGTTCTGCATCTTGCTCTTGCCACTGCCCCGCCACATCGTACATCTGGTCACCTGGGCCCTCGCAGAGGTGCCTCGTGCCCTTTACGTCTTGGTGGGGTTGGTCCTGGTGCAGGTGCACACTCCCCATTGCTGGGGTCTTGCTCTTCTGTATCAGGACATGCTGAATGCCTGGGTGCACGTGGCCCCTGAGGGCTGAGTGCAGGAAGCGGGACTGTTGGCCACAGAGTTCCCTCCTGGTTTGTCGCTGACCTAACCCTGTGCTTTCCCCGTGGCCTCCACAGAGTTACGAGGAGCAGGAGCTGCTGCGCCTCATCTACTACGGGGGCATCCAGCCAGCCATCCGCAAGGCCGTGTGGCCCTTCCTCCTGGGCCACTACCAGTTCGGGATGACGGAGACAGAAAGGAAGGAGGTGGGTTACCCGCTGTGGGCAGTGGCGTCCTTGGCAGCACAAGGAGCCGGGTACTGTGGGGCTGGGGGAGCTCTGGTCCCACGTTGGATGGAGTTGGGGCAGGGGGATAGGGAGGGCTTGGGAGTCTCAAGGGCAGTGCTGTCTAGTGCAAACATAAGGCAGTGCATATGTGAGCTCTTAAACGGACTGTTTTATTTTGAGATCATGATAGGTTCACGTGCAGTTGTAAAAACCAGTGGAGAGGTTTTGTATGTCCTTGACCCCGTTTGCCCCAGTGGTAGCACCTTGCAGAACTATAGTGTGATTTCACAGCTGGTGAGTAACAGTGGCACACGACAGCACTCAGACTTCCCCGGAGTTCTGCTTGGACATGTGTGTGTGTATGTGTGTGTGCGTGCGTGTAGATCTCAGCATGTTCTCACATGAACAGATGTATGTCCGTCACCACCGTCAGTGTGCACACAACACACAGCAGCCTTTCCAGGCTGTAAGGACTCTTGTTGTCCTCCTGTAGACACTCTGCCTTTCTCCCACCCCAACCCTACCCCCTGACAGCCACTGCTCCGTTCTCTCACCCCAGAGTGATGTGTGAATGGAATCCTACAGTACATAACTTCTTTTCTCTCCGCATAATCTCAAGTTTCATCCACGTTATTGTATATAACAGTGGTTGATTCCTTTTATAGTTGGGTAGTATTCCATGATCCGGTTATAGCACAGTTTCAGTATTCACCTTACTGTTGATGGATTGCTTGGTTGTTTCCAGGTTGTTTTTTTTTTTTTTTTTTTTTTTTTTTTGGCTGTTATAAATAAAGCCACAGTGGATATTCCTGTACAGGTTTTTGTGTGCACCAGAGTTCTCATTTCTCTGGGATAAATGGCCAAGAATGTCATGGACAGGTTGCGTGGTAGTTGCATGTTTAGTTTTGTTTTTTTTTTTTTTTTTTTTTTTTTTTTAGCAGGCAGAGTGGACAGTGAGAGAGAGACAGAGAGAAAGGTCTTCCTTTGCCGTTGGTTCACCCTCCGATGGCCGCCACGACTGGTGCGCTGTGGCCGGTGCACCGTGCTGATCCGAAGGCAGGAGCCAGGTGCCTTTCCTGGTCTCACTTGTGGGTACAGGGCCCAAGCACTTGGGCCATCCTCCACTGCCTTCCCTTGCCACAGCAGAGAGCTGGCCTGGAAGAGGGGCAACCGGGACAGAATCCGGCGCCCCGACCAGGACTAGAACCCGGTGTGCCGGCGCTGCAAGGTGGAGGATTAGCCTAGTGAGCCGCGGCGCCGGCCCATATTTGGTTTTATAAGAAACTGGAAGCTTGGGCAGTGCCTGGATAGTGTCATGTTGCCACCAGCAGCATATGAGCCGGCAGCACCTACGTCTTCACCAGAGTTTGGCGTTGTTATTATTTTTCATTTTAGCCACTCAGGCAGGCAAAGGATATTTCATTATGGCTTTAGCATGCACTGCGGATGGCGTGGGAGATTGGTCTTTCCACGTGCTTGCTGGCCAGTGGATATCTGCTCTGGTGAAGTGTCGGCTCATGTGTTTGGTCTGTTTGCTAATTGAATAGTTTGCGTTTATGCTGTTGAGTGTGAGAGTTCTTCACAGACCCCAGATCAGAGATGAGCAGCCTTTTTTCTTCCAAGAGCCATTTGGATATTTAATGGGCTACAAAAATGATCAATTTAAAAATTAGTCTACTTTAGATTTATTTTATTTATTTGAAAGGCAGGGTTATAGATGGAGAGAGGCAGAGACAGAGAGAAAACTCTTACATCTGCTGGTTCATTCCCCAAATAGCTGCAATGAGTTAGAGAGAGAGGTAGAAACAGAGAGAGAGGTCTTCCATCTGCTGGTTCACTCCCCAATAGGCCACAATGGCCAGAGCTGCACGGATCCAAAGCCAGGAGCCAGGAGCTTCTTTCGGGTCTCCCACACAGGTGCAGGGGCCCAAGAACTTGGGCCATCTTCTACTGCTTTCCCAGGCCATAGCAGAAAGTTGGATCAGAAGTCGAGCAGCCGGGACTCGAACCAGCGCCGTTATGGAAGCCGACATTGCAGGTGGTGGCTCCACCCGCTAGGCCACAGCAGTGGCCCCTATCAGTTTTTCTCTTTATGTAGTTTTGGTGTCAACCCCAAGACATGTTCACCTAGCCCTAGGTCCCCAAGATCTTCTCTGTTTTTTTCCAAAGTTTCATAATTTCTTGTTTCCCGTTTAAGTCTATGGGCGATTTGGGGTTCATTTCTGCACACAGTGCGTCATGTAAGTGGAGATGCGTTCCTGACCATGTCCAGTTGGTCCTGGACCGCGTGCTGGGGCTTTCCTTCCTGGGGCCGCACCCTTGTTGGGGATCAGCTGGGTGTATCTATGAGTCTTTCCTAGGTCCTCTAGTCTATGTCACTGACCCATGTGTCAGTCCTGCCAATACCGTGCCGTCTTGATTACTATAGCACGTATGAAATTTTCAGTTTTTCATCACTTATTTGAAAGAGAGAGAAGGAAATGGAAAGAGCTTCCGTCCAGTGATTCACTTCCTAAATGCCCACAGTGGCCCTGGTTGGGGCCAAGGCCAGGAACCAGGGGTGCAGTCCAGGTCTCCGCAGTGGATGAGGGGGACCCAGTTGCTTGAGCCATCACTGCTACCTCCCAGCATCTGCATTGGCAGGAAGCTGGAGTCAGAAGCAGAGCTGAATATTGAACCCAACTCTACCACCAGGCTAAATGCCTGCCCTAATAGTACACGTTTAGGTAGTCTCACGTTTTCAAAAGTTAAAGGAAACAAATGCAGTTCATATTTTAAAACGTTTTTGAAAGAAGTAGAGGTTCCTAAGAAGTTGCAGAAGGGATCCAGAGGTCCTGTGTCCCCACCAGCCAGCCTTCCCCATGGTGGCATCTTACCTCACGAGAGTGCACCGGGACACCCAGGGCGCTCGCACCTGCCACCGCACAGCTGGCCGGACTACAGAGCTCGCTGGCCTTTACTCTCCCTCTCTCTGTGTAGTTCTGTGATATTTCATCAAGGTGAAATTAATTTTAATCATATACTTTATTTAACCTGGTATATCCAATACATTAGCACTTCAATATGCCATCAGTATAAAAATTACTGAGATATTTAACACCTTTTACTAATGCTGCTATCAAAATCTGTTGGTATTTTACCCTATCCATGTACTACTTTCCTTTTTTTTTTTTTTTTTTTTTTTTTTTGCCAGGCAGAGTGGACAGTGAGAGAGAGAGACAGAGAGAAAGGTCTTCCTTTGCCGTTGGTTCACCCTCCAATGGCTGCCGCGGCGGGCGCTCTGCGGCCGGCGCACCGCACTGATCCGATGGCAGGAGCCAGGTACTTATCCTGGTCTCCCATGGGGTGCAGGGCCCAAGTACTTGGGTCATCCTCCACTGTACTCCCTGGCCACAGCAGAGAGCTGGCCTGGAAGAGGGGCAACCGGGACAGAATCTGGCGCCCCGACCGGGACTAGAACCCGGTGTGCCGGCGCCGCAAGGTGGAGGATTAGCCTAGTGAGCTGCGGCGCTGGCCCATGTATGGCTTTCCTAACATCTGTCTGTAAATTGACTCACAATTTATATGACTTATTTTAAGTGACAAATTTATAGCCCTGCCATCCGCGGGAAACCACTATGACTTGCCAGAAATAGAAGGAGACTACAAAAATAAACAGAAGAGGATAACACGATGGGGTTCAGTTCTAGCTGGTCGCCACGCCCTGCTTGTGGGTCACTCTCTGTTACTGGGGGAAATGGTCACGTGTGGAAGCGATGGCAGCACCAGACTGGCCCATTCTCCCGGTGTAGCCAGAGGAGTTGGAGCAGAGTTGACGACGGCAACTTGCGTGGTTCTGTATGATGAGGGCTGGTGCCTGTGAACCGAGTGTCTGGCCCGCAGGTGGTGCAAGACCAGCCGAGTCGTTTGGTCTGGTCCTGCCATGGCAACTGCAGGCCGAACTGAAAATCCAGTCTCCGGCAGGCGAATGTTTCGGCTGATGATTTTGGATGGCTTGCGAGTGATGTTCTAAATATCCAGCAGCCCTTGGCAGAATCGAGGGTCCCCACCCCCGGATCTCAGTGCTAGGAGAGGCCCAGCCACTCTGCATCTGGTACCTGGCAGGTTCCCAGGCAGACAGTGGCCCAGGATGCTGGGGGCCTGGGCCCTGTACTTGGAGAGCTGCTTCCCAGTTTATTGGGGGTTATGGAAGTCAGATGAGAGAGGCAAACCTGAGAGCTGTGAGAGCCAAGCAGGAGGGGGAGGCTGAGCAGAGAAGCCCCGAGGGGGGGTGGGGGGGTGGGGAGCTGGTTGTACCTGCAACTCTCAGAAGGAGAAGAGGGTGAGGAAGGGCTTCCTGGAGGAGTGGGCAGCAGGAGCCAAGGCCTGCAGGAAGCCATGTGGGAGGGCATGGCGTGCACAGGTTGCCAGAGCGTAGAGGGTTAGGGTGGGTGGGCACGGCAGGGAGAGATGAGGCTGCCTAGTCGTGCGTGGGGAGGAGGGAATGGCCTGGGACAAGCTGCTGGGCCAGCCAGGCGAGGCGTGGGAGCTGGGAGCAGGCGGGGTCTGAAGGAGTGTTAGGGAGGTGGAGGGGAGGATGCTGCTCGGGCCCCTCCCCGGCTGTCCTGCTCGCCCCTCTCGCTCCTGCCTCGCCCCTCTCGCTCCTGCCTCGCCCCTCTCGCTCCTGCCTCGCCACGCCTTGGATCGGCTGCGCTGACCCCGTGTGTGTCCAGAGGCCTGTAGAGTCAGAGCCTCAGTTCCCTGGGCTGTGAGCCCAGGCCCTGGGCAAACACACTCCACCTGTGTTGGAGAAATCTCACAAGGAGAAGGCTGGAAATCTGTGGCCTTGTGTCACGCTGTGGCTTAAGGAAGGAAGTGGAGCGATTGCATTCATGTTTGTGTCCTCGGTACCCAGTGCCCATGCTGGGCACATGGGAGGCCCTCAGGAAATGTGTGGAGTGAGGGGACAGACAGTCCGGCTCGTTGGATGTTCCGTCTGCCTCACTTGGGGCCTGGCCTTGCTCCCTCCAGGGCCTGGGCAGTGCTCGGGAATGTGGCAGGTGCTCAGTTAGAATCTGTTGGCTGGTACCTGCACAGATGTTGGACAGGTCAGGGCCACTGTCGTCCAGGTGGGGCTGGCTCTCCCCAGGGACCCCCGCACCTCAGGTGACCTTGGCGTCTGTTCCTGCAGGTGGACGAGCAGATTCACGCCTGCTACACGCAGACCATGTCCGAGTGGCTGGGCTGCGAGGCCATCGTGCGGCAGAGGGAGCGGGAGTCCCACGCAGCTGCCCTGGCCAAGTGCTCGTCGGGGGCCAGCCTGGACAGCCACCTGCACCGGATGATGCACCGGGACTCCACCATCAGCAACGAGGTGACAGGCGACGGCCCAGGGGAGCTCAGGGGGCTCCACCGGGCTGGGTGTGGTGAGGGCTGGGTATCAGCGCCCTTGGATATCACCTGGGTATCACCCCTAGCGCTGGCTGGCTTCTTGAAGAAGGGGTGGCTTTGGAATCAGACCTACATTCACACTTGAGTCCATTCGCTTCTAGCCCTGGGGTTCCCTGAGGGCCTTTGATTGTGAGCCTCAGTTTCCCTACCAATAAAATCGGTATTGTGGTGTGTCTAGAGGAGGTTGGATAGATAAGATAGTGCATCTAAAGTACCTACCACAGTGCCTCATTTTCATGGATCCAACAAGTGGGTATTGGTACTTGCTATTGTCAGGTACTATAAGAATGTCCCGAATGTCCAGAATGTTCCACTGTCTGAGGCAGACATGCCTGCCATCCCAACACCTCTGGCTTAACAGCCCAGAGTGGGAGATCAGATAAAAGCTAAATCTCGTCACTGGTGATGTTTCAGCCATCACTTAGCCGTGAACACACCAGATAACAAACAACCCCCATAAGTCGACAGCTTCTGACAGCCCACGGTCAGTTTTGCTCGCCTACCTGTGGGTCAGCTGGCCAGTTCTGCTGGGTGGGGCTCACTCTCATGCCAGCTGTCAGCGACTCATCAATGAAAAGGTTTGTGGCTCCCCGTTGGGCTCCCTCCCCTGTTTGCAGTGACTTAACCTCTACTCCACGTGCTACCTCTGCCAGCAGGCTAGCCTGGGCCAGTGCACTCCTGCTGATAGCAGATGCTAGGAAAGAGAGCAGAAATACCAAAGCATCAAACATCTGCTGTGTCAAGTTTGCTAAAAGCCCTTGGCCCAAGACAGCCATGTGGCCAAGCCTAGTGTCAGTGCAAGGTGACAGGGAGTGAAGAACTGAGCCACAGATGTAGTCGGGTGAAATGAACTGAAGTCTCAAATACGGAGCAGTTAAAAGGGGTGCGCTCTAGCTATGGCTAGAGGAGCTGGGGGCCCAAATGGCACCATGGCCGCCAAGGAGACTCCCAGATGCAGGGAGGGAGCAGCCCCACTTCTCTTTTCAGCGGAGAAGCTGGGACCTTGAGAGGAGCCATAGCGCTGGCCTCAGACTCCCAGGCCCACAGCCCCAAAGCTCCTCCCAAGCCGGGCAGGCTGCAGCCTCTAACCCTAACCGTAACTTAACCCTAACCCTAACCAAACCCTAACCCTAACTCCAACCCTAATCCTAACCCCACCCCAACCCCAACCCCAACCCAACCCTAACCCCAATCCTAACCCCAAACCTAATCCTAACCCTAACCCCAATCCCAACCCAACCCTAACCCTAACCCTAACCCTAACCCTAACCCTAACCTAACCCTAATCCTAACCCCACCCCAACCCCAACCCTAACCCTAACCTAACCCTAATCCTAACCCCAACCCCAACCCCAACCCTAACCCTAATCCTAACCCTAACCTAACCCTAATCCTAACCCCAACCCCAACCCCAACCCCAACCCTAACCCTAACCCTAACCCTAATCCTAACCCCAACCCCAACCCCAACCCTAACCCTAATCCTAACCCCAACCCCAACCCCAACCCTAACCCTAACCTAACCCCAACCCCAACCCCAACCCTAACCCTAACCCTAACCCTAACCCCAACCCCAACCCTAACCCTAACCCTAACCCTAACTCCAACCCTAACCTAACCCTAACCACCCACCCCGTCCTGCTGCTCCTCTCTTCCGCAGTCCTCCCAGAGCTGCAGCTCCGGCCGCCAGAACGCCCGCCTGCAGAGCGACTCCAGCAGCAGCACCCAGGTGAGCTTGCCCAGGCCCCGCCCCTCCCGCCCACCTGCTGTCCTGGAGGTTGGATGTCCATCATCCGCCAGTCGCTCTTTGGTTTGTATGTTCCAGCTTTTTTTTATTTTAATATCATTCTCTTTTTTTTTTTTTTTTTTTTTTTTTTTGACACGCAGAGTGGATAGTGAGAGAGAGAGGAGAGAGACAGAGAGAAAGGTCTTCCTTTTACCGTTGGTTCACTCTCCAATGGCCGCCACGGCCGGCGCACCGCGCTGATCCGATGGCAGGAGCCAGGTGCTTCTCCTGGTCTCCCATGAGGTGCAGGGCCCAAGTACTTGGGCCATCCTCCACTGCACTCCCTGGCCACAGCAGAGAGCTGGCCTGGAAGAGGGGCAACCGGGACAGAATCCGGCGCCCCGACCGGGACTAGAACCCAGTGTGCCGGCGCCGCTAGGTGGAGAATTAGTCTATTGAGCCAAGGCGCCGGCCCCAGCTTTTTCTATAAACCTTAAAAATGGATTTTTTTAAAGCAGCACAAGTAATACAACCATCCCTCGGTATCCACGGGGGGATTGGTTCCAGGACCCCCAAGGATACCCAAACTTGAGAATGCTCATGTCTGTTGTATGAAGTGGGGCAGTATTTGCATCCATGCAACCTCCCATAGACTTTAATTCATGTCTCTAATATGAGGTAAAGGCCACGTAAATAGTGGCCGGGCTATATTGCTTAGGGAAGAATAACGGGGAAAAAAAAAAAAAAGCTCTGGACATGTTCAGTGCAGACTCATTCTTTTTTCTTGGATATTTCTTATCCGCAGTTGGATATGGAAACAGTGACTGAGCATGCCAACTGTACAGAACCTCTTCTCCCCATAAGAAATCCAGACACTGCAGAGAAAGCTAAATCCTGCTTTGGTCGTCTCTCATCCCCCTCCCCTCCCTTGAAATAACATGAGCGACCATCTTCAGTCTGCTGTATCTTTCTTTCTTTTTTTTTTTTTTTGGACAGGCAGAGTGGACAGTGAGAGAGAGAGAGACAGAGAGAAAGGTCTTCCTTTGCCATTGGTTCACCCTCCAATGGCCGCCACGGCCGGCACGCTGCGGCCGGTGCACCGCGCTGATCCGATAGCAGGAGCCAGGTGCTTCTCCTGGTCTCCCATGGGGTGCAGGGCCCAAGTACTTGGGCCATCCTCCACTGCACTCCCTGGCCACAGCAGAGAGCTGGCCTGGAAGAGGAGCAACCGGGACAGAATCTGGCGCCCCGACCGGGACTAGAACCCAGTGTGCCGGCGCTGCAAGGCGGAGGATTAGCCTAGTGAGCCGTGGCGCCGGCCAAGTCTGCTGTGTCCTGTGAGGACCTTACAGATGCCTTTTCAGACACAGAAGTGTGTAGATCATGTGTACCAGTGGTTGGTAGCTTTTAGAATTCCTCCATCAATGCTGTCATAGGTGTTATTCAGCAACTTCCTGTTTCGTCTGATAAACTCAACCTCATTTAATATTAACAAAATGTAAAGAATGCGCATGGAACCCTTTTATGTAAAAAGGGAACATTTTGGCAGGTGTGTATTTTTATATCTAAAGAAACAGTGAAAAGATAAACTAGAAGTTAATCAAAATGATCACCAAGGCAGGAGGCGAGAGTAAAGAAGCTACTTTGTTCTGAATATGTCTTATTTTCTCATTTTGTCTTTGGAGTCAAAAAATCTCTAGTTTCAACCCTGAATCTGTGTTTTTAAATATATATAGTTTTTAAATAGAAACTTATGACACTAATCGTATATCAAGTTGGTAATATAACCACACCAAGGAGGACACGGACTTCTATTGTCTGTCCTTGACAGGATGTGGCTTAAGGACTCAGCAATCCACAAATATATTTAAAATATACCCTGGGGGAATTCTTTTTATTGTATTTTATATATATCTAGCTACTTTTGAAAATTGAACTGTAATCATCACGAGCCTGGATAGAATGAGCCATTTTAGTCCATTCCTTATGTTAACTCTTTTTTTTTTTTACTTGAAGGAATTATGTTCCCACCCCCATCTCAGTTCCCTAGCACATCTTCCTCCGTGGCCACTGCAGTACTTTATGGGTTCATTCTGAATCATTCTACGTGCACACAAGCCGTGGGTGCCTCCTGTGTTTGCTGCACTGTGCTGTGTCCCACTCCCCTGGCTGTACTGTGTCCGTGCAGGTTCCATAGTTAAGCTGGTCCCCGGTTGTTGGGTACCTGGGTTGCTGCTCCAAGCAGTGCTGCAGTGCACTGCCTAGCGCATCTGTCTGTGTGCACCTTGTCTGCAGGTGTTCGAGTCTGTGGATGAGGTGGAGCAGGTGGAGGTGGAAGGCAGGTTAGAGGAGAAACAGCCCAAGATCCCCAATGGGAGCCTGGTGAATGGCACTTGTTCCCCGGACTCTGGTCACCCATCGTCCCACAACTTCTCCTCTGGCCTCTCGGAGCACTCGGAGCCCAGTCTGAGCACGGAAGACAGCGTCTTGGATGCCCAGCGGAACGCCCCCCCGGTGCTCCGACCCGGGGACGGCAGCGTGGATGACGGGCAGAGCAGCGAAGCCACCACTTCCCGGGACGAGGCCCCTCGTGAGGAGCTGGCTGTGCAGGACAGCCTGGAGAGCGACCTCCTGGCCAATGAGAGCATGGACGAGTTCATGTCCATCTCTGGCAGCATGGACGTGACCCTGCCCGAGAAGGACGGCGCCGTGATGGAGAGCTGGCGGGGCAGCGAGGCGGAGAAGCGCAGCCAGGTGGACAGTGAGGACAACCTCTCCGAGGAGCCCGAGATGGAAAGTCTCTTCCCCGCCCTGGCCTCTCTGGCCGTGGCCACTTCCGCCAACAGTGAGGCGTCCCCTGTGTCGTCCAGTGGTGTCACCTACTCTGTAAGTCATCTACTCTCCTCTGCCCTACATTCTTACCTTCCCCGGTGGGGGTGGGGGAGGGGAGAGGGGTGGGAGATGGACCGCAAAGCCCAGTTACACTAGCGATCCCTAGAATGAGACCTCTGGTTGGTAGCATTTTCCCTGTGAGCGAGGATGCACTGTAGAAACCCACTTGGGACAGAGGATGATACCGGATGAGCATCCTTAATCCAGAAGTCTGAAATCAGAAAAGCTCCAGAATCTGAAACATTCCACAAGCAGAAAATCCCACGCCTGACCTCAGGGGCTGGGTCCCGGTCAAGGGGCAGGTGCTCTAGAGATACCGTGTAAAGTCACCTTCAGGCTTTGTGTATGAGACGTATATGAGGCATAGGTGAATTTCATGTTCACACGGGTCCTCTCGCCAAGCTGTGTCATATACAGATGTACCCCTCGAGAAATCCCAGACACCCCGCATCTGTCTGCTCCCAAGATTTTGGGATAAGGGATACTCAACTGGTGTTTGACGGCTTTGACGTGAACAGCCCCCAGGGTGGAATCCCAGCTTCAGCAAATCACTTTTTACTCCTGTGCCTCAGTTTCCCTCTTGAGTTGCCTGCAGAATTAGCGAACCAAAGTCCTACACATCTGGCACGAGGGGAGCCCTCGGCCGACAGCAGCCTTGATGATGTCGACTCAGATCCAGTATCTTTTAAGTGCTCAAGGTTGCACGCTTGCTGGAAAGTTGAGTCCATGGACACCACGGGAAGGAAGGGTTCTCTGAGCCAGGCACCCTGTGGCCATTTTCCCGATAAGAACTTGGTATTTTCTGTCAGAGACGTCCAAGCCTGTGGTTTGAGGCGTCAGACTCTCCAACAAGGTCCCTTCTCCGTCTCTCCCCCTCTTGCCCTCTGCAGAGGTGGTCAGACTCGGGTTTGTTTATTCTTCCCCAAGCGATGCGACGTTGACCCCCAGGTTTCTGATGGTCCCTTTACTGCCGTTCAGTCTCATCTGTTTGTGTGTTTTCAGTTTGAGTCACTATCTATGAACTCCCTAGCATGGAAGAGGACGGTTTAACTCCGGTTCCTCCTCTACTGCAGACCCTCACCATGCATGTGAAATCGCCCTGTTCCCCTCCTTCCAGTAGTCACGCAATGATTGAGTCACGTGACTGCTCAGTACACACATGATTATAACGGCATAATGTGTGAGCCATGTCCTGGGCTGTGTTTATTGTTTCCTACCAGAAAACTATTTTTCCTAGATGTATTTTCACTTTTGTGTCTGTTTTCTTTTTTTTTTTATAATTTTAGAATTTTTTTATTTTATTCAAAAAGCACAGACACACACACACACACACACACACACACAGAGGAATCTTCCATCCATTGGTTCATACACCAAATGCCTACAACAGTCAGATCTGGGCCAATCTGAAGCCAGGAGCCAGGAACTCAGTCCAGGTCTCCCACAAGGGTGGCAGGGACCCAACTACTTGAGCTGTCGCCTGCTGCTTCCTAGGGTGTGCATTAGCAGGCAGTTGTATCAGAAGCAGAAGAACTGGGACTCGAACCAGGCCCTCTCAGATGGGACACAGGCATCCTGAGTAGCAACTTAACTGTTGCACCCGACCCTTGCCCCCGTTTCCTTGTTCTTGGATTGTTGTATACTTATCATCAGTTTACCTCCTCCCCAAAGTTCTCTGCCAGTTTTCTTTGGTTAATAACTTCAGATTATTTTTATTTATTTGAGATGGAGAGAACTTCCGTCCTCTGGTTCATTCTCCAAATGCCTGCAGCAGCCAGAACTGAGAGCCAGGCCAAAGCCCAGAGCCTAGAAGTCCTCTGGGTCTCCCAAGAGGGTAGCAGGGACCTGACTGCTCGAGCAGAGGAAGATGGCCCAGGTATATGGGCTCCTGCCACCCATGTGGGAGACCTCGATGGAGTTCCTGCACCTGGCTTCGGCCTGACCCAGCCCTAGTTGTTGTGGCCACTGGGGGAGAGTCAGCAAATGGAAGACTCTCTCTGTGTCTTTGTCTGTCTCTGTCTCTGTCTCTGTCTCTCCCTCCCTCTCTCTGTTTTTCAAATAAATAAATCTTTATTTTTTTAAAGATTTATTTATTTTACTGGAAAGACACACACAGAGAGAAGGAGAGGCAGAAAGAGAGAGAGAGAGAGGTCTTTCATCTGCTGGTTCACTCCCCCACTGACCACAATGGCTGGAGCTGTACTGATCCAAAGCCAGGGCCAGGAGCCTCCTCTGGGTCTCCCATGCGGGTGCAGGGGTCCAAGGACTTGGGCCATCCTCCACTGCCAGCAGAGAGCTGGATTGGAAGTGGAGCAGCCAGGACTTGAACTGGTGCCCACATGGAATGCCAGCACTGCAGCACCAGAACTCCTTGCCTTCTTGGGAATGACAGGAACACAGAACAATTAACTCTAAGCTTGTGTTTTCCCAGTTTGGTGGCTTCTCCCCAGTCAAAAGCAGCTTTTGCTGTTTTCTCACCTTCTTAGGTTAGTATCTGGCCCTTAAATATCCCTTACATTTTTGCTGTATCATTGACCCATTTTGTCAAGGTTGTTGGCTAAGGTGTCCGTGTAATACAGGACCAGATTCAGATTTCCAGTCTTTCATTCTCCTAGTTCAGTATTCAAGAGGGAGAGGGAGCTATGATTGCAGCTCCGAGTCTCGGTTTGCTGATCTATAAAATGGGGATGATAATTGTGTGCGTGTCACGGGATTGTTTTATTTTATAGAGGATTAGGGGCTCTGCTAGGAAGCATAGAAATGAATGAGCAGCGGAACCCCAGGCTGCTCCGGGTGGGAGGTGTTGCTGTTCGTGGGGGCAGGAGGGGCCGGGAGGAGGAGATGGGAGTGCAGTCTCCCAGCGGGGCGCTCGGTGGGCTCTTTCTCTTCCTGCCCCCTGCCCGGGGCTGCAGCCCGAGCTGCTGGACCTGTACACGGTGAACCTGCACCGCATCGAGAAGGACGTGCAGAGGTGCGACCGCAACTACTGGTACTTCACACCCGCCAACCTGGAGAAGCTGCGCAACGTCATGTGCAGGTGCCCGGGGCCGCGGGGAGCCCGGCGGGGACAGGCACCCTGCCTGCCTGGGGGCTTCTTTCAGCCCACGCTGACAGTTGACAACAGCAGCCGCAAACGTTTATTAGGCACTTACTGTATACCAGACTCCGTCCTGAGCATTTGCTATCATCAGCTCACATAGTCCCCAAACAACCCTGGGAGGTGAACAGTATCCCCTTTCATGGGGAGGCTGCGGAGGCTCAGAGAGGAACCACCCTGCTCCAAACTGCCCAGCTCAGCCGCGGCCGAGCAGGAAGGAGCTCACAGCCATGTGCCGTTGGCTGTAGAATCTGTCCTATTCTGTTCTCTTCCTAAAAAGATATATGTATTTGCTTGAAAGATGAGGCGGGGCGGGGGGTGGGTGTTACATCTTCTGGTTCATTCCCCGAATGGCCACAGTGACCAGGACTAGGAGGCTGGAACTCCATGCAGTCTCCCATGTGGGTGGCAGGGGCCCAGGTGCTTGGGCCATTACCTGCTGCCTTTCCAGGAAGCTGGATTGGAAGCAGAGCAACCAGAACTCAAACTAGCATTCTTTTTTTAAGTTTTATTTTTTTTTATTTTTAAAAAGATTTACTTATTTGAAAGAGTTACAGAAAGGTAGAGGCGGGGTGGGGGTTCTTTCATCTACTGGTTCACTCCCCGATTGGTCACAGTGGCCAGAGCTGCCCCGATCCCAAGCCAGGAGCTTCTTCCTGGTCTTCCATGTGGGTGCAGGGGCCCAAGGACTTGGACCATCTTCTACTGCTTTCCCAGGCCATAGCAGAGAGCTGGATCAGAAGTGGAGCAGTCGAGACTCGAACCAGTGCCCATATGGGATGCCATCACTGCAGCTGGTGGCTTTACAACTATGTCACAGTGCTGGCCCCCACACTAGCATTCTGATAGGGAATACAAGCTGCGGCTTAACCAGCTACATCACCATGCTGGCTCCAAGCTTTTGTTTTCTTTAATGCAAGATCTAAGGCTACTTATTACTGTTCATTAAAAAATTACTGGCATTTCTTAGAATATGAAAGTAACCCCTGCTTATTAAGAATCTAAACCAGTCTAAGAAATCAGAAATTCATAGCATACAGGAGAAACTTCTCTTTCCAACTCCACACATCAGAGCCACTGACACAGAACTGGTGGCTACTCAGTTTAGTCAGTATCTTCCAGAGCCATATGGAGATCATATTTAATCCAACAGCCGATTGTGTGATATATAATATGTTGCATAATGCAATATGAATATATGTGGTTTTTTGAGATTTATTCATTTGAAAGAGTTACATAGAGGCAGAGAGAGAGAGAGACAGAGAGAGAGAGAGAATCATTCATCCACTGGTTCACTCCCTAAATGGCCACAACAGTAAGGACTGGGCCAGGCCAAAGCCAGGAGCCAGGAGCTTCTTCTAGGTCTCTCACATGGGTGGCAGGGGCCCGGGTACTTGGGCCATCCTCCACTACTTTTCCCAGGCGTTAGCAGGGAGCTGGATTGGACGTGGAGCAGCCAGGACACAAACCAGTGCCCATATGGGATTGCAGCATTGCAGGTGGCGGCTTTACTTGCTACAACCACAATGCCAGCCCCAATGTATTTTTAAAAATGAGCCTGAACTGTAGCAAACTGTGATAAATGTACTGAAATAAAAAAAAAAAAGTCCCAGAGGAGAAGTAAAGGTTGAACTGATGTTTGCATGGTGGTAGCTTGGGGAAAATCATGGAAGGAAGAGATGGTGACCAAAATTAAGAAAAACTGGGGCCGGCGCCGTGGCGCAGTAGCTTAATCCTCCACCTGCGGCACCGGCATCCCATGTGGGCACCAGTTCTAGTCCCGGCTGCTCCTCTTCCAGTCCAGCTCTCTGCTGTGGCCTGGGAAAGCAGCAGAAGACGGCCCAAGTGTTTGGACCCCTGCACCTGCATGGGAGACCTGGAAGAAGCTCCTGGCTCCTGGCTTCAGATCGGTGCAGTTCCAGCCGTTGTGGCCATCTGGGGAGTAGACCAACGGAAGGAAGACCTTTCTCTCTGTCTCGCCCTCTCTCTGTCTGTAACTCTACCTCTCAAATAAATAAATAAATAAAAATCTTTAATAAAAATTAAGAAAAACTAAAGACACTATTTAACATAGAGTTAAGATCGCATACCTTTGAGTAAGGCCTCCTGGGTCCCAGTATGCTCTGCCCTTACTATCAGGTATATGCCTTTGGACATGTGATCTCTCTCTTGGCCTCAGTCTCCTCATCTATGAAATGGGATAATAATGGAACTTAATTCATATGATTACTTTGAAACCTGAATGATGCAGTGAATGTATCATGGGCCGAGTATATAGCAAATATAAGTCCTTATTAGTAAGGGACAGATCAGAATTCCAGAGGGAACTGCTAGGGCAGAGGCACAGAGACGTCACCCGTGATGTATTTGTGCCAAGTGAACCCCTCAGTGTGAAAAGAAGACATCCTAAACAGGGACGTGTGAGGCTGTGAAGGGGAGGTGGGGGCGCTGTGCATACCTTCCACCCTAGGAAGGGGCTTGGGCCACATCCCATCAGGCAGCAGGGGCCTTGGGAAGCTTTCGGAGCCTCGGTGGCGCCTGTGAACTGTGCGTTTGGAAGAGCAGCCTGGTGGCTGCACCTCAGATGCCTGAAGGGATAAAACAAGGGCTGGGGATGCAGGCAGGAGGCTGAGAGAGCTGTCTGGTGAGGAGTGGGGGAGCAGATGTGAGAGAAGGAGAAGGGGGAGGAGGAGGATGGGAGGAGAGGGGAGAAGAGGAGGAAGGGGGAGGAGGGGGAGGAGAGGGCAGATGTGAGAGGAGGAGGGGGAGGAGGAGGGGAGGAGGGGGAGCAGATGTGAGGGGAGGGAGCAGATGAGAGAGGAGGAGGAGGCGGCCTTGGCGGCAGCATCACTGGGTCCCTTGTCCTCTCACAGCTACATCTGGCAGCACATTGAGATCGGCTACGTCCAGGGCATGTGTGACCTTCTGGCTCCACTGCTGGTCATTCTGGATGACGGTGAGTGTGCAGCCTCCCTTGCACTGCAGGGCAGATGAGTTTGTGGGTCAGGACAGGTGCTCAGAACACCTGTCTGTGACACCCAAGATCCTAGTGAGATCCAAGTCCTCGTGTTGCATAGCGCCCAACACTAGCACCCGGTCAGGCCTTTCTTAGCCACAAACACCAGACAAAGCGGGAATCCTTCCGACTTGTTCTGGAAGCCCAGTCCTCAGAGGAGGATGGTTGCCCGCTTGGTGCCCTGACCCCAGTCTCAGACAAAGACATTGCAAGAGAACCACAGACCAGTATCCATCGTGAGTGTACCAGCTCGCTGAAGCCCGCCAGCTGTGAAAAAGTCCATAACCATGGTGGTGGGGTATCTATTCCGAGAGGGCAAAGGTGATTTGATACACGAGAAAATCAATCAGGGCAATTTGCCACATGAAAACCACAAGGAGCAAAGCCCCACGGCCGTCTCGCTTGATGCTGAAAACCACGCCAAAGTCCAGCGTTTTTACAATAAACTCAACAGACTCGGAGCAGAAGGGAACTTACTGTGAAAAACCCGCTAAGAGCATTGTGCTCAGTGGTGACCCCCTGAAAGCGCTTCCCCAGGGCCAGGAGCAGGAAAGGACGCCTCCTTTTGCCACTGTAGCTTCCAGGCAGGACGAAAAAGAGATTAAACTCACGCATATTGCAAAGGAAGTAAAACGCTATTCCTGAAAGATGTGGTTTTTCTTTTTTCAAAAAAGATTTATTTATTTGAAAGGCATAGTTATGGAGAGAGAGGGAGAGACAAGGAAAGAGAGAGAGCTTCCATCTACTGGTTCTCTCCCCAAATGGCTACAACAGCCAGGTCTAGGCCAGGCTGAAGCCAAGGAGCCTGGAACTCCATCGGGGTCTCCCACATGGATGGCAGGGGCCCAAGGCCTTGGATGATCTTCTGCCGATTTCCCAGGTGCATTAGTAGGGAGCTGAATCAGAAGTGGAGCACCCAGGCACTCATGGGATGCCTTTGTCACCAGTGGTGACACTGGTCACACCACAATGCTGGCCCCAAATGTGTTTTTTTTTTCCATACAGAAAATCCTAAGGGATAAAAAAACAATTACAACTAATAAACAAGCCTAGCAAAGTTATAGTATACAAGATCAATAAACCAAAGTCTATTATTATATTTCTATATATTTGAAATGAGCAATCCTAAAATTAAAACGTTTTCATTTTGAATAACATCAAGAATACTATATTTACAAATACATTTAAGTGGGGGGCCAGCACTATGGCACAGTGGGTTAATGCCCTGGCCTGAAGCGTCAGCATCCCATATGGGCGCTGGTTCGAGTCCCAGCTGCTCTACTTCCTGTCCAGCTCACTGCTATGGCCTGGGAAAACAGTAGAAGATGGCCCAAGTCCTTGGGCCCCTGCACCCATGTTGGAGACTCGGAAGAAGTTCCTGGCTCCTGGCTTTGGATCAGCGCAGCTCCAGCTGTCGCAGCCAATAGGGGAGTAAACCATCGGATGGAAGACCTCTCTCTCTGCCTCTCCTCTCTCTCTCTGTAACTCTGACTTTCAAGTAAAATAAATAAATCTTTAAAAATACATTTAAATGTAGTATTTCTACATGAAAACTATAAACCACTATTGAAAGAAATGCAAGAAAACTTAAATAGACGGAAAGACATCTCATGCTTATGACCTACAAGGCTCAGTATGGCTAAGGTCGTGATATTGTCCAAACGGGTCGTGGTGTCAGTCTTGATCAGGAATGGATGACGGTGAGTGTGCAGCCTCCCTTGCACTGCAGGGCAGACGAGTTTATGGGTCAGGACAGGTGCTCAGAACACCTGTCTGTGAACACCCAAGATCCTAGTGAGATCCAAGTCCTCGTGTTGCATAGCGCCCAACACTAGCACCCGGTCAGGCCTTTCTTAGCCACAAACATCAGACAAAGCGGGAATCCTTCCGACTTGTTCTGGAAGCCCAGTCCTCGGAGGAGGATGGTTGCCCGCTTGGTGCCCGACCCCAGTCTCAGACAAAGACATTGCAAGAGAACCACAGACCAGTATCCATCGTGAGTGTACCAGCTCGCTGAAGCCCGCCAGCTGTGAAAAGGTCCATAACCACAGTGGTTATGCTGCCCCTTTTGCAAAAACCTGACAACTTGACCCTAAAATTGGCATGGAAGTTCAGGGGATTGAGAACCATGAGAATTTTGAAAAAGAAGAAATTGTTGGAAGAGTCACACTTCCTTATTTCAAAACCTACGTCAAAGCTACAGTAATCAAAGCTGAGCAGTACTTCCACAGAGATTGACTTGTTGTAGATCCATAGGCAGACTCGGGGGTCCAGACATTACTGGTCAATTAATTTTTAAATTTGTTAAAAAGGTTTATTTATTTATTGAAAGGCAGAGTTACAGGGGGTGGGGGGAGAGAAGGAGAGCTTCCTTCCTCTGGTTCACTCCTCAAATGGCCACGATGGCCAGGTCTGATCCAGGCTAAAACTAAGAGCCTGTTGCTCGATCCAGGTCTCCCACATGGGCCATCTTCTGCTACCTTCCCAGGTGCATTAGCAGGGAGCTGGACTGGAAGTAGAACAGCTGGGACTTGAACCAATGTGTGTTATAAGTGGTGGCTGACCCCACTGTCCCACAGTGCAGCCCCTATTTAATTTTTATTTATTATTTTCATTTTATTTGAGAGAGAGATGGAGATTGAGATCTTGATCTTTTAATGCACTGGTTCACTCCTCACCTGCCCACACAATGAGGGCTTGGCCGGGCCAAAGCCAGGAGCCCAGAACTTAATCTGGGTCTCCCATGTGGTGTCAGGGACTTAACGTACCTGAGCTATCACCCCTGCCTGCCAGGGTGCGTGTTAGCAGGAAGCTGCATCAGAAGCGGAGGAGCTGGGACTTAAACTGGGCACTCTGACACGAGACGCAGGCCTCCCAAGTGGCATCCTGACTGCTGCTCTGCAAATGGGAGTCTTTAGAAAGGAGCCACTGGTATCCCCAGGCTTCCCGAGGTCAGCACCTCTAGAGCCAGACATGAGATGAAGATTGGGGAGCACCCTGGAGCCGCAGTACGCTGAGCCCCGCTGTCCTGTCCTTCCCCGAGCCTCGCCCATCACCTGGGCAGCTCTGGTCCTCGGGCCCTGGCCCCGCTCAGGTCCCTGCTGCTTCCACAGAGGCCCTGGCCTTCAGCTGCTTCACGGAGCTGATGAAGAGGATGAACCAGAACTTCCCGCACGGAGGCGCCATGGACACGCACTTCGCCAACATGAGGTCGCTGATCCAGGTAGGACCTGCCTCTAGTCCTGCTTTGGGTATTTTTGGGAGACAGTAGTACAGCTGAGTAGTTTAAGAATGAGCAGTTTGAAGCCCACCTGGGTTTGGATCCTGATTCTCCTGTTTGCTGCCTGTGTCACTGCAGACATATGCTTTTATTTATTTATTTTGAAAGGCAGAACGAGAAAGAGAGATGGATAGATCGATCTTCCATCTGCTGGCTCAGTCCCCAGATGGCTGAGGCTGGGCCAGGCTGAAACCAGGAGCCAGGAGCTTCATCCCAGTCTCCCATGTGGGTAGCAGAGGCCCAAAGACTCGGGCCATCTTCCACAGCTTTCCCAGGTGCATTAGCAGGGAGCTGGACCAGAGGTGCAGCAGCCAGGACTTGAACCCCAATGCCCATACAGGATGCTGGTGTCCTAGGCAGTGGCTTACCCCACTGTGCCACAACGCCGGCCCTGCTTGAACCTTAGAAACCCTCCTGGATAGTGGTTCCAGCACACTCCGTTCTCACGTCATTAATGCCACACTTCATTCTTGCCAGTGTCTTAGTTCTGACCCATTGTGATTTTATTTGTCCTTAATTAACGATGCGATTGGATAGCTTCTTTTTTTCTTTTCTTTCGCCTCATTTGAGTTACTTGTCCCCTGAATTGCCTGTTCATCTGTTTTGCCCATTGCGTATATACATTTGCCGTAATTAGAGTCATGCACTATGTGCTTTCCCCTTCTTTTTGTAAATCCTGTTTAAGATCTGTTTTTTTCCCCGCTTAACAGTGTAACAGTGTTGTAGATAATCTTTTGCCTATTTTTTAATAATAATTTTATTGAGATAGAATTCAGATTATATAACATTGACTCTGAACATTGACACATTCAGTGATTTGGCCATGACCAATTTCAGAACATGTTTATTGCCCCCCACAGAAGAAACTCTGCACCCCTTAACAGGCACTCCCCGTGCCCCTCCCTACTCCCCAGCACCTGGACGCCAGCTTCTGTCTGTGGATTTGGCTTCCTTCACTCACAATGTTTCTGAGGCTCATCTGCATCATAGCCTGTATCAAAGCCTGGTTTAATTTTCATTAATGAACAACATTCCATTCTATGGCTGTCCCAGTTGTGCTTGCACTCATGTCCAGTTAGGCATTTGGGTTGTTTCCAGTTGTTGGCTGTTATGAACAGCACCACTGGGTGCATGTGTGTACAGACTTTTTAAAAAAGATTTATTCATTTATTTGAAAGGCAGAGTTACAGAGAGGCAGAGGCAGAGAAAAAGAGAGAGAAAGGTCTTCCATCCGCTGGTTCACTCCCCAAATGGCCACAATGGCCAGAGATGGGCCGTTCTGAAGCCAGGAGCCAGGAGCTTCTTCCGGGTCTCCCACATGGGTGCAGGGGCCAAGCACTTGGGCCATCTTACACTGCTTTCCCAGGTGCACTAGCAGAGAGCTGGATCAGAAATGGAGCAGCTGGGACTCAAACCAGCCCCCATATGGGATGCCGGCATTCCATTAACCTGCTACGCTGCAGCACCGGCCCCAGGGTGCAGACTTCTTCTGTTTTTATTTCTCTTGGGAGATTCTTAGGAGTAGAACCGCTCCACCATGTGACAACTGTGTGTTTAACGCTTCGAGGAACTGCACGACTGTTTTTCCATAGCAGGTGCACCGTTTTGCGTCCTCGGGAGCAGTGAATGAGGTTCCAGCTACTGCACATTCTCACCAACACTTGCTGCTGTCTGTCATTTTGCTCTTAACCTTCCCAGGGTGTGTAAAGAGGTCTCGTGGCTCTGATTTGCATTTCCCTAATGAGTAATGCTCATTGACCCCTGTAGCTCTTCTTTGGAGACTTGTCCGTTCCCGTCCTCTGCCCAGCTTTTGTAACTCGCCCTGGAGCTAAGGGCTCGTGCCGTCTGACCGTTTACTCAGCTGTCCTCCCCGGCGCGGCTTTCTCCCGGGAGGCTGACGATGGGTCCTCTCGCCCCCTCCTTCCCCGGCAGATCCTGGACTCGGAGCTGTTCGAGCTGATGCACCAGAATGGCGACTACACTCACTTCTACTTCTGCTACCGCTGGTTCCTGCTGGACTTCAAGAGAGGTATGGGCTTCAGCTAGGGCCTTGTCCTCCAGCTCCGTGTAGCAGAGCCTCAGGGGAGAGGATACCCCGGGGGTGAGGCTGGGGAATGTTGGATCAAAGGCAAAAAAGAATGGAATACACCAGGTACTAAGTTGGGGCACCTGCCTCATCTATGCAGTATGTACTGGTAGATTTATTTATTTAAAAGGCAGAGCTACAGAGAGAGAGAGAGACAGAGAGAAAGAGAGACACAGAGAGAGAGAGACAGAGAGAGAGAAACAGGGACAGAGAGAGAGACAGAGAGAGGGAAAAAAAGAGAGAGAGGGAAAAAAAGAGAGAGAGAGATCTTCCATCTGCTGATTCACTTCCTCAGATGGCTGCAACAGCCAGGAATGGGCCAAGCTGAAGCCAGAAGCCAGGAGCTTCTTCTAGGTCTCCCATGTGGGTAGCAGGGGCCCAAGCACTTGAACTATCTCCTGCTGCTTTCCCAGGCGCATTAGCAGGAAGCTGGTTTGGAAGTGGAGTAGCTGGAACTTGACCCAGCGACCTCATGGGATGCTGGTGTCTCAGGCAGCGGCTTTTCCCACTACCCCGCAACACAAGCCCCTAAGATACCCATTTTAAAGATGAAGAAACTAAGGCTGAGAAGAACTGGACTCAGAGCTAGGAACGACAGAGCCAGGAGTGAGCTGCCTTCCCCACCTCCGACGCCCAGTCCCCTCCCATTCTGTGAAGCTGCCTGTCAGAGACCAGGAGTTCTAATGCTCGTGGGGAAGGGATTATTTGGTGTGTGTTTCACACGTGACTTAGAAGCGATGTGTAACTCAGCACATTGCTGTTGTGTGAATGTGAGATACCCAGCGTGGCTGCAGGTGGTGGTTCAGTGCCGAGCACCAGGCTGAGCCATTTCTACGTCCAGGCTCCTTCACTGCTGTCAGCCTCACCCCACCTGCAGGCGGGGAGAGACGGGGGCTCCTGGTGGAGAATAACCAGCCCCGGACCCCTGCTGGTCAGCGATGGAGCGAGGATTTGGACCCAGTGTATTAGACAAAGGAGGATTTGCTTGTAGGTCTCTGCTAGAGACGGCACTCAGCTCTGCCTGTTCCATGGCCCAGGGGGAGAGCCCCATGTGTGCTAGTGGGGGTGGAGGGAGGGCAAGAATGGAACGGGGGCAGGGCAGGTGCAGGTCCACACATGCTGAGTTCCTGCACCCACAGGTGTCACACCTGGGAGGACATTAGAACTCACGGAGGGGGTAAACTGAGGCTTCAAAGCTCAAATGACAGAGTCTGGGTCCCCTGCCTCCTGGGTTGAGCTCCGGCCACTGCACCCAGCAGGGGCACAAAGCACAGGTGGCCTGGAGTTCTCCCGGAGGCATGGTCGCAAGGGAGGGCAGCAGCGCCAGTCTCGGCCCTGGCTCTCTCCCCACGGGTGTGCGTGGCCGTGTCTCGGTAGAACTGGTCTACGATGACGTCTTCTCCGTCTGGGAGACCATCTGGGCAGCCAAGCACGTGTCGTCCGCCCACTATGTGCTGTTCATCGCGCTGGCCCTGGTGGAAGTCTACCGTGACATCATCCTGGAGAACAACATGGACTTCACAGACATCATCAAATTCTTCAACGGTACCCATGCGACCAGGGCTCCATCTCGGGGCGGGGAGGTCCCTTCCTGGGGGATGGAGGATGCTGGTATTGCAGGTAGAGGCTTAACCTGCCACACCACAATGCCAGCCCCGTAGCGTTCCTTCCTTCCTAAAACAAGATGTATTTATTTGAAAGGAAGAATTACAGAGAGAGGAAGAGATAGAGAGAGATCTTCCATCTGCTGGTTCACTTCCCCAGACAGCTGCAAATGACTAGGGCTGGGGTTGGGCCAGGAGCTCTATTCTGGTCTCCCATGTGGGTGGCAGGGGCCCAAGTTGAACCTTCTTCCACTGCTTCGCCAGGCACATGAGCTGGATCAGAAGTGGAGCAGTAGGGACTTGAACCCGTGCCCCTCTGGGATGCCAGCGTTGCAGGCTGCAGCTTAACTTGCTGTGCCACAGTGCTGGCCCGGCTTTGCTTTCTTAAAATCTTCGCAGTCACTCTGGGTTTTAGGCGAAGGGTGGAAGGTCCTGATGGTTTGTCGGCACTTCCTGAACTGTTGGTCTCCATAGTAACCTGTGCAGTGGCCGCTGCTCCCATCCTGCCCTGCAGAGGGGGCCGCTGAGGAAGTACAAGCCTGCTCCACCGTGTCTCCCTGCAGAGCCGCTCTTCAATGGGGGCAGCGGGGGGGGGGGGGGGGCCCTCTGGGGGAGGGACACTGCGGGAGGCTCACAGGGCTTTGCCGTCTACTCTTTCAGAAATGGCTGAGCGGCACAACACCAAGCAAGTGCTCAAGCTGGCCCGGGACCTCGTGTACAAGGTGCAGACGCTGATCGAGAACAAGTGAGGGGCACCTGGCCAGGTGGCGTCCGCTGAGCCACCGCCCACCTGCCTGTCCTTCCGTCACTTTCCCTCCCAGCTGAAGGCCGCTCTGGGAGCAGGAGCGGGGCCCTGGTGTCCGTCTGCGAGCAAGGACTCCTGTGTGGAGAGAAACCACCTGGCTGTGGCTGCCGGCTGGGTGGGGCCGGGGGCGGGGCGGGGGGTGGCCCCTTCAAGTTCAGCCTTACGTTTTCCTGTTTGACCAAAGATGGCCGAGTCTGAGATCTCTCCCAGGTGGGAGTTGGGGGTTCTCGGTGGACGGGGGAAAACCGCTTTGCCCCTGCTCCCCAGAACGGGCTCCTCGTCCCCACCCCCTCCGCCTTTCCCTCCCAGCCCCCCAACTTGGCAGATGACACCTGGGGAGGGAATCTGTTGGGGACCTGGTCCGGGAGCGAAATCCAGGTCCCCCCATGTGCTCAGGGGCCTCTGCCGCCCCTGCCGATGCTCTCAAAGGTAGCTGAACCCTTCTTAGGGCAGGGTCTTTGTGCCCTGGTGTTACTGGTGTTTGGGGTCCAGGAATTCTTTTTGAGGGGGTCTGCCCTCTGCATTGTGGGACGTTGAGCAGCAGCCCTGGCCTGGCACCCACTGATGGCGATGCCGCTGGCACCCCCAGATATTGCCACTTGTCCCCACTTGAGAGCCATGGCGTAGAGAAGGGGCCGCAAGTGGAAGCCCCTCCCCACCTTCTTGCCACCACCCGGGGTCCTGAGACCCCGCCCCCTCCCTGAAGACAGCCAGCTTTACTTAAGAGTCCTGTTCTCCCACGTTTCTCCGTCCCCCCCAGGCAGGGCAGGGTCCACATTGGGCTCCCCTCCCCCGAGGGAGGACCCCACCTCTCCGTCTGCAGAGGCCTGCACAGATGCTGGTGAAAGCCAGTGGGACTTCCTCTAAGTGCCATTGTTCGCTCAGGACCCAAGCGGGGCAGGCAGGTGGGCAGGTGGGCCACGAGAGAAGGTGGAGTGCGTTTGCTTCAGGAAATACCTGTGGCTGAGCTGGGGCCGGGGCCGTGTGTTCATGCACAGGTCCTCAATCCACACGTAGACCCCAGATGAGCTAGGGCACCTGACCGCCTGTCTACCCCGTAGAGCCATCTACCAGCTCTTCCCTTCTGAGGGTGCCCCCGGAATGGGGGGCCCGGGGAGGATGGCAGTGCCCGGCGGTGCCACCTCCGGGTGGCCCGAGAACAGCAGCTAGGATTTGTGGAGTGGGGGAGGAGGGTATGGAAACGCTGGAGAGAGGGGACCCGTTAGCCCTGCCAGGACAGGGAGTGGTCCTTCCCCTGTGCTGCAACCTGAGTGGGGGAGGGGAGCAGAGGCACCCCCTGCTGGCCCCTGCTGCGACCCCCTCCCCCAGCAGGAGGATGGCGACAAGGCAGCTGCTGTCACAGCCCCATCCCTGCACCCGCTCCCTCAGCGTCCCAGGTAGGGGAGGATGTGCACAAGGTCCCCCAGAGAAGAGTTTATTTTGCTGCTCAGCTGTTCCCCGCTCCAGAGAATGTTATTTTAGCAAACCCCGGGGCCCAGCCCGCCCGGCTGGTGTTTATTTTTCTAACAGACTGGTGGCCAGGTCCAGTAGGCCGTCCCCTCTGCCTCCTCTCGGGGCGTTCCCGAGGGCGCCCATGGTCGTGACTGCCGTGAGCCGTGTTGATGCCGCTGGCTGTGTCACTCAGACCCCCGTCCGTCCCGTGTGTCTCCGTGTCCCGGATTCCAGTGCGTGGGAGTCTGTCTGTGGAGTGCTCTCTCGTGGTCAGTGTTGCCCACGTGGCTTGTGTTTCCTGAAGAGTTGTGTCTAAATACAGAGAAAATATATATGAACAGAGAACTACACGGATCGGCTGCATTTTTTGTTTGGAGATTTTTTTTTTCCCTTTGTAATTTGAAAGAAAGAGATGTTTGCTTCTAAGACTGTGTCTCCCCCAACCCCTCACCCCTTCGCCAGGGGGATCAGAGTCTCATAGCTGTCCCAACCCCTCACCCCTTCGCCAGGGGGATCAGAGTCTCAGAGCTGCCTGGCTTTGCTCCAGAATGTTCCAGGCCAGTGTCACCTCCCCACCCTGTTGGTCAGCTTTATAATAAACCTCCCAAAATATGGTGCTGTAAAAATAGCCATTGGTACTGTGGGCCAACAGTCTGGGTGTTGTTGTTGTTTTTTAAAATTATTTATTTATTTAAAAGACAGAATGACATGGAGACAGGGGACAGAGAGAGAGAACTTCAATCTGCTGGTTCACTCCCTAAATGGCCACAGCAGCTGGAGCTGGGGACAGGCCAAAACCAGGTGCCTGGAACTCTATCCAGGTCTCCCACGTGGATGGTGGGGCCCCAAGGACCTGGGCCATTCTCCGCTGCTTTTCCCAGGTGCATTAGCAGGGAGCTGGATCAGAAGTGGAGCAGCCAGGACCCGACCTGTATGCAATGCCGGTGTCAAAGGTGTCGCTTAACTAGCTGCACCAGGACGCCAGGCCTGAGAGTCTGGTGTGTACGAGGAAGGACAGAGCAGCCTTGGAGCTGATGGCCAAGGCCATGGGCACTTGAGGAACCCCTCTGCTGGCAAAGCGTTTGGGAGGCTTTACCCTGCCCATTCCATGGTGGCCGACAGCCAGTGAACTCCTGTCTTTCATCTTCTTTCTTCCTTTCTTCCCCTTCTCTTCTATCCCAGGCCTGGGGTCCCAGTAGCCCAGGGGCGGAGGGAGGTGAGAGTAGTTTGGTGTGGGAGGGGCATGATTTCGATTTCTTTCCTTCTCTTCAGGTGCACACAGGTGTGACACTGTGGACCCATCAGCCAGTAACTCCTGTCCTCTCATTGCATGAGGGCATCTCCCAGATTTAAGGCGCTTGTCAGCCACTTTTGACCATATCTGTGGACTGCCCACACTGTAGTATCTTTAACAGTTTTCTTCAAATCAGTTCACTTTGTCAGCTTCAGACATGGAAAGCCAGAGGCATTTGCATAAACAGAGCAAAATGGGATTATTTTACCAAGATACTATTTCTTACCCCAGGCCTAAGCCCGGTGCCTGCTCTCTCTGGGTTTGCGAGGAAGAGATACAGGGTGGGCATCTGGCCTGGCGGTCAGGACACCCACATCCTGTGTCGGAGCATCTGGGTTCGAGTCCCAGCTCAGCGCCTCATTCTGGCTTCCTGCTCATGCACACCTTGGTAGGCAGCAGCCAGCGCTGGCCCAGGTAGTTGGGTCCCTGCCACACACGTGGGAGACTGGGGTGGTGCTCCCGGCTGCTGGCTTTGGCCCGGCCCAGCCTCAGCTGTTGCCGGCATCTGGGGGAATGAATCAGCAGCTGGATGCTCGCTCTCTCTGCCTACCGTTCTCTTGCTGTCTCTCGGCCCCAGTGAGGGAAACATCCACACTGACTCAGCAGTTTGCACCAGATTCTGCTGAGTCATGACAGGGCTGGCAGATCGCTGTGGTTTTGGCTTGCAAGCTGCCGAGCACGGTGAGGACAGGACAGGCACAGACTCTGGAAAGATGCAGTCTCGAATCTGCTGAGATGCCATCGCGCCCATCAGCTGCTCAGTCCACCGGCAGAGTTCCAAGGGGCCACCGGACCGCGCACCTCCCGGGGCAATTCCCGTGGCGTTAGGATGCAGTGGGCCCCTCCTGGCTGGCTTTTCTCGTTGTCTGGGCAGAGTGATGTCCAGGGCTCCTTGTGCATGAGGGACACCTGCCTTTTTTTTTTTTTTTTTTTTTTTTTTTTTTAAGATTTATTTATTTGAAAGGCAGAGTTTAGGGCCGGCGCTGTAGTGCAGCTGGTTAAAGCCCTGGCCTGAAGCGCCGGCATCCCATATGAGTGCCGGTTCTAGACCCTGCTGTTCCTCTTCTGATCCAGCTCTCTGCTATGGCCTGGGAAAGCAGTAGAAGATGGCCCAAGTCCTTGGGCCCCTGCACCCACATGGGAGACCTGGAAGAAGCTCTTGGCTCCTGGCTTTCGGTTGCGCAGCTCCAGCCACTGCAGCCATCTGGGGAGTGGACCAGCGGATGGAAGACTTCTGCTGCTTTCCCAGGCCACAGCAGAGAGCTGGATCAGAAGTGGAGCAGCCGGGACTAGAATCGGCGTCCATATGGGATGCCAGTGGAGGTTTAACCTAGCACACCACAGCCACAGCGCCGGCCCCCACCTGCTGTTGTGACTCGGAGCGGCTGATCCAGAGCTGCCCCTCTCCTCTCTCTCTGAGTGGTCTTGCTTTCTGGGCTAGAGAACTGCTCCCTTGGGTCTTGGTGGGAGGGGCTCTGAGACACGGTTAAGGAACGTGGGAGCCATCGTGAGGTTAGGGTGGAGAGCAGGGGCATGTCCCGAGCACAAGAGGGTGACGCAGGGCCCGAGTGTGGGCTGCTCCGGGGTGGCCTTCTCTTCCTGCTTCATGTCCCGGGTCTGCCTGGGGGACCCTCCGCCCCACACTGACGGACCTGCATCGCAGGGCTTCTAATCCAGGCTGTGTGAACACCAGCAGTGGTTTCTTGGGCTTTCGACGGCTCCATTCTATTACTTAGGAAAAAAAAAATGCTGTTAGGTTGTCCCTGTTGTTCTTTCTGCCTTCTTGGCGATCTGTATATTTTCAGGATAATGGAATCACTCCTAGGGCATTTATGAATATTCTTGGGTGAGCATTGGAAGCCAAATGAGTTTGATTTAAAGTGAGCTGTGAGGATGGGGACAGCGAGCAAATCGAAGCGTTTATTTGCCTCTGCTGTCGTCTGCAAGACCTGGGTTCAAATCTCACTGTGGTTAACTGGCTATGCAGCCTTCAGTGAGTGACTTTATTCCTCTGAGCCTCAATTTTCACTCCTGTGAAATGGGGATAGTAAAACCTCCTTGAAAGAGAGCTGGTTAAGATGCCCGCCTTCCACATCAGAGTGCCTGGGTTTGAGTCCCCGCTCTGCTCCCGATTCCAGCTTCCTGCTACGGCCGACCCTGGCAGGCAGCAGGTGATGGTTCTAGTGTCTGGGTCCCTGCCACCAGTGTGGGACTCACCTCCCGGCTTCCAGCTCAGTCCTGCACACTGTAGGCATGTGGGGAGTGAACCAACAGATGGGCGCTCCTTACCATTGTCTCTCGGCCTCTCAGGTAAATTTTTAAAAGAGAGAGTAAGCTGGCCATCAAATGTTTTGTCTGGGCCAGTGCCGCAGCTCACTAGGCTAATCCTCCACCTAGCGGCACCAGCACACCGGGTTCTAGTCCCGGTTGGGGCGCCGGATTCTGTCACGGTTGCCCCTTTTCCAGTCCAGCTCTCTGCTGTGGCCAGGGAGTGCAGTGGAGGATGGCCCAAGTGCTTGGGCCCTGCACCCCATGGGAGACCAGGAGAAGCACCTGGCTCCTGCCTTCGGATCAGCGTGGTGCGCCGGCCGCAGTGCGCCAGCCGTGGCGGCCATTGGAGGGTGAATCAACGGCAAAAAGGAAGACCTTTCTCTCTGTCTCTCTCTTTCACTGTCCACTCTGCCTGTCCAAAAAAAAAAAAAAAATGTTTTGTCTGATAAGCATGGTTTCCCTGTTTTAGTACCAGCACCTTCCCCCAGGCATCATTTGCAAGGAGCCGTGAGACAGGTCCTTAACTTCTCCACCCTCCACTCCAACACTGGCACAAAATCTCATCCATAGTAGGCACTCAGCACTCAACATCTGATGTAACAATGAATAAATTTAAAACTTCTCTTAGAGGAGGAATTGTAAAAGGAAGGGAGAGAGAGGATACCCACGCATGCACGACAGGATTTAGCATTTGAGTGACAGCCATGGACTCAGCATTGCCCCAGGCGCTGTGCATCAGTGCAGCGCGTTCAGACCCCGGTCCTGCGAGCAGCAGCTGGTGCTTACGGAGCGTTACATGTCAGACATGCTTCCAAGTGCTTTATTTACATGGAGTATCTCAGGTGAACTCTCACGACAACCCTATGAGGTAGGCGTCATTTCAACCTCCAGGTTATGGAAGGAAAAAAAAAAATGTGTCCCAAGAAGCAAGTCCACTGGCCCGGGACCGCACAACAAGGAAGCGGCGGTGATGGGGTGCGAACCTGGGGACATGGCGACGTCGTAGGCTCGTTCGGCTCTTCCCCTGGGATTCTCATTTGCTCACTTCTGGCACGAGGATGACTGTCTCGGAGTCACTGGAGAACATGATGACCCTTCCCCGGGCCTTGGTCTCACGGGGCCACCAGATGACGGGCAGCAGGCTGGACAGGACGGCGTTGAAGATGGCCGTCACGTAGCCCCAGCCCAGCTGGCACTTCCCACCGTGGTAGAGGGAGGAGGTTTCACAGGCTTCCTTGGCGAAAGGGGAGGCCAGGCTGATTGGGAAAATCAGCAGGCCCACGATGGTGGTGGCAGCTGGAAACAGCCAGAGACCAACAATTTGTCAGTTTATGAACACTGGGCTAATGCTCTGTCCAAGGACACATCTGCCTGCTGCACACCCATCTGTCCGTTCTTCCCTCTCTCTCTCCCTCCACCCACCCAGGCATCAATCCACTGATTCATCTGTCCAATCGTGAATCCATCCACCTATCCATCTGTTCATTCATCCATCTATACACTTTGCCTGTCTATCCGTCCGTCCACCCATGTACCTGTTCATTCATTCATGTATAAGCTCACGTTATTTTAATCCACTCACTCAACTAGATTTCTGCCCATCTGCCCATCCACTAATCCACCCATTCGACCTTATTCTAATCTACTCAATATCTTAATCATGCCACCCACCCACATTTTCACTCGCCCAACCATCTGTCCATCTCCAAACTTAGCCAGCTGCTGCACCCACTCCTCCAACCATCCAACTGTTCTCCCGCCCACCCACTTTCCCTATGTCCGTCCACTGATAGACCCCCCACTCCTTCCACCAGCTCATGCAGCTGCGTAGCCACTCCCTCGCCCATCCTGGAATCCATTCATCAAAGCTGATCGTTAGCAGAATGGAAATCAAAACAATGAGATACCACCTCACCCTCATTAGGGTGACTATTGTGGAAAAAAAAAATACGGAAATGAGTGTTGGCAAGGATGTGGAGAAACTGGAGCCCTCGGCGCCACTGGGCTGGGGAGACGTAAAAAGGTTCCGCTTCGGTAGGAAGCGACTGGCCGCTCCTCGCGCACGAAGCAGCATCGCCAGATGAGACGGTGCGCTTCCGGATGTACCGAAAGCCCGGCCGTCAGGGCCAGCCGTGTCCTAGCAGCACTGCTCACAAGAGCTAAGCCACGGGGAGACCTGCGCGAATGCGGAAGACGTGGCGCGTGCACACGCGGAGTGGTTTCGATTGACGGGCGTTGTACGTACTGGGCGCCGTGAGGTTTGTGGGCCTCGCGGGCAGGCAGTGGCCTTCATAGGAAAGGCAGCTGGGACGCCTGCTGCGACCTGGATGAGCCTTGAAGACGTGCACCTAAGTGACGTCGGCAGTCGCAAGAGGCCACGTTGCTGAATGATCCCCCTCCTGTGAGCGGCCGGACTCAGAGAGGCAGAGAGAGAGGGCGGGATTGCCAGGGGCCCGGGGAGGCGGGAGGCAGTGTTCAGTGGGCACGGGGTTTCATGTTCAGAAATGAGAGTTCCCGTGCTGGTTGCACGGCATTCTGGGTGCGTTTAAAGCCACCGGACCGTACTCCTGAAATGACTAAGAGGGTGCGGGTTGTGTTAATCTGGATAAGAAGAGTTCAAAGACAGCCTGCAAGAGGTGCTGTGCTGGCCACTAACGACTGGCACGACCTGGACACTTCCTGGGCCTCGGAGTCACTCCCCGGGCAGAGGAATCACTGACCTGCCCTCCCTTCTGTCTCCAGGCAGCCACACTGGTCTGCTTCCGGTTCCCTGCACATGCCCCGCCCTCCTGGCCCCCATGCCCCCAGTGTTCCCCTAACCCAGCTGACTCCCCCTCCTCTCTGCAGACTCAGCTCCAAGGACGCCTCCTCCAGGGAGCTTGCCTTGATGCGCTCCACACCAGGTCAGGCACCTCCTGGGGGTTTGGCTGGCATTCTGTGCTCATCTCCACCAATGGCGTGGAGTGGGCTATGGTGGGGGTGTGGCCTCAGTGCACTCCAAAGGTTCATGTGTTCAAATCAAATGCCTGGGGTTGGCACTGTGGCGTAGTGGGCTAAGCCTCCGCCTGTATTGACGACATCCCATATTGGCGCCAGTTCGAGTCCCAGCTGCTCCACTTCCGATCCAGCTCCCTGCTGGTAGCCTGGGAAAGCAGCAGAAGATGGCCCAAGTGCTTGGGCCCCTGCACCCATGTGGGAGACTGGAAGAAGTTCCTGGCTCCTGGCTTTGGATCAGCCCAGCTCTGGGGATATGGGGAGTGAACCAGCAGATGGAAGACTTCTCTCTGTCTCTCCCTCTCTCTGTCTGTAACTCTGACTCTCAAATAAATAAATAAATCTTAAAAAAAAAAAATCGAATGCCCGTTGTGAGGAACTGAGATTATGGAACCTAATCCAGCGATGGTGTTTGGAGGGGATTACGACTGGATGAGGGCTGCTCAGATTGGATCCTGGTGGCTACAGAAGAGAGAAGAGGAAGGAGGAGGAAGGAGAGGGGGGAGGAGGAGGAGGAGAAGCAGGGGGAGGAGAAACACACACACACACACACACACACACACACACACACGCTTCCCGTCTCTGGCACAGGACGCCCTGCACTGCCCCAGGACCGCGCCAGCAAGAAGAGCCAGCACTTGGTGCAGGCCCTTGACCTTGGACCTCCAACGCTGTGTTCTAAATAAATCCCTCCTCTTTGTAAATTACCCAGTCTCGGATATTTCACTGTACGGACACAACCTGGGCTAAGACGCGACATACTGACGCGATGCGTGCGAGCCAGCCTGGAGCCTGGGCTCTGTCTTCAGCCACAGATCCTGCAAATCTCTGGGGCAGTGATCACGTGTGCAGTGCCACGCCGCGTGTGGGCACTACAAACTACACAGCCATGGCCTTGTGGACCTGAGTTCTAGCAGAGAAAGCAGGAGACAGCAATCCCGTGGGACGATGGGAAATTGCAGGTGTCTGAGTCTGTGCTGTGGAATACACAAACCAAGGTAAGAGAGGGAGAGCAGGTGTGACCCGTGTGAGCCACAGAAAGCAAGCCAGTGGGGCTCAGCACCCCGAGCCTGGCGTGGGAACAGGGCTGGGTCGGGGGAGCCTCAGAGGCCATGGTAAGGACTTTGGATTTCTCTTGGAGGGTGGCAGGAAGCCACTGGAGGCTGGACAGGCCAGTGCAAGTGGCACGGTCTGATTTCAGTTCCGCAGCACCTGTCTGTCCAGTGTCTGGCTGGGAGAGGCGGCAGCAGAGGGACCAGAGAGGACCTTAGTGCCATAATCCGGGAGAGAGGTGAAGTTAATTGGATGAGGCTCACAATCAAGGGCGGGGCTAAGCGCATGCAGAGGCTGTGTGTGCTTTGGAGGTGAGCAGCCTTGCGGGGCATGGGCTAGAAGTGAGCATCATCTCAGCTCTCACCTGGGCACACCGTGCAGTGCACAACCTGCCCAACTGTGTGTGATGTTCCCAGTAAAGGTGACACAAAGTGAATGGATGAGAGAGAAGTGAAGAGGGACTGATTATTAGGACTGGGCTGGCTAAAGGACCAGGAATAGTCTCCCAGTTTAGCGTTTATCTCTGGGTTCTGACCGAGGAAGCCAGACTCTACTCACAGGCTCATTCATTCATTCATTCATTACCTGCCGCTGCCTGCACCCCAGGCATTGGGCCACTGCCCCTCCTGGGGCACAGCCCTTTGGGAGCCAGGGCCCAGGACAGGAGGAGAATGGCATTGAAGGCCAGCAGGAGCCAGCCTCCGAGGAGCATCACGGCTGAGACCTGAAGGAAGCAGAGAGGAAAAGGAGTCGGGCGGGGGGCAGGTGCATGCCCCCTCCGCCTGCTTAACCACCAGCTACTGAGTCCTCACAACACCCCCACGAGGCCCCAGCTGTTTTACCTCCATCTTAAACAGAGGGCCAGGGAATTAGAGCCATTTGCCGTAGGACACACAGTTCCACTGAGTGGTAGAGCCAGAATTAAGATCCGGATCAACTGACCACTGTGTCCCACCTTTATTAAGAACTTGTCACCTGGGGCCAGTGCTGTGGTGTAGCAGGTGAAAGCTCCAGCATCCCATGTGGGCGCTGGTTTGAGTTCCCGCTGCTTCACTTCTGATCCAGCTCCCTGCTAATGTGCCTGGGAAAGTAGCAGAGGATGGCCCAAGTCCTTGGGTCCCTGCACCCACGTGGGAGACCTGGAAGAAGCTCCTGGCTCCTGGCTTCGGATTGGCCTTTCCCTGGCGCATGCTGTCTCTCTGTAACTCTGCATCTCAAATAAATAAATCTTAAAAAAATAAGAACTTGGGAAACCATTACTCCAAAAGAACTTATTTCTAATTCTTTGAAAACATGCTTGATCTCCTCTATTAAAAAAAAAAAAAAAGGACTTGCCACCTGTCAGGGTCACCTGTCAGGGCCACCTGTTGGGATCACCTGTCAGGCACCTGCTGATGCTGGGATGGCACTTTGGTGAAGACTGGGCTTCTCTGTGGGTTTTTGTTCTTGGCTACGGTGTGAACAGCCAGCACTTAAAAATATTGTATTATTTGGGAGATAGATAGGTAGGTAGATAGACAGAACTCCCAATGCTGGTTCACTCCCCCAAATTCCCTCAGCAGCTGGGGCTGAGCCAGGCAGAAGCCAGGAGCTGGGAACTCCATCCAGGTCTCCCATGGGAGAGGCAGGGACCCTGAGCCATTACCTGCTGTGTACATCAGCAGGAGGCCAGAACTAGAAATGGGATTAGAGACAACTCGAAGCGAGATCCTCTGATATGGGATGAGGGTGTCCCAAGCAGTGTGCACCAAACACCCAGCGCTTGGGAGATCAGTCCTAGAGGTTGCATCCTCTTCCTGAGAGGTGCTGGACCCCGAGTCCTTATTCTCTCCATTGTTGATTTTGATAACATGCATTGCTATGGGGACTTGAACATCTTAGCTCTCATTTTCATCCCTAGAATGATTAGAGGGTGGCAAGATAGGAATGTACAGGTTGTTCACTGCACAGCTCTGGGAGATGCCCTTGAGGGTCATGGGATTTGCACAACAATTATAATGATGATCCAGCAGAGGGCAGTGTTGTGTCCTGAACGAGGAGTGCATTTTTCTAACTGCGCAAAGATGCTAACTGAGCTGGCAGCTACTGTTGGCATCCCAGGTATTTGCAAAAAATATAGGGGATCCAGACCCCACCCCTCCCCAGAGAGTCAGTATCTGGGGGCAAAGCCCGGACCTCCACAGGTGTAACAGCCTGGGGGTTCAACATTTAGGGAGCCCAGTGGGGGGGCTCACAGGCCCTGGGACTCCCAGGCAGCAAGGAGAGGCCCCTCGAAGCCCACTCTGCAGAGTCGGCTGCCCTGCCCCGATGGGCTTTGCCCCTGCCTCACCTTCCAGGCAAAGTCGGGAATCTCCTGTAGGGACTGGAAGGTCTCGCAGCTCTGGTTCCAGCTGTCACCCGGAGGCGACGAGCAGTAGGCGAGGACGCCAAAGGAGAAGGTGGGGGTCTCGAGCCAAGCTGGGGAGATGAGGCTGAGGGCCGAGATGCAGGCAAGGGCAAGCCCCAGAGCTGCCCACACGCTGCCCACCATGAGGAGGTGCCGGTGACCTAGGAAGGGTCCAGGGCAGGATTAATGGCGGGGGCTGCCAGGAGAGAGGCAGAGGCAGGCACAGGTGCTCCCTGGTCTGGGCTCTGCTCCTGCGGCCCGAGTCGTGGGTATCCGCTCCTTCCTTCCACCTGCTCAGGCACTAGGAGGTGTGGGGCACCTTATGCTCACAAGTTCTCGAAACAGAACCCCCAAATCCTAGAAGAAACATCAATGCTTAAACAGACCCCGGCTTGCTGCCCACACCACCGTCTGCCCTGGTCCACGCCGGAGCCCTCTCACGTTTCATTCATTCTCTCAGCCTGTCAAGCCTTCTCTGTCCCAAAGAGGCTGCCACTACCCAGAGGGAGCGCCTTTAAGAAACCCGCACACAAACGCTGTGCCTCCGGCAGTCACCCTGCCGGTGCACTGGCTCTCCCCGGGCAGGGAGCATTGTCACTGTCTGATGCCCGTTGTTTGGTTTGGTGGCACTTAAGCAAAATGAGGATTGTGTTGTGTGCGGGGTGTGTGTGTGTGCACTTCCCGTGTATGGCAATGGCATTATTTTAGGTAGTGCATCCTCCACTAAGCGTAACGTATGCAGGACTGATTTATGTTCCTGTGTGCACACCCACTCTGCTGCTCTTGTCCAGGGGCAGCCCCCCCCCCCAAGGACCCCATCTCTGAATATCACCGCATGGGGGAGGGCAGGATTTCAAAATACGAATTTCGCAAAGGCACACCTATTCCAACCAGGGGTGGGCACTGGATCCAGTGGCTCAGATGCCAGGGGAGACACCCTCACCCCACACTGGAGTACCCAGGTTCAAGTCCCAGCTCCGGCTCTTGACTCCAGCTTCCTGCTAATCCAGACCCTGGGAGGCAGCAGGCGATGGCTTAAGTAGTTAGGTCCCGTGTGGAAGACCTGGCTCCTGACTGCCACCCAGTCCTGTCCTGGCTATAGTGGGCATTTGGGGAGTGAACTAGCGGATGGGAGCCCTGTCTTTGTGTGTGTATGTGTGTACATGTGTGCATGTGTCCATCTCTCTGTTTCTCAAAAAACAAAACAAAAACCCCAAACCCAAATGGTCCATAGCGAGAGTCTGGTGAGAATCTGTGGATGTGCTTGTGTTTGGAGCTGTTCCTGCCTGGGTCACGTGTGCAAAGAATGGCTCACGGTGCTGGGGGCTCAAAGACCCAGATCAACTGGCGCTGACATCCGCTCGGCATCCCGTGAGGCCTTCTCAGACACGGCTTGGGAATCCTCTAAGGCCAGCCCAGGAGCCCCGCCTTCGTGAGCTCATCCGGTCCTAATTACCTCCGCGGGCTCCGCCTCCCAGCACCATTCCCGGAGAGATTTGAGGATTAAGTTTCCCACGCTACCCTTGCAGAGGCCAGCCTAGTGCTGGCATTCTAACGCAGGTAGAAGGTATCTAAATGAAAAAGCAAAGCGATTTAAAGGCAAATCTTACGCAAATAAGACCAGGTAGCTGGATGATCTGCCGAGGCCTGAAGATGGTATGCTAAGAATCAACCCTGCCAGAGGAGGGAAGGTGACCCTGACCAAGGACACCTGGGGTCAACAGTTACTGAGCTGCCAATCAATCTGGGGCACCTCCGAGGACTTCCTGGGCCATTGTTCCATGACCTTGGGTCTCACCTTGGCATTGGAAACACGGCCAGAGTCCTGGACTTGGCAGCCACTCGGCCACTTTCAGATCTCCCAGCTCTGGGACCTGCAGCAAGCTACCCCATGGCTCAGGCCTCAGTTTCTCCATGTGGACCTGAATGTGATAACCCTTAGGGGCTGGGTTGAGTCAGGTTGACTCAGGTTGAGTCAGGTGAGGTGGTGGGAAGAGACCCAGGGCCTGGATCCTCCCCTTCCCAGCCATCTGAGCTCGGGGAGAGGCCCCACCTCTCTGGTAAATGGCGGTGGGGGTGTCCCGAAGTTCCAGGGATGAAACACGTGTGTGTGTGTGTGTGTGTGTGTGTGTGCACTGGAGGGGGAGGGGCAGGCAGGTGAGGGTCAAATTGCACAGGCTTTTCACTCCCGGATTAGACAACCCTCCCAGCTGCTCGCCAACAAGCGAGATGTTCATATTCCCTTGCGGGTTTCTCCCTCTCCCCCTCCCCCACCCACTACACCCAAATCAGCCTCCCTGCCAGGCTGGCAGGGTCCCAGGGGTGTAATTCCAGCCAGGAAGCCGGGCAGAGCTCACTGCACCGAGGCCCGGGATTCTGCCTCTCTCTGGCTGCACTCGTGGCTCCCCGGGGTGTTTCTGACCTTGAAAGGAGTTTTGTTCTCCAGATAATGCTCAATGTCACCTGGGAAAATCTCGCCGACTGTCTGGGGGCCCAGAAAGCTAAATGAGGGATTATAACCTGGAACCACATCCGCCCGGGCTGCACTCGGCTGAAATCCACCCACAGGGACTGAGCTGCTCCTCGGCCTCCGCTCAGAACCTGCTAACGGCAGCCGACAGCTCCCAGGCACTCACCAAGCCCCATTCATGACGTGGCCGTGCCTCATTTCATGTAAAAACCACAGCCACTTAACGAGGCAGGGACTGTTATCCCATTTTACAGGTGATAAAACTGAGGCTCAGGCAGCAAGCGGCAAAACTGGGACTCCAACGAAGTGCACTGGACTCTCGATTCTGTGCCCTCATCCCAAAGTGATAGTAAGGGTTTAATTAGAAAGCCAAATTCCTGGGGTGGGGGCTGCCCAGGGTTGGAGGCTGGGTCAATGCTTTGACAGCTCTGGCCAGGGAACGTGGAGGGCCCCAGGAGAGCCCTGGCAGGACAGAAGCCCAGCAGGAGAACTGGGCTTTGGGTTGAGCTGATCTTGTCCCCACCCACCCTGCTTCCCATGTCCTCATCTGTAAGCTGAGGAGGTTGATCATTCATTCGTTCAAGTATCAAGGGCCTGGCCCAGTGTGTCTTCCTAAGCCCTCACCCTGGGATACGGCAGTGAGCAGAACGCAGTCCTTGCCTTCCAAGAGGTGAAAGTTCTGAGGGCAAGACAGACGACAGGATGTAACAGTATGGGGTGGTGGGAAGAGACCATCCGTGCATCCTCCCACGCATCCATCCACCCGATGCGTATTTACCGAGTGTCTACTGTGTTCCAGGAACTGTCCTAGGTGCTGGGGCTTCAGCAGCAAGGAAAAACAAAGCCCCAGGGAGGAATGTGCATTTTTTTTTTAAATTTTTGACAGGCAGAGTGGACAGTGAGAGAGAGACAGAGGGAAAGGTCTTCCTTTACCGTTGGTTCATCCCCCAAATGGCCGCTGCGGCCGGCGCACCGAGCTGATCCGAAGGCAGGAGCCAGGTGCTTCTCCTGGTCTCCCATGGGGTGCAGGGCCCAAGCACTTGGGCCATCCTCCACTGCACTCCCGGGCCACAGCAGAGAGCTGGCCTGGAAGAGGGGCAACCAGGACAGAATCCGACACCCCAACTGGGACTAGAACCTGGGGTGCTGGCGCCACAGGCGGAGGATTAGCCTATTGAGTGGCAGCACCACCCAGAATGTGTATTCCAGTGGGCAAGAGAGTATAGAAAGAAACTAGTCACAATGTAACTTTCCAGGTGTTAAGAAGTGCAGGAGAGAGACCTGAGAGAGTGGGGGATGGTCACATGGAACCTTGTGAGAACCTGACCTTGAATAAGGACTTCAGGAGGTGGCAGAGGGAGCCTTGTGGATAAGCAGGAGAGGGACGGTCCAGGCAGAGGGAGGAGCAGGTGCAAGGGTCCTGGGGTGAGCCAGTGCTTGGTGCATTTGAGGAAGCAAAGAGGCCATGTGACCAGGAGGAATGTGGAAGGGGGAGTGTGCAGGCCTTGTAGGCACTGATAGGCTTTGACTTTTAAGTTCTCAGTGGGATTGGGGAGGGGTCTCTCTGGGTGGTCCTGAGCAGGGGTGCCGCAGGATCTGATCTGGCTCATGTTCTCAAAAGCCCACAAGGCTGCCGGGTTGAGGCGGGTGGAGGGAAGGGAAGAGAGGGGCAGCGGCAAGGACAGGTGGGAAGGGGACAGGGATGAGGGCAAGGGCTGGGGTCAGGCTCTGGGCTCCGTCCAAGGTGAAAGGTGAGAGGTCAAGCTGACCGATGGCGTGGGCCTGGGGTGTGTGAGGGAACCTTCGGGAAGGTTGGCCCAGGGATCCAGAGACCTGGCTGGGCACGCGCGCAGGCAAAGCCCCACACCAGGGGCCAAGCATCGAGCAGCGGCCCTGATGCAGCCTGGCTCAGGGTCATGTCCGGCTGAGGCTGGGAGACGGGGCCAGCTGGTCCGGGAGGACTGCTCCTGGTCTCCCTCCCCTCTTCTCCCAGCAGCACGGCCAGGTCAGTGCGGTTTCTGGCTCTGTCACAACTCGGCTGCATCACCTGGGACAAGGGGTGGCCTCGTCTACAAAACCGAGGCCGGGTCCCAGAGCCCGGCGGGAGCGAACATTCTGGGGGTGCCCGCTTCCTTTTAGAACACGATTTGAAACCAGAGACATTTTCCTCATGCACCAGGCAGGCTCGGACACACACACGTGCACACGCGCACACACCATAACCCAGGCGCTCCTGGGCCCCCAAGTCCCATTACTGCCCCTGGACAGTGCCCGGGGCCACCCCAGCCTCCCCCTCCCCCTCCACTGTGTGCCCACCTGGGCTGACCCGGTCGAGATGCCCCAGGGTGGCCTCTGCTCAGCTGCTGGCGCGTGACCTCGGGACTGCTTGCAGGGGTGTGTGTGTCCGTTTCTCCTCTCTCCTCCCAGTCTGTCAAAGCCAGAGGGCTGCCCCAGGGCGGGCGGGGCTAGGAGGGAAAAGGCGGCCGCAGGTGGGGCTGGGAGAGGGTGTGGTGCTCCCGGGCAAGGAAGGCACAAGTATGGACTAATCAGTGTGCAATTAAACGCCAGCTGCGGGAATTCCCTCCCCCCCTGGGGAATTCGAAGCCACAGGAGCGTCCCGTGTCTGAAGCACTTTGTCTCCAGCACCCAGCACAAGACGCGGAACATAGTAGGTGTTTGTATTGCCTTTTGCTGAAAGCGACCAAAGTGTAACTCAAACCAGCTCAAGGAGAAATGAGACGTCTGGCTCAGGTAACTGAAAATTCTATGGGGCAGCTTCAGGCACAGTTAGATCCAGGCAGCTCGGCAACGCCTTCAGGCCCCCCACCCCCTCCCCCACCCCCACCCCTCCTCTGCATCTCTGAGCTCCAGGAACCTCCTAGGAGAGAAAGCTCCTCTTCCCAGTTAGTGTTGTGATGAACTCTCATTGGACAAACGCAGGTCACATGGCCACCCACCAAGCTAGGCAGGGGGTTCCGTGCAGAAGACCTGGGAGGAAGCCGGAGACACGGCTGGAGTCCCCGCTCCGCCCCCTGCAGGCGGTGCGGCCTCCCCCGCTGCTCTCGGCCTCAGTTTCCCCACGTGCCATACACAGACGCATGGAGCCGCTGACTGCCAGGGCTTTGTCCTGCTCACCCGCTCACTGATCTCTTTGCTTCTTCCGGTCAGGACTGGCTGAAGGACTTTGGGGTCTGGGTCCCAGGCCTGGTGCTGCGTGTCAGGCTTGGCTGGGGCGTCTTCCCGGGTGTGCTTGCCTGGGTGCTTCAGCGCTGGCGCCATCCAGCCCCCACTCGCCTCCCCACGCAAGGCAGCCGCAGCCACGTGGCTGGCGAGGCCGGGGGTGACCTGGCCTGCATCACGGCCCAGGCTCCCAACACCCTCAGCGGCCATCCAAGCCGACCTGCGGGGCCCCTCTTCTTCCAGGCGAAGCTCTGTGCATGGAGCCAGCTTCCCTGGTGGCGTTGGGCCCCCGTGGTCACTAATGAGGGACAGGAGAGGGGAGGGGCCTGCAGGTGCAGTCCCCGCCCATCAGCCCCCCACCCGCTCTGATTCCTGATGGGAGTCCAGGGGAGCTATGCCTTCCATTTGCTTTCGCTCCCAGGCCTGCCTCGCTGTCCCCTTGCCCTTCACCCTCGCTGGCTGGGCTCTCACCCCGCGGTTAGCAGTTCCCCCAGGCCCTGTTTCCCAGGGCAGCCAGGCCGAGACGCTGGCTGTGTGCGCCTGGGCAGCCGACTTAGCTTCTCCGAGCTCAGCAGAGCTTCCTGTAGAATGGGCGCGACAGCTCCCGAGCCAGCACGCAGAAAGGGCTCGCCCGCGACGGCTGTCACTCACATCAGGCACAGCCAGGGCGGGCTTCGTGGAGGCCTGGCGGTTACAGGTCAGCTGGGAGGCCCATGTAATGGTTAACCAGGTCCCGGGCCTGCTCAGAGGCGAAGCGAAAAACCCAGCGACCTGCTGCTGGCTCTCCCCGGTTCCCCACAGCGGCTGTGTACGCTGCAGTGGATTCAAATAAATAGAGGCCGAGCAGTTCCGGTTCCACCGGCTCGGGCGTCTCCCCTGGCCAGCACCGGCTAGCTTCACCACTGGAGGGCCAGAGCGTCTGAGAAAGGGCACCCAAATCGGGACAGACTTCCTGGAGGAGGGGGCGGAAGACGGTAGGGAATGGGTTCCGAGAAGTTCCGTGAGAGCCCTTGCTCTCCAACCTCAGGAAGAGAAGAGCTAAGGCCCTGCCAACAATGTCCAACCTGGCGCCTCTGCGCTCAGGGACACAACTTCCGCGTGGGCGTTCGCAGCCCGCCTCTCACTAGCGAGGGAGGGCGCAGGAGTGCACCAGGAGCAGCTAGGGCGGGGCTGAAACAGGAAGTCCCGCCTTTCCTGGGCAAGGAGGATTCTGGGAGTGGTAGTCCAGCGCTTCGGTCAGCCCTAGGATGCTTGATGCCGGCGCGGAGGAGGGTGGGCGGTCCCGGCCGAGGGCACAGGAGCGTTTGGGGTCTCAGTTGGGGGTTGTGAGGTGCAGAGCAGGTGCAGCGGGAGCTGGGAGCTCTGAGACAGGACCTCCCGCTGAACAGAAGCCTGGCGCACGGGGACATTGAGCCAGGGCTGAGAGGCCGTGGACTGCGCAGTAGCAGCAGCCACAGTCAGGTTTCCTGGTGGAGCTCGAGAGAGAGCGGCGCGTGGCAGGCCGGGGCCCTCCGCTCGGCGCGGCCGCACACAACAGAGCTGACTGTTTACGTATCGTTCATTATTTATTGTTTCGGTGCACGCGCATATCCCATGGACATTCAGAAGCACCACGTCCTGTAGAAGTCCTGCTGAACGCTGGATTTCGAAGAACCTTTTTTTTTTTTTAACATTTATTTTATTTATTCGAAAGGCAGAGTTAGAGAGCCAGAGGTCTTCCATCCGCTGGTTCACTCCCCAGATAGCCACAGCAGCCGGAACTGGGCCAGGCCAAAGCCAAGAGCCAGGAGCTTCATCCCGGTCTCCCACGTGGGTGCAGGGGCCCAGGGACTTGGGCCATCTTCTACTGCTTTCCCAGGCCACAGCAGAGAGCTGGATCGGAAGAGGAGCAGCCGGGATCCGAACCAGCACCCATTTGGGATGCAGGCGTGACTTAACCAGTTAGGCACCACAGCACCAGCCCCTGAAGGATTTAACTTTGGATCCAACGGTTCTCTGTCCCTCAAGGTGGAGACCACATGGGAAAGCCCTAGATCTAATTTGATCCTATCAGAGACCCGGCTCAAGGTCGCCAGGCATGGAGAGCGTCCTGAGTGGGCAGCCCGCGGGCTCCACCCCACCATGTCTGGTTCTGTCACTGTGGGTGAAGGCTCCCGGAGTCTCGGCGTGCCCGTTGGTAAAAGGGGGTTGGCACCCCAACTTTTTTTTTTTGACAGGCAGAGTGGACAGAGAGAGAGAGAGAAAGGTCTTCCTTTGCCGTTGGTTCACCCTCCAATGGCCACCGCGGCCGGCGCACCGTGCCGATCCGAAGGCAGGAGCCAGGTGCTTCTCCTGGTCTCCCATGGGGTGCAGGGCCCAATCACTTGGGCCATCTTCCACTGCACTCCCTGGCCACAGCAGAGAGCTGGCCTGGAAGAGGGGCAACCGGGACAGAATCCGGCGCCCCGACCGGGACTAGAACCCAGTGTGCTGGCACCGCAAGGCGGAGGATTAGCCTAGTGAGCCGCGGCGCTGGCCGGCACCCCAACTTCTAAAGGATTGTGGTGCAGGGGTGGGTGTTTGGTCTCGCAATTAGGATGCCCCCTAAGACACCTGCCTCCCGCACTGCAGTGCCTGGGTTCATTCCGCATCGCAGTCTCCCGCCAACGTGCACCCTGGGAGGCAGTAGGCGGCTGGGCCCCTGCCACCCACGCTGAGACCCGAACTGAGCTCCTGGCTCCCAGCTTTGGCCTGGTTCTGACGGCTGCAGGCAGCTGGAGAGAGAACCTTTGGATGGGCGCTCTGCTTGCCTGCCTGTCTGTCTGCCTGTCTCTCGAATACAAAAAAAAAAAAAAAAAAAAAAAAGGAAGGGGCTTGCGTGTAACAATACTTTCCCCTTCTTCTTACACAACACACACACCCCCTGCGACAACCGGGATGGCAGGTCCCCGCCAGCGCTCCCAAAGCCACGCACCACCACCGTGGTCTCCCAAGGCAGTATGACGTCAGGGCCTCCCGTTATTCACGCTCCGCCCATTTTCCTTAGCAGCACGTGTCGCCAGATTTTTTGGAGTATGTGCAAGCGCCCACAAAACCTGGATCTTGCAGCGGCTGCACGCAGCTTCATAAAGATCTGCTGAGTGAGACAAATGCCTCCCTAGGGTTCCTTCGTCTCGTGCGCGCGTGTCTACATCCGTCACCCTAGCACAGCCGTGGCAGGTGGTCCACACAGTAGGCGCTCCGTGGAGTCATCACCCCGGCCGCAGTTCCCCAGACAGCCGCGAGGGGGCGCCGGCGCCACGCGCCAGCTTTGCTCCTGCGCCCGCAGCCCAGGCTATTCCCGGCCCAGCGGTCACCCGGCACCTCCACGACTCCCGGGGGCGCAGACGCCACGGCCGGTCGGTGCCCGTGGCGGGGGATCCCGGCCGGTGCCTGGGGGGCGCTCCGGGGACGTGGGCGGGCACGTGAGCAATGTTTCCACTCGGACGCGGAGCGCTCTGGGTTCGAGGGGCGGCAGGGGCGTCCCGGGTCAACCAGCGCGCGGCCTTTGCCAAGCCCGACAGTCCCCAGGCCCAGGCCGGGGGCTACGGGCTGGGGTCCGGGAGGCCGCGCTCCGCCCCGGGCCGCTGCGCGCAGGCGCCGCCGGCCGCAGTTCCCATGGCGACGGGGGCGCGTCCCCGCCCGAGGCCCCGCCCCCAGCAGGCTAGGCTGCGCGGGGCCGCGCGCGGGCAGGCAGGTGCGGCGGGCTGCGGGCAGGTGGCGGCGCGGCGCGAGCCGGCGGCGGCGGGGTAGGTTGTGCGGCGGCCGCGGGGACCGGGGGCTGGCCGTGCGCCTTGGGCCCCGACCTGCGAAGGGGCCAGGGGGGCTGCGGCGGGAGGGGGCGGCCAAGTTTCTGCCCGGCCGAGGCCACGGGAGGAAAGTTGGCAAAGTTGGCCGGGGAGGAGGCGGGGACCCCGTGGGTCTCCCCCGGCTGCCCGTGTGTGGAGAGGGAGACCCCGGGTTTTGCAGCCGAGGGAATATTTCTCCCGAGACTTGGGAGTGGATCCGCGGGAAGAACCAGCACAGGGCAGCCAGTGGATCCCGCGCCACCCGGCTGCCAACTTGGGAGTGGATCCCGAGAAGGGATCGGGCTCTGGCGGCCTGGGGTCCCACTGGATCCCCAGGCGGGCGTTGACGGCGGAGGGTGATCGGGGCTGGAAGCAAGTGGATTCCCTCTCCCACGCATGTCTGAGCCTGGGAGTGGATTCCGAGAAGGGATCTGGGGGGGCGGCGTTGCTGGAGATCCGGGGTACCCAGCCTGGGGCTGTTCGGCCCCGGACATCCGTGTAAGTTGGAGGCCCCGGAGGTGGACGGCGGGGAGCGAGGCGGGGCCTGGGGCCGGCGCGGGGCTCCAGGGCTTCGGACGCCTTCTCCTGGCCTGGCCTGCGCGCCCCTCCGCAGGCGCGCAGATGGGATTAAGGCTCCGCTGCCGGCGCCTGCTCCCAGCCGGGCCCGCTCCGTTCCCCGCCCCGGTGGCGGCGCCGCCCGGGGTCGCGGGTGGGGCCCACGGGGAGGGAAGAGGCGCGTCGCCCTGCGCCCGAGCCGGGGCTCCCCGCACCCTCCTGGCTCACCCTCGCCGGGGGGCCGGGGCACCGCGCCCTGAAACCCGGAGCGGGGCGCGCGACCTCGGCGCGCCACCTGGGTGCCCGGGGCTTCCTGCCTGCCAGGCTGAACTTTTGCCGCGGGCAGCAGCCATTACCTCGGGGGAAGGGAAGGGGCCGTACCTGTTGCTCCCATAGAAGCTTTTCGTCTGCAGCTTCTTTGTGACCTTGGGCAGAACCCCTAACGCGCCCGGGTTCCCGTCCGGATAACGCACGCTGGGGGCGGGCGGGGGGAACGCAACTCTCCCCTTCCTGGGGGGCGCGATCGGTGGGCAGTAGGTAGGGGCAGTGTGAAGGGTGAGGGCCTCCCCTCTCCCTCTGCCCGGCCCCATCCCCTGCACTTCCCCGACAGGATCTGAAGGGAGGCCTTGGAGAGCCCTCAGGCTGGGCTGTCTAAACTGCAGGGTTAGAGATTTGAATGTGGCTTTCCTTCCCGTTGCCCTAATTGCCCCTCTGATACCTGGTCGGAGAGAGCCGCTCTGGGGTTTGGCTAATCAGTAACCAGGGCAAGTGGACCAGGCTTCTCTCTGGGCCAACTTTCCCTCGGCAAATGCATCAGGGCTCCCACCCAAACCCTGGATCACCGTCAGAGGCTGGCGCCTCCTCCCTCTGCCTCTGGGGACAGTGGCCAGGGGAGCTGAGCAGAGGTGAGCCCCCCGGCTCAGTGGTTTTGGAGGGGAATCCTTTTGGAAGCTCTGCGTGCTTGGCAGGGGTGCAGTTACCTGGGAGAAGTGCAGGGTTTCAGCGCTGCGGACGGCGCTCCAGCCGGGCACGTGAGCTGCCTGGCTCTTGGGCACCCCTTGTCTTGCGCACCCGTGCTGGGGGCTGCCGTGGCCCTGGGCAGTTCAGGGTCTGTGCTCCTGAAAGTCCATTCTGTCTGCTGAGCCATCCGCTTGCCAGGCTGTCTAGAGCTGGTTCTTGCTGGTGGGGGTGCCGTCCTCACCCCAGATTCTGAGGCAGGAGGACAAGCCCCTTGCCCCCAGGGAGGTGCCAGGGGCCGGCTTTTAACCAAGGCTGTCGTAGGCAGAATGCAGTAGCCAGCTCTCTGATCTTAAGCATTTCTCTGCTGTTAGCATCACCAGACTGCTTCTGTGACCATCTCAGAGAAAGAACCCCCACCCCCACATCGGGGGGGGGTGGGAGGGGATATTTTATAAGTGCATTCATTCATTCATCATTCATTCATTCGAGGAGTGTCAAGGCCCCGTGTGGAAGGGGAGGATAACAGTTGCACGCTGAAGGACCGAAGCCTTTGTGAAAATAAGCAATGGTGCGGGAGGAGAGGACAGGATAAGGGAGAGGCTCTGAGGCTTTCCCGCACAGGGAGGGTGGTCCTGGGCAGCTCCGGTGGGAGGCGCTTGATTTGATGGGGGAGAGATGTTAACATTTTCTAACAGTCTGTGTGGATGGGGCCAGGGAGGAGGGGGTCTGGGGAGCTGGCTGGCGCCACCTCCGCTCTGCTTGGTGGTTTGGACTTTATTCCAGGGCACTGGGGCGCTGTGGTAGGTTCTGTGCAGCCAGCTTGCCCTGTGAGGTTGGGGTGGGGGGGAGGCCAGGGGACCAGGAAGGAGACTGCTGGGAAAACCCAGGCGAGAGGCGATAGCGGGCTGCCCTGGGGTGGAGGAGGGTGATGGTGGTGACGCCGAACCGACAGTGACCCGTGTTCTCCTGAGAGAGCCCGAGGCAGGTGGCCTGAGGGGTGTGCGTGTGGATATTCCACGCAGCGCACAGACCTGCTCGTTACCTGGCCAGAAAACATTTCCATCCCCAGCAGCTTCCTGGGCGAGGGGGATGGGCTCGTGGTGCCCATTTCGCAGGTGCAGGGCTCCGTGCTGCAGTGAGCCCCCCGTGGCAGGTCGGGGATGTGAACTCACACCCAGTCTGCACATAGGATGTTTGCAGTCAGTGAGGCCGGGTCCTAGAGAAACACAGGGTGCTGAGGCTGCGTTGGGGTTCAACCCAGGGAGGCTTTGGGAGGAGGCAGAATGGAAGGAGCCAGCCAAGGAGAATTGAGGACAAACTTGGCCCCGCTTCTTCCTGACTGTGGCCTTGGGCATGGTACATGGTCTTTCTTTCTTTCCTTCTTTCCTTCTTTCCTTCTTTCCTTCTTTCCTTCTTTCCTTCTTTCCTTCTTTCCTTCTTTCCTTCTTTCTTTCTTTCTTTCTTTCTTTCTTTCTTTCTTTCTTTCCTTCTTTCCTTCTTTCCTTCTTTCCTTCTTTCCTTTCTTTCCTTTCTTTCCTTTCTTTCTTTCTTTCTTCAGATTTATTTATCTATTTCCAAAGTCAGAATGACAAAGAGAGAGGGAGAGACAGACATAGAGAGGTGAAGATCTTCAATCTACTGGTTCACTCCCTAAATGGCCACAATGGCCAGGGCTGGGCCAGACTGAAGCCAGGAGCCAGGAGCTTCAACTGGGTCTCTCTTGTGGGTGCAGGGGCCCAAACACGTGGGCCATCTTCTGCTGCTTTCCCAGGCACATTAGCAGGGAGCTGGCTCAGAAGTAGAGCAGCCGGGACTCGAACCGGCACTCATATTGGATGCTGCGGGCGGCGGCTTAACGCACTACGCTGCAGTGCTGGCCCCAGGACTTGTTTGAGACACTGGCTTCCTCATCTCTAACATGGGCTCACGACTCTCCCCTCACTCTTGTGCGGCTGTGTGGGTTCAGTGGAGCAGTGCGCAGAAGGTAGCAGGTGCAGAATCTGCCCAGGCTGTGCTAGGTAAGGCGAGGGCACGGTCATTATCAGTGTAGCCTGTCATCAGGATGTGTTCTGGGCAGGCGGTGCCTTGCCCAGCCTGGTGTGTGTAGGGAGGAAAGGTGACCAAAGGTGACACTTGAGCCTTAAAGAACAAGTAGGAGGCAGGGAGCCAGGGTGGGATGGGGCGTCCCAGGCGGAAAGAGCAGCTCAGGCTAAGCCATAGTTCATTTGGAGAATTGCACACTAATTGCTCTGCCCTCATCATAGGGTGTGTTGAGTGAATAAAAGACGGTTGGCAGCAAAAATTCTCTTTGCGTCCCCTGCCACTCTCTGCGTATGGCAGGCTTGGAGGCTGTGGCAGGTTTGGGGCCAGAGGCATCCTCACCCACTCACCTACCTGGACCACGGGAGTGTGAACCCGGAGTGGACTCTCTCCCCTTGGAACCTGATTCTCCTTCCGTGGAAGAGGAGGGTTGGAGCCAGAAAGCAGGGAGAGCCCAGGGCTCATCAGAGCAGCCGCTGTGGCGCCAGGGTCTGGGCTGAGCTCGCTCTCTGTGTTCCTTTTTATTTACAACAAACCCAGGCAGTGCTTTTGAGACCCTTCACTCTGCAACTTGGGAAACTGAGGCTTGCAGAGGTTATGGGGTTTTTAGCCTGGAAGAGCTGGGATTTGAACTCAGAACCGCCTGCCTTAGTGCCATGCCCCCTCCTCAGTTATTGTGTTCCCAACACAGGGAAGGGGGCTTAGGGCGGCTCCCTCTACTCAAGCTGGTGTTTCAGAGGGCGCTGACAGCTGTTGGAACTGGGGCACACCCACACAGACACACGGAGGCAGTTTTTTTCCCTTCAGTGCAACTGATATTGTACTGAGCGTCTTACGTGCAAATGGCCTGGGGAAGATAGCAAAGTTCCCTGTGTGCTCCAGGATCCACTGGTTAGTTGTCTGTTAGTTGGAGCCAGGCAAAGTGCGATGAGTCTACGCATCGTTATGAACTTGACCCCTGGGAGGGAGGCGTGATGGCTGTTACATTTGTTAATTGTTCAGTTCAGTGACCTTTGAATCCTTCTGTAGCCTTGTGTGTATCAGGAATATAAAATAGGTTTCCAAAGCATGATCTTTGGAAGCTACATCGCTGAGTCAGGAATGATAAACATCTGTCCATATATATTTTGTGTTAAGAAAAAAACAGAATCGGGGCCAACCTTGTGGTGGTGCAGGTAAAGCTGCCATTTGTGACACTGACATCCCCTATGGGCGCCAGTTCAAGTCCCGGCTGCTCCACTTCCAAGCCAGCTCCCTGCTAATGCACCTGGGAAAGCAGTAGAAGATGGCCCCAAGTCCTTGGGCCCCTGCACCCAAGTGGGAGACCAAGAAGAAGCTCCTGGCTCCTGGCTTCAGCCTGATCCAGCCCCAGCTGTTGAGGCCATCTGGGGAGTGAACCAGTGGATGGATGATTCCTCTCTCTCTTCCTCTCTCTGATTCTGATCTTCCAATAAATAAACCTTAAAAAAATAGCATATAGCACACGAAGCACCTCTAAGATGGCAAAATGCAAGTAGTGATTAGGGAGTCTCCCAGTCCAGACCCCCAATCTCACTTCTCAATTTCTCTTGACCTTCCAGAAACTTCACTCACTCATACACACACACACACACACACACACACACACATACATCCTCATTTACTTCCTTGCCAGCCCCTGCTACACTGAGCCAATTTTCAGAGTTGTTTTCATGCCTGCTCTGAGCCAGGGGGAAGGAGTTGGATCCTCGTGCTGCTGCTTATCGGCTGCGTAACCTCAGGCAGGTGACCGAGCAGGTGACCTTGGGCAGGTGACTGTACGTCTCTGAGCCTGATTCCTTTACCAGGGAGCGGTGATGATAATGTGACTCCTGAGGGTTGCTGTGAGGAGCCGATGCCGAGGGCTTGACAGACAGGATGTGTCCATATGTACACACGTCCATATGTATTGATTGTGCTTATTGCATTATGTTACTGTGGCCAGTGGTGGTCACGGTCAGGTCTTGTCACTGCCTGCCTTCCCCCTCGGCTCTTGCCTCCATCTCTCTTTGTCTTCACTGCTGTGTCCAGTGATTCTCACTGATGCTGCCTGGCACACAGTAGGTGCTGTTAGTAGTCGCGGCTCAAGCCAATGAGCCGATCTCTGCTGACGGCCTGTCTTCCACAGCAAGAGTAGTAGAGATAATCGTGCAGAATCTCATCTATAAATGGAAAATAGGTGTGCGTACTTTTCCATTTCGGAACGCGTCGTTACCCCCTTCTTTGTTGTTGTTCATGTGTGCATGTATTTGAGAGGCAGAGAGATGGAGCGAGCGCCTATCTGCTGATTCATCCCCCGAGTGCCTGAGCACCAGGGCCAGGACTGGCTCAGGTCGAAGAGGGACACGGGAGCTCAGTGCAAGGCTCTCCCACGTGGTTGGCGGGAACTCATCACCACTGCCTCCCAGGGTCTGCATTAGCCAGGAGCCGGAATCCAACCCAGGCCCTCCAGGGAGAGAAGCAGCCATCTTAACTAGCAGGCTCAGGCTAAACGCCTGCCCCCACCCCCACCCCCACCATCCTTTTTAAAGACTGGGTAATATTCCCAAGCACGAAGGGGCCGTTATCTAAGTGACCGCCTGGTGCCAGGCACTGCGTTGTCCCTGTTTGTGCTGTGACACACAGCGCTGCAGTGAACAGCCCACCTGCTGCCCTCGATTGGAGGGTGGACGATTCCAGAATGTGGAACTGTTGGGATAAAGGGTGGTTAGAGTGTTGCTCCAGAGCTGTTGTATCCCCCACAGTCCCATGGCTGTGCCAGAGAGAGCCTGTTTATATATAGGAGAGGGGCTTCAAAATGTTTGTGGAAATTGGAATTCCAAGATCAGTTTATTTTGCTACAAACAATTTGGAAATCCATGCAGACCTACTTCGTATTGTAGATTTTCCATGAGCTTTTGGAAGACCTCTCATATGCATGGGTTTCAAAAAGTTTTTGCACCAAAATAAACTCCTCTTTGAATTGCATTTTCCCCAAACCTTTTGAAGTCCCCCAGGATTTCGGAGAGGAGAAACGGGTTGGCTCTGTCTTGTCAGCGGATGTGGGACGTGACATGCCGCTGGACAGTAGGGAAGGTGATGGCTCCTGTGGGTTGCACATTATTTTTTGGTCCTTGGATTCTTTTAAAAAGATTTATTTATTTGTGTATTTGAAAGGAAGCGTTATTGAGAGAGAGGGAGAAAGAGAGATCTTCCACTCTAATTTACTCCTCAAAGGTTGCAATGGCCAGGGCTGGGCCAGGCTGAAGCCAGGAGCCTGGAACTCCATCCAATTCTCCAATTTGGGTGCAGGGGCTCAAGCCCTTGGCCCTTCATCTGCTGCCTTCCTAAGTCATTAGCAGAGAGCTGGATCAGAAGTGGAGCAGCCAGGGCTCGAACCGGCGCTCATGTGGGATGCTGGCATCATAGTGGTTTAACCTGCTATGTCCTGACACTGGCCCCAACCCTGGGGTTTCAATCTTTGTTTTGTGTCTTGAAAGACAGCGCCCATGTGCACACCAGACCCTCTGGAAATACAGGGTCCTCGTGTCAGTCATGGTGTTTTGTGACCATAGTGCGTGAAACACATCTCCCACGTTCTAGTTGCCCTTGTAGCAATCATTTGATGCGCATAGTCAGCAGGTGGCTTGGCTGACCTTGGCTGGCCTTGGCTGACCTTGGCTGGCAGGCTGGACCACAGGCATTGGGTTGGTTTCAGGTCTTCGTGCAGATGCCCAGGCTGAGGGACAGCAGGAGCCAGGGCACCTGTTCTGAGCCAGACAGCAGGTGTGCAGGAGCTCAGGTGGGAGCTGGTGCACTCTGCCCTTATTCACTGGGCCACGGCGGGTCACATGCCCAGGCCGACATCAACAGGCCGAGGCGTACTGCTCTCCTGGAGCCCACATGAGGAATCGCTGCACTGGTGGGTGGTGGCACAGTGGTTCAGGCACCCACATAGGGGCTGGCATTGTGGTGTGGCGAGCGGAGCTGCCGCCCGCCATGCTGGCATCCCAGATCGGAACGCGGTTCGAGTCTTGGCTGCTCTGCTGCTCCTCCAGCTCCCGGATTTGGGGGTGAACCAGCAAGGAAGATACCATCCCCCCCTCTTCAAATAAATAAATAAATATCAAAAAAGATGCCTACATCCCGTATCAGAGTGGCCGGGTTCAATTCCCCACTCTGCTTCTGATCCAGCTTCCTGCTGATGCACACTCTAGGTGATGGCTCAGGTACCTCGGTCCCTGCTACCCATGTGCCGGACCCAAATGGAATCCCAGGCTCCTGGCGTGGGCCTGGCCCAGCCCTGCTATTGCGAGCATTTGGGGAGTGAACCAGCAGATGGAAGATCTGTCTCTGTCGCTCTGCCTTTCAAACATATGAAAATAAACAGATAAGACGTTAAAAAGTTGCTGACGCATGTAGAGCCCGCTCCGGTCTTGTTTCTGATAGGGTGGGACAGGTCCTTGCAGGAATGCAGAGTTTGCCTGGAGCGGCTGGTAGACCCATGGCTCAGAATTCCAGCAGGGAGGAGTAGACTCAGAGCCCCGGCCCAGGTCAATAGCCGGGACCAGACCGAGCCTCAGTGTCCTCCTCTGGAGAATGGGCACAGTGTGTCTGTCTGGCAGAGCTCCTGTGACACTCGAGTGTGGTGTGGGCGTGAGGAGGCGTTTGCACCTGTGCTGGGAGGTGTGCGGGAGCAGGAGGAGAGTCCGGATGTTGCGTTTTGTTCTGGGCCTGGCTTACAAGTCCTTAAGCTGTGGTCCTGGCAGCCCGTGCGGTAGCGTAGTAAGATCAAGGGGAGGCTGTGGAAGGGACGGGGTCAGGGTTCAAATCCGAGCTCTGACACTGGGCCATGTGGACTTTGACCGGACTCGTCACTGTCATCCTCTCTCGGCCTCAGTTTGCCTTCTTTGTGGCCCACGTTAGAGAGCCTGGGTTCAGATATCTGGCAGCCCCAGCTCTTGACTCAATAAAGCTGACCCTGAGATACAGCAGGGATGCTCAAGTGACTGTGTTCCTACCACATACATTAAGACCTGGATTGAGGTTTTTTTTTTTTTTCTTAATAGTTATCTATTTGAATGGGAGAGAGAGAGAGATCTTCCATCTGCTGGTTCACTCTCTAAATGCCTACAACAGCTGGGGCTGGGCCAAGGCTAAAACCAAGAGCCAGGAACTCCATCTGGGGCTCCTATGGGGGTGGCAGGGGAGCCTGCCCAGGCGCATAGGCAGGAAGCTGGATGGGAAGTGGAGCAGCCGGGACTCGATCCTGTGCTCACCTATGGGATGCCGGTGTCGCGGATGGCAGCGTAGCGCACTGTACCACACGCAGGCCCCTGTGCCTTGTTTCATGAAGTCCTCATAACACTGACGAGGAAAGATGCTGCTAGTCTTTTCCCATCTTACAGATGATGAAACTGGGGCGCCCTGGCCAGAGTGACCAGGGAATGCCAGGCCGAGAGGACCTGAGCCCTGTGCAGGGGACCCTGGTCGGCCCACACAGCTCTGTTTTCAGCGGGCTCATGCCAGGGCTGTGGGTGTGTCTTTTCTGTCTGTTTGGATTCCCCAGCGACAAAACTCTTCCTGGGGACTGTCCTGTTGACCTGTGACACGGCGAGGCCCCGCGGTGGGGATGGCAGCTGGGGTGAGGGGTCCTCCGCGCAGAGGCGGAGGCCACAGGTGCATGGGGTGCAGCAGGCCACTCTGTGAACTCCTGCCGCCCGGCCTGCCGGGACTGGAGGCCCGGGCCTTGGCACAGGTGCTGCCTGCTCAGCCCTGCCCGGTGCCCTGGGTGAGGCTGGGGAGTGACTTGGCTGGGGAACTCCCAGGGCCCTTTGGCCTGGAAGCTGCCCAAGTTTGTCTCTTGCTTTCACTTTAGGTCCAGGCACCGGGAGACTCCCGCCGCTGCCTCTAGAACCAGGGTCTGCGTGTGGCACGGGAAGGGGTCCTGGGCCAGCGGGGGAGAACGCAGAGTGCCTTAGGAGGAGTTCGGGGCCAGGAGTTGTAGTACTGGCGTCCCTGCTGTGTGTCCTTGGGTAAGCTGCTTCGCCTCTCTGGGCCTCTTCTGCAGGGAGAGGGGAAGTGGATCCCAGAACCTCTTATTCCTGCTATGCTTTCTGGGAGGACTGGAAACCAGCCCTTTTTAAGTCTGGGCCTAGAAAAAACCAACCTGCCCTGGGCCCATTGCGGGCTGGGCCCTTTGCTGGGGAGGCACCGTGTGGTGCGTGTGCCGGCTCAGCAGATCTGGGGATGACTCGGCATTGGTGGTGTTAACCCCTATCCCAGGGCAGGAAGCAGGCTCCATGAGGCTGGCTGGGGGTCAGGGCTGGCAGACGCTGGCTTGGAGCCCAGGTCTGTCTCCTGCAGAGCCCCGACCTCATGGGAAATAGGGTCTCTCCCCTCTGCTGTCCCAGGGCTGTGTGCCCTTCCCCGTCTTGAGATATGCTATCATTTTCATCTTTGTTACTTATTGAGTGCCTACTGTATACCTGGACTTCAGAGCTGCCTGGGGCACAGCCCCCTCCCTCTCGGGGGAGGGAAATAAGGGGACAGAGAGCAGTGGAAGCCCATGCTCTTGACCTTGACCCTCACCTTCCCACAACCCTTGATGGACTGTGGTGACGGCAGCTTCGGCAGCAGGCAGACCTCCTTCTCAGAGAGATACCACGTGCCTGCTGGCTGTCGACTCTCCAAAAAGGTGGCCACCACGCGGGCCAGGCTTGCTTCGGTGCCCGATGTCTTCCTCACTGGTCCCTTTGCCTTGCCTTCCTTTAATTCATTAACAAAGGAGGTGGCTTGTGGGCAGACAGGGAAAAGCCAAAAAAGCCGGGTGGAGGAATTTTTGGAATGCCCAGAATGCTGGCTGGCCGAGCCGAGCAGGTGTGAGCCATCCCTCCTGGCTTTAGTTGGGGTCAGCCTGGTGTCCACTGGGGCTCTCTGGCACCGCCCAGTTCCTGCCCGAGGCCTGAGTCACCGCTGGGAAGGTGGCCATGCTGAGGGTGGCAGCGGCCCTGGGCTCACAGGCTGGCTGGGTTTTCTTGCCGGTGGTAGGAGTGGCTTTCCCTTGGGATGGGGGTGCTGCTGTCCGTCAGCCTGGCCGGGAGCTCCCAGTGAGGTCATGGGGTGAGTGCAGGGGTGTGTGGATGGACAGTGCGGGTGATGCCGGCTGGAGCCCCCACCAGTCTCTGGGGTGGGGTGGGTGTCCTGTGCTTTTCATGATCTCGTGGTGGGTCCGGCTGCCTCACGAGGGCGGTGCCACTAGGCCACCTTTTATTTCCCAAATTGGTCATTTGTGTGCTCTTCCTGTCCCTATTATACGGCCAGACCTTTTTACTGTTGAACACTCAAAAATACAGACCCTAAAAGGAGATAGTCCCCCATCCTAAACAGCACCGGGGCCCCCTGTGCTGTGCCGTCTACACTGGTTCATCACAGCGTGTGTGTGGACGCGTTAGCTGACGGATGTCAGCTCTGTTACCTTGGGACGTGGAATGTGGGCTTGATTCTCAGGTGGCCTGGATTCCAGGCCCGAATCTCTGACCGCTTAGCTGTCTGTTTTTGACAGCGACACCTGCATTTCTCTGAGCCCCAGCTGTTCCTTGGTAGATTTTTTACTTATTTTCATTTTATTTGAAAGGCAGATATATATGCAAATAGATATATAGATAGATGTAGACAGATAGATATAAATAGCTGTATCTATATAGATACATATAGATAGATGATGGATTGTATATCCCTAGATATCTAAATCTGTGTCTTTCTATACAGATGAAGATACATAGACATACAGATTTATACAGATATCTAGCTATCATGTATCTATGTATCTAGAGAGAGAGAGAGAGAGAGAGAGAGAGAGACAGAGCTCTCGTCCACTGGTTGTCTCCCCAAATGCCTGCAGCAGTCAGGATAGGACCAGGCCAATGTTAGGAGCCTGGCACTCCACCCAGGTCTCCCACGTGGGTGACAGGGACCCAATCCCGTGAGCCATCCCTGCTGCCTCCCGGGGTGCACATCCGGGGAAGCTGGAGTCAGAAGCGGAGCTGGGACTTGGACCCAGGGCTGTGGGCTGTGGGCATCCCAAGGGACATCTATACTGCTGTGCCCATTGCTGCCCGCCCTGTGCTTCATGAAGTGGGGTGGCCGTGGGGATCAAGGGAGCCAGTGTCCGTGCAGGGCTTAACAAGACACTTGGCACCCAGCAAATGCCCAGGGCCTTCTCGCTGTCGTTTCGCATATACATGGCCTTTTCCTTGTTTGGGGAGACGGCCTCTTCTAGAATGTTGTGATTGATGGCAGGTGTGTTGGAGACCCAGGTTGGGAGGCGGGGGGGGTGGGGTGGGGTGGGGGGGTCCCAGAACGCCTTCTCCAGGCACCGCCCCTTTAGCTCCTGCGGTGGGGGTTGCACAGAACTGGGCTCAGCCAGGTGCTCTGGCCCACACCAAGCGTGCCGCGTGCCCTCCCCAGCCAGTCCTGATCTCTATCGCTCAGGGATGCTTCCTGTCCCAGGCGAGGCCTGGGCGTTGTCCAAGTTAGAGCTGCTGGATGGTCCCAGCGGGCTGGAGGTGGCCGTGTAAAATGAGCTCACCAAGAAGTCTTCCAGCACCCGCCCTGGCTGCTCCAGGGGCTTCGGCAGAGAGGATCCCCTTCCAGGCCAGGGCCCCTGCAAGGAGGCGGGGGAGAGGAGAGGGTTGTTTGAGGGGCCTGGGTTTCAGAAGTGAATGGGCGGCCGGCGCTGCAGCTCGCTAGGCTAATCCTCCGCCTTGCGGTGCCGGCACACCAGGTTCTAGTCCTGGTTGGGGCGCCGGATTCTGTCCCGGTTGCCCCTCTTCCAGGCCAGCTCTCTGCTGTGGCCCTGGAGTGCAGTGGAGGATGGCCCAAGTGCTTGGGCCCTGCACCCCATGGGAGACCAGGAGAAGCACCTGGCTCCTGCCATCGGATCAGCGCGGTGCGCCGGCCACAGCGGCCATTGGAGGGTGAACCAACGGCAAAGGAAGACCTTTCTCTCTGTCTCTCTCTCTCACTGTCTACTCTGCCTGTCAAAAAAAAAAAATAAAAAAAAAAGGGAAGTGCGTGGGCTCCCATGGGGAGACGCTGTTGTCCTTTGCTTCCTCCATGCCCTGTGGTGGGTAAATGCAGCCTCAGTTTCTTGCTCTGTGAAATGGGGCTAATATTAGATCTCAGGAATAGTTTGCTATGCCATCCCAAGTGAAGGCCCCTAGTGCAACCAGGTACACAGTGCTTCCTCCTCCTCTTCCTCATCTGCTGTGTTAGCAACAATGTTCACTGAGCCAGCTCGCCGTGTGTTATCTCGCTGGATCCTCGTAATAGATTATAGTTGCTATTATTCTTATTTATATAAACTAAAAACATTTATTTATTTATTTGAGAGACAGAGATTGAGCAACAGAAACACTGAGAGAGCTGCCAGCCACTGGTAGACTGACCAGATGTCCAGAGTGGCCCCGGCCAGAGCCAAAGCCCGGAGCCAGGAGCTGGGAACTCCATCCAGGTCTCCCCCACGGGTGGCAGGGACCCAGTCACTTGTGTCATCGCTGATGCCTCCCAGAGTCTGCAGTAAGTAGCGGGAAGCCGGAGGCAGGAGCCAGAGCTGGGAACTGAACCCAGGACTCGGACATGGGATGTGGATCTCTTAACCACTGGGCCAAACTCCCTCACCTGTCGCTGTTGGTAATTCCCTGCCTAGCTGTCCGATTTCACGTTGCCTGGGAGTATTTTTAACCTTGGCTTCATGTCTTTGAGTGCGTGATGAGACATGATCGAGCCACGGCGGTGGTGGTTAGGTCGCTGGTGCCGCCCGGAGGTGTTTGTCGGGAATCCGCTCCCTGGCCGGTCCAGCACTTGCAGTGTGGAGCACCTGCCCCCCGAGTCTTCGGGGCTGATCTTGAAAACCCTGCTTGCTTTTCTTGTCCGTGATACCGCTTGCTCTGCCTCCAGCCGTGAGCCATCTCGGCCGTACTGTTTCAGCTACTGTCCAATCCTGGGGGTCCCACGAGAGCTCGCAGAGCAAATGTGGTCCCCACAATGGAGAACATCCCCAGAGCCCCTCTCAACTGGGAGGGGGACCCATCTGGCTGCTGTGGGGATTTGCAGCTGAGATTCCGGTTCTGAATTTACACCCAGGAAGTGCATTTTGGGTGAGTGGGTCACAGAGGGAGGACTTTGGTTTGTGCACGGAGAGCTGGGAGGTCAAGCTTGTCGTGTGCCACTGGCTTGTGCTATGGCCTGGGTGCCTCCTGGAAGAGTCTGGAATCTTCAGATGCCACTGCTTCTACAATGGTTTCTTCAACGGGGCTTCTAAAGGGAGAACGGTCCCGAGGATTGCCGGCTCTGGGGTGTCTGGTGTGAAGGCGGGGCGCAAAGTTGGCGCTGAAAGGAACAGGACCCAGCCCCAGCCGGCCACTGGCTTCCCCTCCTTCCAGGAGGCTTCCCCCTCCCACTGGCTTTGAAGTCCAAGATCAGGCTAGAACATGATGCAACACTTGACATAGGACTCTGGGTGGTTCTTATTAAAAAAAAAATCATTGTGGAGGGGCTGGCATTGTGGTGTAGCTGGTTAAGCTGCCTGCAACACTGGCATCCCATATGGGTGCTGGCTTGAGTCCCGGCTGCTCCACTTCCCATCCAGCTCTCTGCTATGGCCTGGGAAAGCAGTAGAAGATGGCCCAAGTCCTTGGGCCCCTGTACCCGCGTGGGAGACCCGGAAGAAGCTCCAGGCTCCTGGTTTCAAATCTGCCCAGCTCCAGCTGTTTGTGGCCATTGTGGGAGTGAACCAGCAAATGGAAGACCTCTCTCTCTCTCTCTCTTTGCCCCTGCCTCTCTGTAACTCTGCCTTTCAAATAAATAAATAAATCTTAAAAAAAAACCATTGTGGAATACTAGCAAAAAAAAAAAAAAAAAAAAAGACCAACCAAAATGTCACCACTCAGAAGTTACAGTGGTTAACAGCTAAAGTAGTAAACACAGTTAATGTTTACTGAGCACTTACTACCTGCTTTGCACACTTTGTTTCTTTTCATCCATTCAGAAAACTACTCATGAGAGGTTTAAGACACTGTGTACATGAGTGTGTGTGTATATATATATATATATATATATGGTCACAGTCACCCACAAGCTCTGATCACGCGTTGGTTCTTCCATCTCCCATTCATTTTTCCATCCATTCATCCATCCATCCATCATCCATCATCCATCATCCACTCATGCATCTGCATCCATCCGCCCATCCATCTACCTTTTTTCCTTCCCCTCCCTCCCTCTCTCCCTCCCTTCCTCCCTCCACTTTCCATCCAACAACCCTTGCCAAGCACTTACTCTGTGCCAGGTACCATTCTGTGAACCGAGGATGTGGCCGGGTTCGGTGTCTTTATGGACCCGACGTTCTTGTGGAAATAGATGCACAGCCTCTCAACAGAATTTAAGGCAGGGATGAAAAATTGGCAAAAATACAAGACAGTGATGTGGAGGATGAGTGTGTGTTTTCGATGGGGTGGTTAGCAAGAGCTCTTTGAGGAAGTGGCCTCTGTGCTGAGACCTGCAGGAGAGAAAGGAGGCGCCTGGAGAGCCCAGGAGAGAGTGTTCTGGGCAGAGTGACTGGCAGGTGCAAAGGCCCTGAGCAGGGGCATGCAGTGATAGCAAAGGGAACAGGGCGAGAGATCCAGGGTGGGCTGATTCAGGCCTGGAGGATTGTGCCGGGCAGTGTGGGGTGTACGCTAAGTGCCAGGGTCTGTTTGGACACGATCTGGTCCAGGATGTAAAAGGACCCTTCTGGCCACTGAGCGGGGAACAGGCTCAGTTCCAGAGGCGGAAGTGGCAGCCTGGAGGGCTGGGAGGCGGTGGCACAGGGTGCAGGTGCGTTACCATGACTCCTGGTGCGCTCGGCACAGAGCCCGCTGTGCAGCCGTGTGCTTGCTGGTGCTGTGTCTGTCCATCCTAGGGGCCTTGGCTCTGCTCCCTGCTGTGTCCCCAGTACAGTGGCTGACACACAGCAGACCTGCTCCGTTGAGTGAGTTCTAAAATCATAGCGAGGAAGCGTAACAATGGCAGCGCGCCAGCGTCGAGTGGCTGTGCCTGGCTCCCGCCCGCCCCTTGTGCCCCCCCCCGCCCCGCCCCGTCCCGTGTCCTCCTCGGCCTCCTGAGCTGCTCCGGCTGTGGGAGTTTCGCTGGCAGATGCCCTGCCCATGTTCAAGAAAGGACTATCAGCCGGACCTGGGGCTGGGCGGGGCAGGTTTGGGTGGGGGAAGCCTCTTGACTTGGATGCAGTGGAGGACTGAAGTTCAGGTTTCCAGCCCGACTTCCCCAGCCTCGTGACCCTGGGCAGGCTCCGCACCCGCCGTGAGCTTGTTTGCTAAAGCAGCGATGCTGACAAGCAGCGGTGCTGCCACCCCCTATTGATCCCAGGCACTGAGCTCACGCCTACCCATCTCACGGTGGCTGCATTAGGTGGGAACTGTTCTTGTTCCCATTGTCCAGGTGAGGAAACTGAGGCCAGGTGAGATTGAGTCACAAGCCCATGGTTGTTCAGGAGGTGGAGGAGCAAGGGTTATTTTTTTTTAAAAGATTTATTTATTTATTTGAAAGGCAGAGTTACAGAGAGAGAGAGAGAGAGAGAGAGAATCTTCCATCATATGGTTCACTCCCCAAATGGCTACGATGGCTGGAGCTGAGCCAGTCCGAAGCCAGGAGTCTGGAAATCCATCTGGGTCTTTCACGTGGGTGGCAGGGTCCCAAGTACTTGGGCCATCCTCTGCTACCTTCCCAGGAACATGAACTTGGGCTCGTATGGGGTGCAGGCGGTGGCTTCACCTGCTGTGCTACAGTGCTGGCCCAGAGCTGGGGTTTGAACTTGGAGCTAATGCCTGACTTCAGTGTTCTTTCCCCGGTGTGACTCATTCTTGTATCACTTTGAATTTTCTTTTAATTTGTGTACCACCTACAGTTGAGTTAATGTATTTCTTGCCCTCATCTCTTTAAATAATTATATTGAGGTCTGATTCACATATCACCCAATTCATTTATTTGAAGTATATAATTGGGTGGTTTTGGGTTTTTTGTTTGCTTGCTTTTTCTTTTAAAGATTTATTTATTCTTACTTGAAAGGCAGAGTTACAGAGAGAGGGAGAGAGAAAGAGGGAGAGAGATCTTCCATCTGCTGATTCACTCCCCAAGTGGCCACAATGGCCAGGGCTGGGCCAGGCTGAAGCCAGGAGCCTGGAACTCCCTGTGGGTCTCCCAGTGGGTTCAGGGGCCCAAGCATTTGGGCCATCTTCTGCTGCTTTCCCAGGTGCATTAGCGGGGAGCTGGATCAGAAGCAGAGCAGCTGGGTCTCGAACTAGCGCTCTGCTGTGGGATGCTGGTGTCATAAGGGGCATAACCTCTCTTGCCACCACTCTGGCACTTGAACTTATCTTTTAATTCCATCTTCCGTGAACTTCTTGAAGTCCCCTGGCATTCGTCGGCGTGCTGTGGAGATGCACACCCCACACTCTGGCGTTCTCAGCACACGGCTGCCCACAGGGGGGCTGTCAGCATGTTGTTCTCCTGGGAGGGGAGGGGTGTGACGAGAAGTCCCATGAGTGAGAAAGGCGCGTGCCTCTGGAACAGCGGTGTTCATGTTCCTTGCTCAGACTTTCCTGCTGCCCCTCCCCACGTGGCCTTGCGGTTGGGGTCACGCGTGGACAGTGCCAACCGCACGCGGGAGTGCTGCTCCCAGCCGCACAGCGGATGGCCACGTCGGGTCTGCCTGTTGCATTGGTCAGCAGGAGTGGAAGCTTGTCCTTTTGTAGAGTTCAGCCTCGGGATGATCCCGACATTGGCCCCCTTTTACAGATGCGAAAACTGAGCCTCCGCGAGGGAGGTGACTCAACTGGGGAGACACAGCCAAGAACTGGATCCAAATTCCCTGCTCCTCTCGTTTCCCAGGCCTCCTTTTGCACTTGGCAGTGGCGGCTGCTGACTCACCAGCAGGGGACGGGAGCCTTGGCTTATTTGTCCAGCGGTGGGGATGGGTTTCCTGTACCAGTCTTCCTCCCCTCCATTCAACGTGGGCTTCCTGCCTGGCTCCAGGGTGCCGTGTGAGAAGTGGCGCGTGTTTGCAAGCTGATTGGCTGGGGTTTGAGCAAGTGTGCAGGTCCCTGGTCTCTGGGGACTCAGACCACCTGGTCCTCGCCTTCCCCAGCCTTCCCCAGCACTCCGGGTTCCGGGCTCCCGGCTCTGCTGGAGCTGGGAATACTGCAGCAGGCCCCTCCCCCTGCTGGGAGAGGCTTGCTCCACATTTGGCAATTCCCTGCTTAGGGAGCAGAATCCCCCGGGGGCGGGCATTGGATCCCGGCCCTAACAAGGCTGTCTGGATTTTTGTGCCTTTCTTTTGGATGCCTTCCTCTTCAGGGGAGGGAACAAAAGGCTTGGAGAGGATGCCGGCTTCGCTTAAGGTCACACAGCCAGGCGGGAGCTGAGCCGGGAAGAGATACCAGGAGTCCCGCTTCCTGTTTCATGCTTCTTCCACCTGACACCCCTCTCGGCCTCCCTCCTCCCGGGTTGTTGCGGGCACCTGTCCTTACTGCTCGTGTGTAGCAGGTGTGACGTGCTTGGGGCGCCCAAGCCCAGGAGTGGAACACCTGCCATATTCACCTGCCAGACCTGGGCACTCCTCCTGGTGATGCAGAGAGAGCCCGCTGGCCTGGTGACCACATGAAGATGCTCTGTGTATCCAGCACCTTGGTGGGAACAGGAGCAGGAGCAGGTCTGCTCAGCCCAGTGGCGCCCTCCTCTGGCTGGGCCTGGGACTGCAGTGCAGTGGGATGGGGTGCCCTGGCTGGGAAATGCTGAGGGTGGGGACTCCAGCCTTCAGGGCCCCACGAGGGTGACCAGGGTTCCCCAGGGAAACAGACCTGACTCCCAGTCCTGTCTCTATACCAGTCACAGCACCTCCTGTGTTTCAGGGTTCCTATCTGCAGGACGGCTGTTTCAAGACAGTGCCTGCAAACTGGGCGTGAAGTGGGTGCCCAGGAAGTGACTAGATGATGGGGGAGAGAGGGCACAGCAGAGCGGGAGCTCCGGGTTTGAGTCCTTGGCTTCCCACTTGTTGCTCAGTTTCCTTGTCTGTACAATGGAAATGGTAATAGAGCCCCCGGTTGAGGGGATGGACTTGAGATACTGCCCGTAGAATTTTTTAAAGACTTGTTTATTTCTTCAAAAGGCAGAGAGAGAGAGAGATCTTCTGTCCCCTGGTTCACTCCCCAAATGGCTGCAACTGCTGGGAGTGGGCCAGGCCAAAACCAGAAGCCTGGGGGCTCCATCTGGGTCTCCCCTATGGGTGGCAGGGGACCCAGTGCTTGGGCCGTCTTCTGCTGCTTTCCCAGGTGCATTAGCAGGGAGCTGGATTGGAAGGTGGAGCAGCCGGGACTTGAACCAGCGCTCCAACACGGGATGCTGGCATTGCAGGCAGTGGCTTAACTGGCTGTGCCAGCAGGCGGGCCCCGCCCTTGGGGTTCTTAGCTGAGCCCCGGGTATGCCTTTGCCTGCTCTCTCTATTAATGCGACATCAGTGCTCCTGTGACGCCAGTGTCGCTGATCCCAGCATCAGCACCAGGCCGACCCACGGGTGTTCCCTGGGCTACCCTGCGACATGTTTCTTTGTTTAAGGCGGCAGCAGGGGACGGGTGATGTGACCCTCTGGTTGAAATGTTTGGCACAGGTCCCCTGGGACTCTGTGTTGTTTGCTGTCCCTCTCGGCTCTTGAGGGCCAGGGCTGACAGCATGGGCGAAGTTGTGGGTGGACAGGAAAGGGGGGCTGTCCCCCCATCTTCCTCCTTGAGAGCGAGTCTCGGATCTGGCCTCCTGGAGCCCGTGAGGGGCATGAGGGCCTGTCTGTGTCTGAGACCCGCACACTCTGGTCGCCTGGGGATGCGGCCAGCACCACAGCAGCCGTGGTGCACGCACTGAACAGGTGCAGGCCGCTCCGTTCTGATGTGTACCTCTTAACCTTCCTCCACGGCACTCCCAGGCCACAGCAGAGAGCTGGACTGGAAGAGGAGCAACCGGGACAGAATCCAGCACCCCAACCGGGACTAGAACCCAGGGTGCTGGCGCCACAGGCGGAGGATTAGCCAAGTGAGCTGTGGCTCTGGCCTATATACCCATCTTACAGATGACGAAACTGAGGCACAGAGAGGCAAAGTAACATTAAGACTAGCCAGTATATTGTAGAACTAGGGTTTGAGGGTGGGTATTGTGGCACTGTGGGTTAAGTCGCTGCTTGTGATGTGGCTTTCCCGTTCAGAGGACCTGGTTTGAGTGGTGGCTGTTCTGTACTTCTGATCCAGGCCCGTGCTAATGTGTCTGAAAGCAGCAGGTGACAGCTCAGGTACTTGGCTTCCTGCTGTCCCCACGGGAGACCTGGATGGAGCTCCTGGCTCCTGGCTGCAGCCTGGCCTTGCACTGGCTGTTGTTGGCATTGGGGGGGTGAACCAGTGGGTGGAAGATCTGTCTGCCTCTCTGTCGTTCTGCCTTTCAAATAAATAAATGCATTTTTTTTTTTTAAAGAACCAGGGTTTGAACCCAGACAGTTGGGTCCCAAGCCTGTTGCCTGTCTTGTTTTAGAAAATTTTATTTTTGGGGGCTGGCATTGTGGCATAGCTGCAACACTGGCATCCCTATGGGTGCTTGTTCGAGTCCTGGCTGCTCCACTTCCAATCCAGCTCCCTGCTAATGTGCCTGGGAGAGGGGCAGAAGGTGGCCCGAGTGCTTAGGCCCCAGCACCCTCGTGGGGGACCTGGATGGAGTTGATGGCTCTTGGCTTCAGCCTGGCCTAGCCTCAGCCACTGCCGCCACTGGGGGAGTGAACTAGCAGATGGAATCTCTCTCTCTCTCTCTCTCTCTCTCTCCCTCTCCCTCTCCCTCTCTTTCTCTCTGTCTGTCTCTGTCTCTCCCTCTCCCTCTCCCTCTGTAACTCTACCTTTCAAATAAATGAACAAATAAGTCTTAAAAAATTTTAATTGTGAAATTCATATAACATGCAATTTACCATCATAACCATTTATTTAAGTATTATTTGCATAGTTTTGTTTTTATTTGAAAAGCAGAGGAGAGAGAAAGGTCTCGTCCATGCACTGATTCACTCCCCAAATGCCCATAACAACTGGGGCTGGGCCAGGCTGAAGCCAGGAGACAGGAACTCCATCCGGGTTCCGGGTCTCTCGTGTGGGTGGCAGGGATCCAAGCACTTGGACCATTGCCTGCTGCCTCCAGGGTATGCATTAGCAAAAAGTTAGAATCTGAAGTAGAGCCAGAGCTCGATCCCAGGCACTCTGATATTGGATACGGGCATTCCAAGTGGCACTTTTTTATTAACTTATTTTTTAAATAACTTATTTTTTAAATAACTTATTTTTAAAAATTATTTTAATTTTAAAATAGTTTTAAAAATTAAAATTTTAAAAATTAATGTGTTTTTAAAGGTTTATTTATTTATTTATTTGAAAGGCAGAGTTACAGAGAGGCAGAGGCAGAGAAGGAGAGAGAGAGGTCTTCCATTCACTGGTTAACTCCCCAGATGGCCACAACGGCTGGAGCTGCACCGATCTGAAGCCAGGAGCCAGGAGCTTCCTCTGGGTCTCCCACATGAGTGCAGGGGCCCAAGGACTTGGGGCATCTACTGCTTTTCCAGGCCATAGCAGAGAGCTGGATCAGAAGTGGAGCAGCCGGGTCTCGAACTGGTGCCCATATGGGATGCTGGCACTGCAGGAGCGCTGCCTCTGCCCTCCCCAGCACTCTTCTTTCTGTACCTAACGCCGTCCCCCACCAACCCCCAGCCCCACCCCGTCAGGTAATGTTTTAAAGTCACACCAGCTGGGCACAATCCAGCAGGTCTAAGTATTGCTACTGTAAATTGAAATACTCAGCCACGCTGGCCATAAATGCAAGGTTGCTTTAGAAACACAAAGGAAACCAGCAACTCCCAGTCTCCCTGTGACTCAGTGCTGCTTTCACTGTGTGTGTGGAGCCGGCCCGAGGCCTCGCTGTCCCGTTGTGCAGTGGGCAGGGTGCAGAAGGGTTGGAGTCAGGCCAGCGCCTCGGCGACACGCTCTCCTGCCTGGGCCGCTTCTCTCTCTGTGAATCAGTCCTCTTGAGGTCCAGTCCTCGGGCTGTGTGCCCCCCACGTCCGTCAGAGCAGAGGTCAGGGAAGGGCCCACGGAGAGAGGGACAGGGATCTGAGGGGCCATTGCGGGAAGCTGGCGTTTGGCTTGAAGGTGCTGGGGTAACTGGAGCCCAGGGCTTTCCTTGCCCCACAGAGCCTCAGGAAGACCAAAGAGGCTTTTATCTCCAAGGGCACTGAGCCGGGATGGGGCCCTGCCAAGGTCAGCTTCAAGGCTGCGCACAGAAGCCGGAGGGCACAGGCCTGGCAGTGAACAGCTGGAGAGGAGAGGGAGCTGCTTCTTCAGGGTCCTTGTGGGGTGAGCGTCCATGTCCTGGATCCCTGGGTGCGTGGCGTGGAGGTCAGTGTTCTGTGTGCTGGTCCCTCCGCGCCTGCTTCCGCCTGCTGTGTGAACTTGGACAAGTCCCTTGGTGTCTCTGAGGTCCCGTGGTGCACCTGTCTAATTAATTCATTTGGGAAGTGCTCATGTGGCCCCTGCTGTGGGCCGGGCTCCGTGCAGGCGCTGTAGGGAGGCCAGCAGCTAAAACGCCTTCCCTCTCTCGGGGTTTACGGGCTGGAGGAACAGTGGACGTGGCAATGATGGACAAGGAGAGCGGGGCGCTGTGAAGACCGGCTGAGGGGTCGCCTCAGGTTTTTCCGAGCGCATGGTAACAAAGGACCGTGGTCTGGGTGGTTTGAAGCAACGGAGATCGGCTCTCCCACAGTGTGGAGCCCGGAAGTACTGGTGGGGCCACGCTCTTGGCAGCTTCAAATAGAGTCCTTCCCTTCCTCTTCCTGCTTCCGGCTGCTCCCGGAAGTCCTCAGTGTTCTTCCTCTGTAGCTGACTGTGTCTGCTTCGTTTCTTTCTTTCTTTCTTTCTTTTTTTTTTTTATTTGACAGGTAGAGTTATAGACAGTGAGAGAGACAGAGACAGAGAGAAGGTCTTCCTTCCATTGGTTCACTCCACCAATGGCTGCCACGGCCGGCGCTGTGCCAAGCCGAAGCCAGAAGCCAGGTGCTTCTTCTTGGCCTCCCATACCAGTGTAGGAGCCCAGGCACTTGGGCCATCCTCCACTGCCCTCCCGGGCCACAGCAGAGAGCTGGACTGGAAGAGGAGCAGCCGGGACTAGAACCCGGTGCCCATATGGGATGCCGGCGCTGCAGGCAGAGGATTAACCAAGTAAGCCACAGCGCTGGCCCCTCTTCCCCGTTTCTTGTGTGTACACCAGGCCCCAGGTTAGGGTCAGCCCTGATCCAGCATGAACTCATTAAGGCCTAAACGACAGCACCTGACAGCACTCCAAGGTCACGTGCTGAGATTCCAGGCAGATGTGAGTTGTGGTGGTGGTGGTGGGGACGCCGTTCCACCCACTCTCCCGAGGAGGGGCCGGGCGTGCGTGCGTGCGTGTGTGCGTGCGTGTGTGTGTGGTGGGGTGGAACAGCATATGTAAAGGCTTTTCTGCTGGAGCATAAGCAGGAGGCCCATGTACTTGGAGCAGGTTTAGCAGAGGGGCTGGTAGGGGCGGAAGGGGCTGGGTTTGGGGGCCTGGGGTACCAAGCCCTGGAAAGGGGTTTGGACCTCATTATAAATGCCTCGCGATCGGGGTCGGGGGCTTAGGAGAGGCAGGATGGGACTGGATATCCTTTTGGAAAAATGTCATTCTAGCTGGGAAGGGCCATGCCATGGACCGCCAGGGCTCCCGCGTCGGGGTTTCCCCCAGGCATCCTGAGTTTCCTTCCGTGTTGCTTCCTGAGGCCCCTTGCAGGGTCCCCTCCTGCTCGTGTCGTGAATGCTAGGCACACCTGGAGGTGAGGGCCGTCCTCAAGGATGGCTGGGTTTCCATGGAAACGCCCAGGATGGGGAGCAGGTGTAAAATCAACTGTGCTGTTTAGTCGCCCCCTCTCAGAGGTGGGGTAGCGACTGGGTGAGCAGTACGGTAGCTTCAGCCACTTAGTGAGTGTGGAATTAATTCCCCACTCCATGTGACTGGCTGCCAGCCTTCCTGTTCAGAACAGAGGTCCCCAGCAGAAGCAGCAGGCAAGAGCGGCCAGCACTGACCTGGCCGCCTATCAGAGGGTTTCAGAGAGTTGCGGTAGACTCTTGGCTCAAGGCCCATGGGAAGTGGCAGAGTCACCACGGCTGCCCAGGCCCTTGGAGGTGCTGCTGTGTGGACTTCCTGAACCGACACTCATTTGGCAACGAACTTTCTTCCTGTCGGGAAGTCACAATGGGTATCTGTTAGGAGGACACATCCCAAAGTGTGAACGCGTCCACTTTCCCACCCAGGGGACGTCAGGCATCAATGGGGTGCCTTTGGGAAGGGAGTGAGATGCTGATGGCCTCCCGAGAGAGCCGCCTGGTGACTGTGGGGCGAGTGGTGAGGAGCTTGTTCCCCGCTCAGCCTCTGGTTTCTGTGGGTCTCCGTCTCAGTGCCCACAAGGAGAGACAGAGACAGAGAGAGGAGGAGGAGGAGCAGGGGGAGGAGAGAATGGGGTGGGAGGCGGGACCCCTGTTGCTCTCCAGCACAAGCAGGAGCCACTCCCTCTGGAAGACCCTGGCCCTGGAGGGTTTTTCTCCAGCTGTGTTTGGAGAGGGTGTGGGGCTGAGCCTGTGACTGCTGACTCCCGCTGGTGTGGACCTAGCAGTGGGGACTGGCGGTGCATGCGCCCGTGTGTGTGTGTGTGTGTGTGTGTGTGTGTGTGTGATGAGGACGGGGTATGCCGTGGAGGATGGGGGTTGAGTCTGGTCTGGATCTGACCGCTGCTTTCTTTTCTCCTTGGGTGAAAGGCCGTGACCGAAAGGCATTACAGCCTCCCTGTAGAGCTCTGGGCCCACAGAATTTCAAGGTCGTATTGGTTCCGTTGTGGACATTCAGACTCTGGTTTGGGGCTCTGTGGAGGGAGGGACTCTGGGCTGCCCTAGGGATGGCTCTGTGGAGCGGGGGACTCTGGGCTGCCCTAGGGATGGCTCTGCGACAGATGGTGCCCCTGGTGTCCTCGGGTTCCAAATCCGTGCATCCGATCGACTATGGGTGAAAGCGCTTGGGAGAACAGCCGTGCCTGAGCTGAACATGTGCAGACGTGTTTCTCTTGCTATCATTCCCTAAATAGTACTCTATCACAGCCCTCACACAGCGTTCACACTGCACCAGGTGCCGTGTGGGGTCCAGAGACGTCTGACAGTACACAGGCAGACGCACACTGGTTCCGTACAGACACTATACCATTTCCTATAAGGGACTTGAACATCCAAGGGTTTTTGTATCCTCAGGAGTCCTGGAACCCATCCCCCATGGTTACTGAAGGACACTGTATAAGTGTATTTACTTCATCCATCCATCCATCCATCCATCTACCTGTCCATCCATCCATCCATCCATCCATCTATCTACCTGTCCATTCATCCATCCATCCATCCATGTATCCATCCTTCTACTCATCCATCCATCCACCTATCCATCCATCCATCCATCCACCCATCCACCTATCTATCCATATATCCATCCATCCATCCATCTACTCATCCATCCATCCACCCATCTACCCATCCATCTATCTACCTGTCCATCCATCTGTGCATCCATCCATCCATCCGTGCATCCATCCATCTACCTGTCCATCCACCCATCCATCCATCCATGCATCCATCTCTCCACGGCAAGCCCAGGTGATGTACAGCCTCGTGTGGATGGGGCCTCATGTTATCACCCACCTTTTGTTGTTTGAGCCGCTGCCGTGGGCCTGTCCTAGGCAGGCTTCAGAGACCACGAGAGGGGAGGAAGATGCCTCTTGCTCTCTGGAGATCACAGCCCAGAGCGGGGGGTCAGCCAGCTTCATGTACCAGGCAGGGAACGTTTTTGGCTTTGCTGATTTAGTTCAGCTGACAACGTGGTTGGGTATCAGACCCAAAGGTAGGGAGGGCGAGAGGCCAGGATCAACTCAGCTGTGATCCCCATTCCACAGCTCAGCAAACTGAGGTTGCAGGAGGGAAACTGGCTTTGTCCATAGCCAAGCAGCTGGAAGCTGGCGGAGCTGGGATTTGAACCCAGGTCTTCCTCACTCCCTACATGTGGTGCTGGCCCAGCATGCTCCGCGCTTCCCCCTGAAAGGAGCAGGGGTGTTCACGCCCCCCCCCTTCCCCCTTGCTGTGGCACTCAGTTCTTCGGCTAGCTCAGTATTTGTGTCTCGAGTCACGCTGCCCTTCCTCGCTGTCCCCCTTGTCACTGAACTTGTCCAGGCCACCCCTGGAGGGTACAGGGCCTCCTTGTTGGCTGGCAGCCTCCCTCCTGCCCTGTGTGGAGTGTGCCTCCTTGTGGGCCCCAGCTCTGCTGAAGCCCCCTCCCCTGGTTCACAGCAGGGAGTCCAGGCTCCTTCTGCAGACGCTGGCCTGGCATTGATTCTTTGGTTGACATCTGAGTGCTGCCTCCCAGGGCAGCCTTGGCAGTCTGCTTTGTCCTTGTGTCCCCCGTGCTTGGAACAGCACTGGGGACACAGTAGGTACTTGGCTAACGTATTTGCGCAGTGAGAGATCCTAGCGAGGATGACCAGCTGCAAGTGTGGGCCTTGCCCCGCCTCCCACTCCTTGCAAGTGTAACCAGGGAACTTAGACTGGTTTTTATTAAAATGTATTTTCATTTTATTTAAAAGGCAGAGACACAGAGAGACATCTCCCGTCCCCTGGTTCACTTTCCAAATGCCTGCAACAGCTGGGCTGGGTCAGGTCAAAGCTGGGAGCCAAGAACTCCATCTGGGTCTCCCCCGCGGGTGGCAGGGACCCAAGTACCTGAGTAGTGTGCACCAGCAGCAGGCTCAAACCCAGGCTTGCGATGGATGGTGAGCGTCCGTCCGGAGCCGCATCTTAACCACAGTTCAGATGAGATTCTGGAGTTCTGAGCCCCAGGAATTCAGGCCTGGTCAGGGCTCTGGGGGCACCAGTGGGAGGGGAGCTGACCCTGAGCCGCAGGGCAGGGAGGGGCGCTGGGTGGGGAAGCAGCTATTTGGGATGCATTCCTGAAGCTTAGCCCCAGGGCCCCCTCCCCACGCCCTGTTGTCTCAGCTCCAGCGTCCATGGTGCTGGGAGTGTGCACAGGGACTTCAGCCAAAGGGCTTCTTGTTTTTCTGAGATTTGAACAAAAATAGGGCTGTGCTCTGAAAAGCACAGCTCCAGGGACGTCCTCCAGGGGGCTTTGGGCTCCCAGCAGGGCTCTTTTCTAGCTCTTTGTTAAACCTTCAAAAACATTTTTCGAGACAAGGTCACAGGCTCCCGACAGCAGGCAGAAGAAGCGTCACCCAGAACCAGGATTCTCGGACCCGCGCTGGGAGACGCTGGGCTGGCCCGCAGGGGCTTGGTTTTGGATCTGGGTGGGGATGGGTGTGTTTGTTTTCCCTGCGATGATTAATTTTCTTATTGTTTGTGTTTTTGTTGTGATCCAACCACAGATGTATACAGCTCTGCAGTTTGCTTTTTTCACTTAAAACAATCATGCGGATAGCTGGGTGGTACACTTCCATTCCTAGCTCTGTAAACCTCAGAGGGGACCTCTGCATATGGTTGCCAAAGAGGAGAATGCCAGGATCTGTTCCAACAGTCCCCGGTCGTTGGGCATTTAGCTTGTTTCAGATTTCTCAGTCCCTCTTTCTAGCCTCGTGCCCCTGGTGCCCCCTGCTCCCAGCTTTCCGCCCTGGGGTGCTGTGTGTTTGTCAGTGTTCCCTCAAGGGTCTCCTGCCCCAGGATCTTTGCATAGGCTCCTGCCTCCAGTTCTCTGTTGTACCTTCTTGCTGTGCCCCCCTTGCCATCACTGTCATTTGTGTTGAAACCGTTCTTTGGTTTCTCTTTGAGTTCTGGGAGCTACCTGAGGCCGGGGGCATTACCTGCCTGCCTGCGCACCTGCCTACAGCTACAGGACCCTGAGCTGTCCAGGGCAGTTGGTTTCATGCCTCTACATGCTCATTCTTGCATTGAGAAGAGGGGGCCTCAGTTTCCTTTGTCTTTAGAAGACATAGGTGGGAGAATAAACTTTGATTCTAGCCCCTGGAGCATGGGGCACAGATGACAATGACCCCTACAGACACACCACGCCCCAATCCTCCAGCCCCGGTGATGACACCCTGCAGGCTGACAGAATCACAAGACCGTGGCAGGCACCACGGAGGGCCACAGAGGGCATCCCTGCCATGAGCAGAGCCTGCCGTGTACCAGGCACCATGCATGGGTAGGCGTCAACAAGCGTGGCGCAGCAGGTGCTGGCTCGCACCTTGCCCAGCCTTGCCCTCCACTGCAGGGTGGAGTAGGACAGCCGCCCGTGGTGACCCGGCCTGGGGAGTGAGTTCTGGCCTTGGACTTCGGCCATTGGCTGGATTGCTTCTTCTCACCTTGGGCAGGGCCCGGGGCTTGATGGGTGAGCCGGACACTGAGCTCCTGGCTGGCTGGGGACACTGAGTGAGGCCCAGATCACAGAGCCAAGGTCACATGCCAGGGTCATTGTCTCCCCTCGCCCCGCCTACTGCAGGCAGCCCCCACTTTATTTTGGAGGCCGGTCTCCTCTCCTCTCTCCTGCCAGACCCCCAAGCAGTTCAGCCTTTTGGGCCCTGGCATTTGACAAGCTGCGTCACCTGCCACCAGGCACTTAGTCTCTTTAAGCCTCAATTTCCTTCTTCCTCAAGTAGGAAACATAACAATACTTGTAGTCACTGGGTGAGCCCGGGGGGCCAGGGAGCTGTTGGTGCCAGGCTTATTTTAGGGCTGGGATGTATGTAACCATGGAGCACGGCCTGGCTTCCTTGCTGAATTGTTTCCTCTGGTGTGTGTTGGGGGGTGTTGGGCCCTGGGGGTCTCCTTGCCCCTTCCTGTCCCCTCCCACCTGTTCTTGTCCCTTCCTGGGCATGATGACGTCAGCATTTAGGGGCTGGGCCTGGGGGACCAGGGCTCCAGCAAGACCCCGCCCTGGGCATGAGTGGCCATACCTGAGGCCAGCATTCCCAGCCCAGAGGTTGGCTCTGAGGTTTAGGGATGTTGGCTTCATGGGGTGGGGGCAGGGGGCTGAGCTGAGGGGTTCCTGGAGAACTGGTTTCTTTATTTTTTTTTAAAGATTTATTTATTTAGGCCGGCGCCACGGCTCACTAGGCTAATCCTCCGCCTTGCGGCACCGGCACACCGGGTTCTAGTCCCAGTCGGGGCGCTGGATTCTGTCCCGGTTGCCCCTCTTCCAGGCCAGCTCTCTGCTGTGGCCCGGGAGTGCAGTGGAGGATGGCCCAAGTACTTGGCCCCTGCACCCCATGGGAGACCAGGAGAAGTACCTGGCTCCTGCCATCGGATCAGCGCAGTGCACCAGCCGTAGCGCGCCGGCCACGGCGGCCATTGGAGGGTGAACCAACGGCAAAGGAAGACCTTTCTCTCTGTTTCTCTCTCTCACTGTCCACTCTGCCTGTCAAAAAAAAAAAAAAAAAGATTTATTTATTTATTATTTGAAAGGCAGAGTTACAGAGTCAGAGAGAGAGAGAGAGAGAGAGAGAGAGAGAGAGGTCTTCCATCCACTGGTTCACTCCCCAGATCGCTACAATGGCCACAGCTGGACTGATCTGAAGCCTGGAGCCAGGAGTTTCTTCTGAGTCCGCCATGCAGGTGCAGGGGCCCAAGGACTTGAGCCATTTTCTACTGCTTTCCCAGGCCATAGCAGAGAGCTGGATCAGAGGTAGAGCATCTGGGACGTGAACCAGTGCCCATATGGGATGCCGGCACTGCAGGGGGAGGCTTAACCTGCCTTGCCATAGCACTGGCCATTAGAATCAGTATTTTAAAAAATCTGTTTATTTTCATTTTTTCTGAAAGGCAGAGAGACAGAGATCTTCCATCTGCTGGCTCACTCCCAAATGCCCACAACAGCCAAAGCCAGGATGCTGGAACTGAGTTGAGGTCTCCCATGTGGGTGGCAGGGACCCAGGTCCTTGAGCCACTATCTGCTGCTAGGTGCACATTGGCAGGAAGCTGGATTGGAAATGGAGGAGCCAGGACTTGAACCGGGCACTCGGATATGGGATGTGGGCGTCCCAGGTGGCGACTGCACTGCAGGGCCAAGTGCCGGGCCACAGTCACCGACGAGGCAGAGGTTGGATGGGAGCCTGAGCCACTCAGCCACTCCCCAAAGCTGTCTCCTTGCCAGGGACGGATCCATCTCTCGCAGCCCTGCCTGCCCTTCCTGCCACCTGCCTGGAAGCCAGCGGTTCTCACCTGGATGAGCAGGACGGGGCCGCTGCCATGTGAGACGCGCTCCCTGGGGAGTGGGGACTTACAGAGCTCCTGGCCGGTGGGGGGGGGGGTGTGTGTGTGCAACTCCACCCTGCAGATCAGAGCTCAGGGGAGGCAGGGGAGGCAGGGGGGCCTCAGACACTCCGGTGTGTGTTCTCAGCCCTGTGAGATCTGCCCACGCTGCCCTCCTTCAGTCCCACCATAAATGCAGACATTGCTGTCTTTTTTTTTTTTTTTTTTTTTAAGATTTATTTATTTATTATTTAAAAGGCATGGCTGCAGTGGCTGGAGCTGAGCTGATCCCAAGCCAGGGGCCAGGAGCTTCTTCTGGGTCTCCCACGTGGGTGCAGGGGCCCAAGCACTTGGGTCATCTGCTGCTGCTTCCCCAGGCCATAGCAGGGAGCTGGATAGGAAATGGAGCAGCCAGGACTGCCCATATGGGATGCTGGCACTACTGGCGGCGGCTTAGCCTGCTATGTCATAGCGTTGGGCCCTGTGCAGACATTTCTATGGCTTCCATACTCTGAGCTGTTTTCTGACTTGAGATTATGGTTTTCCCATGGCCAACTCCCTCTGATCCTTGCGGTCATTCTATTGAAATATCACCTTCTCCAGGAAGCATTCCTGGATCACCCAATCTGTGGGCCCTCTGGTTCACATCACAGACTCTGTTCTGGTCACCTCCCTTGTCATGTGCGGCCACCTATGTCTCACTGCCTTGGCTCAGCCATTGTCCATCTCTCCGGTACCCGGCTTGGACTCTGAGCTCCATGTCAATGTGGACCCCAGCATACAAGTCCGCCACTGTCTCCCCATCACTGAACACAGGGGCAAGAAATCTCTTGGGTCAAATTATAAAAATATGCAGCTTTCCAAAACTCAGCAGCCTCAAACCATTTTGGTCGTCAGTGGCTGGTGGGCCCCTCTCACGGCAGGGCGTGTCTCGCCAGGGTGTCTGGACACCTCAGGGAGGAGCTGCTATTATGAGCAGGTGTGTTCTTTGTGAGTCAGTGGCTCCAGGAAAGCAGGTGTCCTGGCCTGGGCCCAACCAGAAGCAAGACTGGAGGGAGGAGCCAAGGGTGTGCGATTTCTCGGGGTGGGGGGGGACCCCACCAGGGTATGCTAAGGAGCTGGCGCCTCTATGGGCAGCTGGAGCCCACTTGTGCGGGGAACCTCTGGCCAGGGACTGTGTAACAGCCTCCCAGTGGTCCAGCCTGAGCGGGAGGGAGCTGGGGAATTTGTCCTCCGGCAGCAGAAAGTTGTCTACTGGTGCAGAGGGGAGCTGCTTGGGCCTGCGATGACCCTGGTGGGTGATGTGCACAGGGTTGGGGTGGGGGGCGCACTTGATGAGGGCCCGGCTGGTTCCAGCAGGCTGAGAGCAGTTGTGGCGCAGGTGAACCAGGGCTCAGAGGCTGTGACAAGGGAGTGGTGTCCCCATCCCTGCGTCAGCCCGCCCAAGACCTGGGTGGACACAAGAGAATCCGTGAGCCCAGGAAGGTTGTTTTCTTGGGTTCACCTTCTGAGGATGAATTTTACAGTGATCTGAGCACCTGCTGTATACACTCTCCAGGCCTCTGCTTCCAGGTGTCCTCTGGGGACTGGGCGGGGAGCTGGGGACAAAGCCAGTCCCTCCTCCTGCTCCCCTGGTGCTCTCCTCACTTGGGCAGCAGCTGAGCAGCCTGGCTCTGTGGGGCTGCTGCTTCCTCCCGGGGCTCTAAATGATTAATAATTGCACCAGTGATGAGGCCGATGTCGCTCTGCACAGCTCTTTGCATTTGTGATTGTATTGACAAATGAAAGCATGTGAGGTGCATCCCCTTGGTTCTGCCTTTTATTATTATTATTATTACTATTATTACTGTTCAAAAGGGAGAGGCAGAGGGAGCTCCTGTCTTCTGGTTCACTCCCTCGGTGCCTGCAACAGCCGAGCCGGGGCTGAGCCATGCTGAAGCCAGAAGCCAGCAACTCCATACGTGCCTCCCAGGTGGGCGGCAGAGACCCCAGCACTTGAGCCATCACCTGCTGCCTCCCAGGGTGCGCAGTAGCAAGAAACTGGAATCCGGGCAGAACTGGGACTCGAACCCAGGCCCTCTGACGTGTCTATGCCAGGCAGCGACTTGACCGCCTGGGTTCCCTTTGATTGACGTGGCAGCTTGGAGCGGTGGAGATGACCGTCTCTGGGGGTGTGGGTTTGGAAGGTTCTACAGAGGGACAGAGGCAGGGCGAGGAGCCCGGGGCTCCCGGCTGATCTTAGTAACCGGTGATTACGCCGGGCAAAGTGAGGGTCTGGGAGAACCGCAGGCAGCTGGTGTTTATCCGACCCGAGGAGACGTTGCAGCATCTTCTGTCACAGGGCCAGGGACGCTCGCATTCCCGGGGGCTCTTCCGAGAGCAGATGGCAGGGCCGGAGGTCCCCCTGGAGGTCTCTCCGAGGACTCGCGGACATTCGAGAGCTTCCTTGCCGGTGGCAGAACAGCAGGGATGCTTTGATCCGGTCCTTGTGTGTCTCTTACAGAGATCTAAGTTAAGGGTTTGGGTGCGGGGGAGACTGGACCCTCCCCGACGTGAGCATCGCGACATTTTGCTTTGCCTCGTGGCTGGGCTCCTGGCGTGGCATCCTGAGTTCCTCACTGGGATATCACTCATGTGAGACTTGTACAAGAGGACTTTATTAATGTTTTTAAAGATTTATTTATTTATTTATTTGAAAGATTTACAGAGAGGCAGAGGCAGAGAGAGACAAAGAAGTCTTCCGTTCACTGTTTCACTCCCCAAATGGCTACAGTGGCCGGAGCTGAGCCGATCCGAAGCCAGGAGCCAGGAGCTTCCTCAGGGTCTCCCACATGGGTGCAGGGGCCTGAGGACTTGGGCCATCCTCCACTGCTTTCCCAGGCCATAGCAGAGAGCTGGATCGGAAGTGGAGCAGCCGAGACTCGAACTGGCGCCCATTTGGGATGCCAGCACTTCGCGTGGAGACTTTATTCCCTATACCGCTTTTAAAAGAGAACTTTCTAAAGAGAAGTTTAGGGGCTGGTGCTGTGGCGTAGTGGGTTAAGCTGCAGCCTGCAGTGCCAGCATCCCCTGTGAGTGCTGGTTTGAGTCCTGGCTGCTCCACTTCCAATCCAGCTCTCTGCTATGGCCTGGGAAAGCAGTAGAAGATGGGTCCTTGGGCTCCTGCACCCACGTGGGAGACCTGGAAGAAGTTCCTGGCTCCTGGCTTCGGTCTGGCCCAGCCTTGGCTGTTATGACCATTTGGGGAGTGAACCAGCAGATGGAAGACCTCTCTCTTTCTGTGTCTCTCCCCTCACTGTATCATTTTGCCTTTCAGATTAATAAACTAAATCATAAAAAAAAGAGTACTGCCTGGTTTGGAAGGCTTCATTTAGTTTTTTAAAATTACTTACTTGAAAGGCAGAACAGCAGAGAGAGGGGACAGAGATCTTTCATCCTGATTCACCGCCCCCCCCAACGCCCACAGTGACCAGGGTTGGGACGGCCAAAGCCTGGGTCTCCCACGTTGGGGGCAGGGAGCCAACTCCTTGAGCCATCACCTGCTGCCTCCCAGGAAAGTCGGATCAGGAGCCGGAGTTGGGGATCAAACCCAAGGACTCTGATGGGGGATGCAGGCTTTGCGACCCACGTCTCAACCGCTCTGCCGAACACCCGCCCACCCTAAAACTGAACTTTGGCTTGTTTATCTGGCCAGGCGGCATCACCTGTGTAGGCGTGGACACCCTGGCTCCCATTACTCTCTCCCTCCCTGCCCCCACCTCCGCCCCTGAGAATGGATTTAAAACTCTTCAGTTAAGTTTTATGTTTCTCGCCCTGAAACTCTTTGTAAGAGCCAGAGCAACACGTGTGGAAGGTTTGGTTCTATTCGTTTTTACCCAGTCTCTGTACCAGCGGAACCCCAGGAGCAATCTTGGCGGGCGGTGGAGGCGGAGGCGGCCTTAAACCTTGACCTGTGTCGCTCCGCCCGGCCTGCCTAGGACCTGGAGTCGCTCTGCCGGGTCTATATATAACCCTGGCCCTGCGGATGGAGGGTTTCCTGGCGCCCCGCATGACTGTCGGGACTGGGGTCTGGGAGGGGCGGGGGTGGTCGCAGACGCTTTAGTGGGCTCCAGTGGACACAGCCGCCGACGCTGTAACGCTGTGCCGGTGAGCAGTGCCTCATTGCTGGGGATGGGGTACTCGTAAGCAGGACCCTTTGTTAACCCCAAGCCCCCAGCCTCGTCTCATGGTGTCCCCTGCGTTTAGGAAGAGGGCCCCACTCACCCTCCTGGCCGGGGAGTGACCAGCACTTGCCTTGCATCGGGCCGGACCTGGGTTGGGGCGCCAACCCTGTGGCCCTCGTCTCCCCGCGGGGAGAGGTGAGGGATTTGGGCACCAGCTCCGCCCCTTCCCCACCACGTGACTTCTTCTCTTTCAGCCTCAGTTTCTCGCTGTCTGCTGTCTGCTGCCCACTGCGCATTGTCCAGCAGGGTGCCCGGCCTCCTGAGCGCTGGGCACAGGGCTGGGGTGGCAGAGGCTGTGTCGAGTTCTAGTTCTCTGACAGCTGACACTCAGACTTGAGCTCAATGCCAGGACCCACCTCGTCGCACTCAAGGCACAGAGGACCAACCCTGGCAAAGAGCTCCACTGGTCCACTCCATGCTGCCTCCTCCAGGAAGCCCTCCCCCTTTCTCTCCCCAGCCCAGTGAAGCAGTGTATTTCTTCTGATGGCTGCTGTGACAAGTGATCCCAACTTAGTGGCTTAATTTTTTTTTTTTTTTAAGATTTATTTATTTGAAAGCCAGAATTACAGACAGAGAGAGGGAGAGACAGAGATCTTCCATCTGCTGATTTGCTCCCCAAATGGACGCAGTGGCCAGAGCTGGGCTGATCTGAAGCCAGGAGCCAGGAGCTTCTTCTGGGTCTCCCACGTGGTGCAGGAGCCCAAGGACTTGGGCCATCTTCCACTGATTCCCCAGGCCGTATCAGAGAGCTGGATAGGAAGTGGAGCAGCTGGGACTTGAACCAGCGCACGTATGGGATGCTGGCACTGCAGGTCGTGGCTGTACCTGCTATGCCACACCACCAGCTGCAACTTAGTGGCTTAAACAAAGGCAGTTTTTCGCTTTACAGCCCTGGAGGTAAGAAGTGTATTATGGGTTGGGGTGCATCCTTGTGTGGCTCTAGGGGATTCTAGAAGCTTCCACAGTCCTTGGCGTGTGGCCACATCACTCTGATCTCTGTTCCTGTCTGCACGGGGTTTCTGCCCGTGGTTGCAAGGAGCCTGATGGTGCTGTTGTTCTCATCCAGATCCTTTAGGATAATCTTCCGGGCTCAAGAGCCTTAACTAATGCCACCTGCAAAGTCCCCTTAAAACTTACGAGTAGGTTTGGAGAGTAAGGACTTGCCTTAGGGTTTACCTTTACCTGAAGCCAAAATTTAATATTTCAGGTTCTTGTGGTTTACTTAGATAAGAATTCTAAGCACCACCCACATGAGACGGACAACGTGGTAAAGTCGGGATTTATCTGGGAAGTGAGAGAAATACACAGGAATGCGAGAGCTTTATTAAGGAACAGTGGGATGCCAGCGCTGTGGCTCACTTGGTTAATCCTCCGCCTGTGCCGCCGGCATCCCTATGGGTGCCGGGTTCTGTCCCGGTCGGGGCGCCGGGTTCTGTCCCGGTTGCCCCTCTTCCAGGCCAGCTCTCTGCTGTGGCCTGGGAGGGCAGTGGAGGATGGCCCAAGTGCTTGGGCCCTGCACCCCATGGGAGACCAGGAGAAGCACCTGGCTCCTGGCTTCAGATTGGCGCAGCGCCGGCCATGGCGGCCATTTGGAGGGTGAACCAACGGAAGGAAGACCTTTCTCTCTGTCTCTCTCACTGTCTAAAACTCTACCTGTCAAATAAAAAAAATAATTAAGGAACAGTGGGTCAGAAAGAGTGAACAGGGGGGTTCCATAGCAGCCTTTCAGGGACCCCCCCCCCACCCGGGAGCAAGTGGGGAGTGCCAGCCAATGCAGCCAGAGGGGGCGGGCTCAGCGGCTCCAGCTTCTTAGCCACTTCCAAAAGGGGAGTGGTTACATAGCCTGATTGACAGGAGGGTGGATACAGGTGAGATCCCCTGGGGGGTAGGGGGTGTGGCCTCCAGCTGGTGGGCCTGATCCTGTCTCCCTGATTGGCCCTGTATCACTTGACATCTTTGGGGGTATTATTCTGTGTTCTCTAAGCTCCTTTTTCCGTGGGTCTCAGCCATGATTCTGAGCCACCAGTTTGCCTCCACGGCAGCCCACGCGTGAAGACATGCCAGGAAGCGTGTTCCGAGCCCAGGTGGGGCACTGCGTCGGGCAGAGGGCTCGGGCTCTGCAGTTGGCGGCCCCGCTGGTTTCCTGAGCGGTCAACCTGTATAAATCACTTTGGCTTCCCGAACCTCGGTTTACCCACCTGCACAATGGGCTTCATAAGAGTGTCAACCCCAGGAGCTCACTGGAGGTCTTCATGGCCACTGGCACCTGGCCCAGCATTGGTAACAGCAACGGCCGGCCCTGGGAGCATGACCTGCGGTGGGGGGAATCCAGCGAGGCCACTTAAGTTCAAGCCCTGGTTCCCCGCTTGGGCGACCTGCTAAGCCTCCCTGGCGGTTGTCATCTGTCAGATGGGCCCAGTTCCACCCACCGCAGAGGGGGACTGAGCAGTTCCTATCGTGCACCGTCCGGGGCCGAGGCCGCGCGGGGTCATGGCCGATACCAGGCTTCCCAGGGCATGTGATGAGGTCGAGGGACAAAGCAGCTGCACACACAGGAAACAGTGTGCTCTGCTCCCTTTCGGGCCGTCGGGGTAGCTGTGATTCTTCTGCACGGAGATCCGGGTCCTGTGCTGGGAGACGGCCTGTTGCCATGCCCGAGGCTGGCAGCGCCGGGCTCTGACAGGTTCACAGGGGCCCTGGGATGCTGAGGGAGGAGGGGGAGCAGCTGATTGCCTGCAGGGTGTGGGAAGCACAGCCATCCTCTCTGAGCTGGCCGGCAGGGATAGGGTGGCGCAGGCGCTGTGCGGTGACGTTGCTCAGTGGCCAGCACCCCGGGCTCCGCTTGCACGCTGGCGTGGGGGCGGGTGGCCCTGGTTGCATTGTAGTGTCCCTCCACCCCCACCGTGTGTGCGCCTGTGCAGAAGGCAGCCTGGGATAGGTCATGGCCCAGCCTCGCTGGTCCCCAGCATCCCTCTCTCCCCTCTCCCCAGCCTGGCCACTGGGGGGCAGTTTGAGAGTGGGTGAGGGGACAGATGCCCATGAATCCCCCCCACCCCTCTCTCTCTCTCATTTTTCCGTTAGAGAGCTATTCCTTTGGCTCTGCAAATTGTGGCCAATCCCACTTACCCTCAAAATCTCCCATCAAGCCACAGATACCCCTGCGAGGCTTTGTGTCACTTGTTTATAGACACGGGTACTCATCGCACGTTTGTGTAGAATCCTTAAGGCAGGCATGGTCGAGTGTGTCTCAGACAGTCGTCTGCTTGACCAATTTCTGCTAACCTCCCTGTGTACATGAGGAAGGCTTTTGCCTGCATGTAACAAAAACCCTAACAGTGCTTGAACAAGTATGTTCGTGTCATTTTTTTTTTTCCGTCAAGAGAAAAGCTGGAGGAGAGCAGTTCTGAGTGCATGCAGTGGCTCAACTGTGCCCTCAAGGTCTTTTCCACGCTGTTATTCTGAAGGAGTTAGCGTGTGGTCTCTTGTCTTCAAGATGGTTCCCATGGCTCCAGGCATCACATCCTGTTCCAGGCAGGAAAAAGGAGAGGCGGTGCCGCAAGTGTCATCTGTTTCTTTATCGTCAAAGGAAGTGCCTCCCTGGAAGTCTTGCCCGTGTCCGCTTGTGTTCTGATGTATTTTGGGCTACCGTGGGTCACGCAGCCACTCCTGGCTGCAGAGGAAGCTGAGACCGAGGGCCCGCGTGGATGGCCGTGAGGAAGGCCACGCCGAGAGCCCGCGTCTGCCGCGCTGCTCCCGCTGCCCTGCGCTTTCCTGGCGATTTCCTGCTTCGCAGGAAACAAGCAAACAAAAGCACGAGCCCTGACCAGATCCACATCGCCCTGGAACCATTGTTCCTAAGCCTTTCCGGTTTTCAAAAATTAGATCAGTTTATTGAAGACGGGACCTTTTAGAAAAATCTCTGCTGCGATTAGAAAACCGATGTCGCTGGCTTTAAATAGAAAATAGCAACAAAAATCAAATACAAAGAAAATAAAGCAACGTTTCTAAATCTTCTGCCACCACCACTGCTGGTCTCAACTTGAGGCTGTTCCTTACTGGATTTTTATTAATTTCCATTTTATTTTGAAAGGTAAAGAGAGAGAGAGAGGCAGACAGACAGACAGACAGACATAGATCTACTGTTGCTGGTTCAGCCCCAAATGCCCATAACAAACAGGGCTGGGCCAGCCCAGAGCCACGAGCCCACAGCTCGATCCACGTCTCCCGTGTGGGTGACCGGACCCAACCACTTGAGCCGTCTGTCACCTGCTGCCTCCCAAGGTGCACACGGGCATCGGAAGCCGAGCGGGGACTTGGACCCAGGCGGTCAGACTCGGGATGCGGGCGACTTCACCACCACTGCGCCCGAGGCAGTCTTCGCTGGGCTGCACTGGGAGATGAGCAGGTGGGGAGACGTGGGTGTTAAGGTGCTGGAGGCACCACCCAAGCGCTACCCGGCGCTCCCTGCAGAACTGGAGCAGAAGCATCCAGTGCAGGCGCCTCGCCTCGCAGCCGACTGGGCCTTAGCGTGTCCCCATGGTAACCAGGAGCTGCCTCGTGGCCTGCCGGGGGCTGCCTGTTCGCTTCAGTGTCTCCTAAGCGAGCATCCAGTAGGGTCCCCGTGGAGGTGTCTGTGCGGGAGGGGGCGGACCCAGGCGTTCTCTTCTTTCTCTCATCTCAGGTGGTTGTTGTTGTTGTTTTCTTTCTTTCTTTTTTTTTTTTTTTTAAAGATTTATTTGTTTATTTGAAGGCAGAAGCAGAGTCAGAGAGACAGAGACAGAGACAGAGAGAGGTCTTTCATCCACTGGTTCACTCCCCAAATGGCCACGATGGCCGGAGCTGTGCCGATCTGAAGCCAGGAGCCAGGAGCTTCTTCCAGGTCTCTCACATGGGTGCAGGGGCCCAAGCACTTTGGCCATCTTCCACTGCTTTCCCAGGCCATAGCAGAGAGCTGGCTAGGAAGTAGAGCAGCCGGGACTCAAACCAGTGCCTGTATGGGATGCTGGCATTGCAGGCGGCAGCTTTTCCCACTATGCCATAGCACTGGTCTGATCTCAGCGTTTTGATGAGGTGACTTGCTGAGATGGGTTGGAGTGACTTTGGCCTGGGAAATCATTGTGGGCTTCCTGGAAGAGACATTGCTTGAACTGCTCTGAAAGGAAATCGTGCTGGGGACAAAAGGTCGTCTGTGGGGAGAGAATAGGATGAGAAGGACACTCAAGAACCGGGGCGTGTTAGGGCCTGCGGTGTAGACGGGGCTAGCTCCCCTGAGAACCAGGGCATGTTAGGGCCTGCGGTGTAGATGGAGCTAGCTCCCCTGAGAACCAGGGCATGTTAGTGCCTGTGGTGTAGACGGAGCTAGTTCCCCTGAGAACTAGGACATGTTAGGGCCTGCAGTGTAGATGGAGCTAGCTCTCGTGAGAACCAGGGCGTGTTAGGGCCTGCGGTGTAGACGGAGCTAGCTCTCGTGAGAACCAGGGCATGTTAGGGCCTGCGGTATAGACGGAGCTAGCTCTCGTGAGAACCAGGGCATGTTAGGGCCTGCGGTGTAGACGGAGCTAGCTCTCGTGAGAACCAGGGCGTGTTAGGGCCTGTGGTGTAGACGGAGCTAGCTCTAGTGAGAACCAGGGCATGTTAGGGCCTGCGGTATAGACGGAGCTAGCTCTTGTGAGAACCAGGGCATGTTAGTGCCTGCGGTATAGATGGAGCTAGCTCTCGTGAGAACCAGGGCATATCAGAGCCTGTGGTATAGACAGAGCTGGCTCCTGTGAGAACTGGGGCATGTTAGGGCCTGCTGTGTACACAAGGCTAGCTCCTGTGAAAACTGGAGTGTGTTAGGGCCTGTGGTGTAGACGAGACTGGCTCCTGTGAGAACCGGGGGGCGTTAGGGCCTGCGGCGTAGACGAGGCTAGCTCTTGCGAGTCGGGCCCCCCTTGCTCTGCCGTGAACAGTGGGAACTGTTGATAACTTTGGACTCGGCGGGTGACACGCTCGGACCTTCCCAGAGTTTGATCTGTGCACAAAAGGCAGCTTGGGGCCAACCTGAGCTAATTGTCCTGGACAGCATTACTATTTTTCTTTTCCTGGAATGTGTTGGCACCTGTCAGGCACCAAGAGCCCATTGGAGGTCCCCCTCTACTATCACTAAGAGCCCGATGGGGGTCCCCCTCTCCCCATCACCAAGAGCCCGTTGGGGTCCCCTCTCCCCATCCAGCCTCGTGCTTCTGTGTGTAGAGAAGAACTGAGCTTCCAGACTGAGCTTCCTGTGCCCTGGACGTCAGTCCCAGGCCTGGGTCTTCCTTCCTGCCCTCTGTAAAGACGCCGGGCAGCACACTGCCTCCAGGCTGGCCCCAGACTCACTTATCTCGGGGAGCTGTTGGAATCGTCCTTGGAAACCTTCAAGCCAAGGTTCCAGGATCTTGCGTGCAGGGCGAGGGCCAGGGCAGGGGTCACACCTTGACTAGGTCTGCCCCCGGGGTCAGGCCGAGCACCCCGACCTCCGGGGCTGGGCGTTGAGTCAGCCTGGGAAACGCTCCCTGGGGTGTGACTCTGCACGTATCTGCCCAGTGCTTTGCCAAATGGCACACGCCCTTGGGAAAGGAACCGCGTGTGGGTGTCCCGTGCAGGGTGGACTCTTGTGTTCAGTGACTGGAAAGTTGGCCATTAAAGGTCCAGGAGTGGGGGATGGGCTGTGAGCCATCAGAAGCCGCTGTCTTCTTAGCTTGTTATAGGTATGCTCCGCATGGCTGTTAATGTGGAAGACTCTCAGGACCCCCTTGACATGAACAACAACACAATCAAGTTCCCAGACGACGTTGTGAGTGCGATGCATGTGAGCTTGGACCAGCAGCTCCTATGCACTCTGCGAAGGCCCAGGTTCAGTGCCAGGAGGGGCTCTGAGCTGGCACTGGATGGTGGGATTTAAGATGAATAAAAATGCCTTTGCTCTTCTGTATTTCAGCATTTTGTTATTTGTTTACTTATGTTTTAAAGATTTATTTATTTGAAAGGCAGAATTACAGAGAGGCAGAGGCAGAGAGAGAGGTCTTCCATTCTCTGGTTCACTCCCCAAATGGCCACTACAGCTGGAGCTGCGCCAATCCGAAGCTAGGAGCCAGGAGCTTCTTCCGGGTCTCCCACTTGGGTGCAGGGGCCCAAGCACTTGGGCCATCTTCCACTGCTTTCCCAGGCCATAACAGAGAGCTGGATCAGAAATGGAGCACCCCGGACTTGAACCAGCGCCCATATGGGATGTTGGCACTGCAGGTGGTGGCTTTACCCGATACCCCACAATGCCTGCCCCTTGTTGTTTATTTGAAAGACAAAGAAGCAGAGAGAGAGAATCTGGAACTTGGTCTGGTCTCCCACATGGAGGGCAGGGACGCAAGTACTGGAGCCATCACCCGTGTCTGGGACTCGCTCAGGCCCTCTGTCCGACTTGGGGTGTGGGCACCCTAAGCAGAACAAAGCCCACCCCCTGTCTGCATTCTGGAATGTTTCTGTGGTTAGCAGGTGGGATACCTGCAGAGACTCAGCCAGAATCCGGGAGAGAGCTTTGGGTGTGTCCTGGAGGAGGGTGGTGCATCCGCCAGGGAGTCATCTCTCAGGGGACTGAGTTTTGCACAGTTGGGGGCAGGGGTCAGGAGCCCGTGGCTGGGCGCGGTCACAGGAACCGTTTTGGGCTTTCTGGGGCATCTGTACAACTCGTGTGTTGCTGAGACAGGGCCCTAGACAAAGGCTCCTGGAAGAAGCCACATATACACAGATGGGTGTGGCTGTGTGCCAATAAAACTTTATTTGCAAAATCAGGCAGCGGGCTGTGTTTGGCTCCTGGAGGATAGTCTGCCACCCCTTGATCAAGAGAAAAAACAAGAGAGAGGGAGAAAAAAAAAGCAGCTTGATGAAAGGTTTCAATGAGTGGTCAGCTGTCCCAAAATAGCACAAATTGTAGGAAGGAACCGGCCAGGGGAACATTGAAAAGGCGGATGTTTGCATAGAGGGCAGAGATAAGCTGAGAGGGTCCTTCTCCAATCAGCGGTCCCACCTGGCCCAGGGGAGTGGGAGGCACGGTTTGGTTGTGCTTTAGGGGGAGGGGTATAAAAGGCAAATCCATGCTTATTAAAGGTGCTGAGGGTTTATCATTGTGGGACCCAGCATTCCCCAAACCTGTTTTTAAACAATTATTTATTTGAGAGGCACGCACACGCGTGCACACACACACACACACACACACATCTTCCATCCTCTGGTTCACTCCGCAAATGCTCTCAACAGCCAAGTCTGGGCCAGGTTGAAGGCAGGAGCTGGGAACTCCAACCAGGTCTCCCACATGGGTGGCAAGGACCCAGGTACTTGGACCATCACCTGCTGCCTCCCAGGGTGTGCATTAGCAGGGAGCTGGAGACAAGAGTGGAACCGGGACTCAAACCCGGGTACTCTGGGGTGGGACTCAGGCATCCTAACAGCTGGAGGCCTGGAGCTTGGTGGCACTGAACACATCCATACTGTTGGGCAGCCATCACCACCAGCCATCTCTGGGACATTGGCATCTTCCCAGGTGAACTCTGGGACTGGTAGTGGTGTGGCACAGTGGGTTAAGCCATTGCCTGGGATACCAGCATCCCATTTTGGAGTGCCAGTTTGAGTCCTGGGAGCTCCGCTTCGAATCCAGCTCCCTGCCGCACGCACCTGGAAGACAGTGGAAGATGGCCCAAGTGCTTGGGCCGTTGCACCCACATGGGAGGACCTGGATGAAGCTCCTGGCTCCTGGCTTCAGTCTTGCCCAGCCTTGGCCGTTTGGGGAGTGAACCAGTAGATGGAAGATCTTTCTATCACTCTGCCTTTCAAACAAAGTGAGTACAGAAATGTTTAAATAAAAAAAAGAAACGCTGTGCCCGTTAGACATTAACTTCCACTCCCTGTTCTCAGCCCTGGGCAGTAATCATTCCATTTTCTATCTATATGGGTGTGATGACTCCAAGTATCTCCTCTAAGTGGAATCCTGCAGGCTTTGTCTTTGTGTGATGGGCTCATTCTGCTTAGCATTGTGTCCTTAGTGTGGTAGCAGGTGTCAGAATTCCCTTCTTTTTTAATATTTATTTTATTTATTTGAAAGAGTAAGAGAGAGGTAGAGCCAGAGAGAGGTCTTCCATCTGCTGGTTCACTCCCCAAATGACCACAACGGCCAGAGCTGAGATGAGCCAAAGCCAGGAGTCAGGAGCTTTTTTCCTGGTTCGTGGGCCCAAGGACTTGGGCCATCTTCTACTTTCCCAGGCCACAGCAGAGAGCTGGATTGGAAGTGGAGCAGCCGGGACTTGGGACTTGAACCAGTGCCCATATGGGATGCCAGCACTGCAAGCCGGGGCTTTAACCTGCTGTGTCACAGTGCCGACCCCTCCCTTCCTTTTTTTTTTTTTTTTAAGATTATTTATTTGCTTTAAAGTCAGAGTTACAGAGAAGGAGAGGCAGAGAGAGAGAGAGAGAGAGAGAGAGAGAGAGAGAGAGGTCTTCCAAGGATTTGGGCCATCCTTTTCTACTATCCCAGGTCATAGCAGAGAGCTGGATCAGAAGTAGAGCAGCGGGGACCCGAACCGGTGGCCATATGGAATGCTGGCACTGCAGGTAGCACCTTTACCCGCTATGCCACAGCACCGGCCCCCACTCCCTTCCTTTTGAAGGCTGAGCAGTATTCCACTGTGTGGTTCTACCACGTCGTGTTTACCCACTCGCCTGTCAGTGGACGCCGGAGTGATTTCCACATCCTGGCTGTTGTGAATCAGGCTGCATTGCATGTGGGTGTGCAAACCTCTGTCTGAGTCTCTGCTTTCAGTTCTGTTGGGGAGGTATGCCAGGGGGCAGGATTGCTGGGTTCTTCACTAGATTTTTCAAGGAAGGTCCACAGTTTTTTTCTGTGGTGGCTGCCACCTTTTATTGTCACCCCAGTGACACAGCGGCAGTGACAGAGGAGGTGCCCGGGTCTCTATCTCCTTGTTTATTTCCTTCCTTCTTTTTGTTTCCTCTTTCTTTCCTTTTTCTCCCCACCCCTTCCCTCCCCCTTCCCTCACACCTCCCCTTCTCTCTCCCCCTCCCCTATAATAACCGCCCTGATGGGCGTGGTTTGCCTTTTACCTGTGCATGTCATAAAAAGCAGTGTTTCCAGTTAAGCCCGTGTGGACTTTGGAAGAAATGGGACTGGGCAGGAGGGTGGGGTCCGCAGCTCCAGCCATCTGGGGACGCATGGCATCGTCGTCCAGCCCCAGTCTCCTCCTCTGTCAACCAGGGGTCTCTGCCTGCCTCTCCTCGGGTGCCTATACTGGCCAACCATTCGGCACAGAGCCTGGCCCACCGTGCCTGCTGCATGAATGGCAGGTGTTTCCACTCCGCCCCATGAGTCCCGGGAGGGGGCCAGGCCCTTAGTGCCTGCCCAGGGCGGCCTGAACTGGTGGGGGCGAATGCAGCTCAGAGGGAAACCTCTGGTGTGGAGAATTCCCAAAGAAATTGGTGTGCATAAACCCGGTTTCTGGGAATCCAAAGCGATTTAAAAATGTACCCACAAAGCCGGCGCCGCGGCTCAATAGGCTAATCCTCCACCTGTGGCGCCAGCACCCCAGGTTCTAGTCCCGGTCGGGGCGCCGGATTCTGTCCCAGTTGCTCCTCTTCCAGGCCAGCTCTCTGCTGTGGCCCAGGAGGGCAGTGGAGGATGGCCCAAGTCCTTGGGCCCTGCACCCCGTGGGAGACCAGGAGGAAGCACCTGGCTCCTGGCTTCGGATCAGCGCAGCATGCAGGCTGCAGCGCACCGGCCGCAGCGGCTTTTGGGGGGTGAGCTAATGGAAAAAGGAAGACCTTTCTCTCTCTCTCTCTGTCTACTCTGCCTGTCAAAAAAAAAAAAAAAAAAAAAAAAAAAAGTACCCACAGCTCTACCCCAGCACTGGTCGCGCCTTTGGTTTTCTCCACTCCTCCGTGTCCTCTCAGAGACCCAGTCCTGTGTCCTTGTCACAGTACAGAAGTCATCCCACCTGCCCCTCCCCCGCCCCCGGAAGCACTCACTTCCTACCTCACTGCCAACCCCTGCCCTCATTTCCAGCCTGGGGCCTGGGGCTGACACATTGTCCTTTTAAAGATTACTTTTCCTTTTATTTGAAAGGCACAGTTACAGAGATTGAGGGAGAGACCAGAAAGGAGGGAGGGAAGGAGGGTACGGGAGGGAAGGAGGGTATGTGAGAGAGAGAGATCTTCCATCCACTGGTTCATTTCCCCAAATGGCTGAAGCCAGGAGCCAGGAACTCCATCATGGTCTCCCACGTAGGTGGCAGGGGTCCCAGGGACTTGGGCCGTCATCAGCTGCCTTCCCAGGTGCATTAGCAGGGAGCTGGATCAGAGGCAGAGCAGCCGGGACTCACAGAGCCGCTCTGATAGGGGATGCTGGCGCTGCAGGAGGCAGCTTCGCCTGGGGGCCCCACTGCTCCACCCCTGGCCGAGATACTCTCCTGCAATGAGTTCGCCTTGTTTCTGAGTTTTTGTATTGTGGGCGTGGTGTCTGTCTTTTCTGATCCCAAGCACAGGACTTGGCGGTGGGGGTGGGGGCACAATTTTGGTGCTGGGCATTGGGGTTCTGGATCCCGTCCCCCTTCCCCACCCCGGCCATGCACTGCTGTACTTGTGACATCTTCAGATGACTTAGGGATGCAGGTTATTTCACACAGGGGAGTGTCAGCAGGGTGGATTCCCGCGACTTTATAGACAACTCGGTAGCTACTGCCCAGAGCACCCTGCAGTGGACACCTCTATGTGTGACTTTTCTTTTAGCTTACTTCCATAATGTAAGGTATTAGAAGTGGGATTACTGAGTTGAAAATAAATCTTTTTTTTTGGGTGGGGGAGGGGGGTGAAAATGCCTGGTATGGAGTCGGGAGCCCTGGCCCTACGGCTCTGCTCCTCACTGGCAACGCGGCCCAGGACCGGCGTAATCTGAGCCGCGTTTCCCCATCTGTACAATGTGGGGATGATTTGAACGGCACAGGTTGTCCAGAGGCTTGAAGACGGGAGGCAGAAAAGGCGCAGAATTGTTTGGGATGCTGCCTGGCTCTTGATGGGGTTTCAAAAATCTGAGTTGAAAATCGATCTGGGAGGGGCTGGCGCTGTGGCCTAGTGGGTTAAGCAGCAGTCTGCTATTCCGGCATCCTGTATGGACACCGGTTAAAAGTCTTGGCTGCTCCATTTCCAGTGCAGCTCCCTGCTAATGTGCCTGGCAAAGCACAGGAGATGGCCAAGTGTTTGGGCCCCTGCACCCACAGAGGTGACCGGATGAAGCTCCTGGCTTTGGACTAGACCAGCTCCAGCCATTGTGGCCCTTTGGGGAATGAACCAGGGGATAGAAGATCTCTGTCTTTATATCTCCCTCTCTCTCTCTCTCTCTCTCTCTCTGTAACTCTGCATTTCAAATAAATAAATATTAAAAAAAGAACCAAGGAAAATGAATCCGTGGTACTAACACTGTGACACAGTGGGTAAAGCCAGCACCTGCAATGCTGCCATCCCATATGGGCGCCGGTTCGAGTCCCAGGTGTTCCACTTCTGATCCAGCTCCCTGCTAATGAGCTTGGGAAAGCAGAGGAGGGTGGCCCAAGTGCTTGGGACCCTGCTCCCACATAGGAGACCTGGAAGAAGTTCCTGGCTCTTGGCTTTGGACCAGCCCAGCTCCAACCATTATGGTCATTTGGGGAGTGAACCAGCGGATGGAAATTCTAACTCTCTGTAACTCTGCCTTTCAAATAAATAAATAAGTCTTTTTTTAAATTTCTTTTTTTTATTTTTTGACAGGCAGAGTGGACAGTGAGAGAGAGACAGAGAGAAAGGTCTTCCTTTGCCATTGGTTCACCCTCCAATGGCCGCCGCGGCCGGTGCACCGCGCTGATCCAATGGCAGGAACCAGGCGCTTCTCCTGGTCTCCCATGGGGTGCAGGGCCCAAGCACTTGGGCCATCCTCCACTGCACTCCCTGGCCACAGCAGAGAGCTGGCCTGGAAGAGGGGCGACTGGGACAGAATCCGGCGCCCCGACCGGGACTAGAACCCGGTGTGCCGGTGCCGCAAGGCGGAGGATTAGCCTAGTGAGCCGCGGCGCCAGCCTAAATAAGTCTTTTTTAAAAAAAGAAAGAAAAAAATGAATTTGGTTGATTTGCTTTTCAGAAAAAAAAAACTTTTTCATTTTTTGAGAGGCAGAGAGAGAGAGTGTGAGCGCTCCCATCTTCTGGTTCACCCCCCAAATGCCGACAACAGCCTAGGCTGGGTCAGGCAGAAGCGAGGGGCTGGGAAGTCAGTCCAGGTCTCCCATAGGGGACCCAGCTACTGAAGCCATCGCCTGCTGCGTCCTACGAGTCACATTAGCAGGACACTGGAAACAGGGCTGGAGCTGGAACCCCAACCCTGGCACTCCGACGTGGGGTGTGGGCATCCCAAGAGGCGCCTCAACTGCCAGGCCCAACGCTTTTCTCACTTACAAGGTCTCTGGGAGCAGATGGGCGTGTCCATTCCCCCCACCCACACCTGCAGAAGTTCTGTTTCCTTCTCTCAAGTACTTGCCCATCCCCGTGTCCTGCTGCAGGGACACAGCCGTCTACGGGCCCCAGGAGCCTTGTGGAGGAGACGGGGGCAGTCACCATGGAGCCCATCCGTCCTGGGTTGGGGACAAGAACAGGGCTGAGATACCCGAGCTCCTCACTCAGCCCTGGCGTATCAGGGGCGCTTTCCTGGAGGAGGTGGCGTTGAGGTGGTAGGAACTGAGGGATGAAGAGAGATTAGCCAGCCAGAGAGGAAGAGGCAGTGCAGAGGGGTGGAGGAGAAGGGCAGAGTGCACCCTGTGATGTCGCTGTGGTTCATTGTGCTGGTAGTATGTGTGAGACGGACGGGTGGGGCGACGGCCATCACTGGGCTGACGCTGGAGGAGGAGGAACTGGATCCTGCCTGGCTTCAGGGAAGGGCTGATCTTGCTGCAGAGGGCAGTGGGGAGCTGTGTGTGGGCTTTGAGCTGGGGGAGCTCCAGCCTGTGGCTTGCATTTGGAGAACCACCGAGCTTGCTGCTACGACAGGGGCAGGAGGCCCAGCCCAGCCAGACTGATCAGCAAGAAGGCAGATTTTAAATGTCCCTTCTCAGGGCAGCCTATCTCTAGTCCCCTCCCCTATTGTCATTTATCTCACATTCTACGTACTTAGTCCGGGACATATAAGGTGCTTGCTCGCTGTGCATTGGAATGAATGAATGAATGAATGAATGAGCGAGCGAGGGCTGCAGGTCAGCGGGGAGGTGAGAGGGTGACGTGTCGGTGGGGCCCTGTCCATCTGGGGCATGTACACCGGGGTGGACACCAGCCCGCACTTTGCCCATCCGTGCCTGGCTGTCGGCGCGATGCCCCCCACAGGATGGATTTGCCGATCTGGGGGCTGGGGCCACGTTGCGGAAGGCGCTGGAAGGTGTCGGGACCCGCCCACGCCGCTCAGCAGATTGCAGCTTTCCCAGGAAGTGGCAGCCAGGGACGGCTGAGTGAATGGCTGGTGAGCGCCCAGCCCCGAGTTAAGGGTGTAATTATGAGAGATCGTCAGCAGCTGTTAGCATGAATCAACGCCTCTGAATCTGAGAGGGAAGCTGCCAGGCTGTGGGGTGGTGAATGGAAGCGCTTCCCTGGCCTTGCCCGTGTGGGTCTCTTGGACTCACTGGGAGCCTGCGGACTCCGTGGGCTGCGTCCCCGTCCCTGCGCGCACTCGGAGCCTGGCGTCTCGTGGGGCGGTGGTGAGAGGCTGTCAGGCGGCTGGGAGAACGAGTGCGTTCCTCCCGCATCCCTGCACCTGTTGTTCTTAGCGGCTCCCTTTCCAGGCAAGCGATTTTCTCCGCATGAATCTGCAGGAAATGAGGATTGCAAGCTCTGGGGATCAGTTAGGGGAGACCAAGCCTGTGCACCTGGCAGAGAAATACCCATGGCTGCGCCTACTGCTTGTGGCCAGGCTGACGTCCCCCTGTCCTGGTCCACCACAGCCTCCCGAGCTCCCAGACAGACGCCTTCCTCCCGTCTGTGCCCCAGGCCCACGCCCATGATGTATATGTGTCTATACAACCAGAGCCGGTTCTGACTCGGTTTCCCCTCGCTCTTCGGGGAGCTCCCCCATGACCTGACTTTGGCCGTGGTGCTCAGCCGACGCTTTTAACGAGAGTGAGTGAGACCACCCCAGGAATAAGTAGCAGCCAGCTTCTGTGTGAGTGGGCTTCCGGAATGCTTTGGACGAGACTCATCCCTTAAAGCAAGCATAACATATGGGCTCCATTTAAAGTCAGGTTGGAAAGCATTTACTGAAAGCAGGTTCCGTGTCTTTTACAACAGGTGCAATGGAAACCTGAGAATCATGGGTTTCCACGGTTGGGGAGGTTTTGAAAATCTTACCTAGGCGTATTCTGCAGTCGTTTGATTGACTTGTAGATTCATTCATTGATCCATCTGTGGGACTTGTGTGGAGCAGGCATTTGCTTGGTGTTTGGGACAGAACCCTGAGAAGTGGTGCAGGTGATGACAGAGCCTGGGGGCGCTGTCCCATGTCACAGCGGTGGGCTGGAGACTTCCTCCCACCTTTCCCCTTTGCCTTCTCTGCAGCACGGGCACCCGGGCGGGTTTACCAACCCCGCAAGGGGCAACGATGTTCCAGTGTTTGCGTCCCATTGCCTCTGATGCAGCCACGTTTGCCCTTGGGGACTTCTTTGCCAGGCAAAGCCATGCAGAGCTGTGTTCATTCCACACTGGGGCAGATGAGCTGGCACGGACTGTGCGAGGTGGATGTGGGCATAGCAGGTGGCCCGTCCTAGGGGATGGAGCAAGGAGCAAGCCCATGGGCCCAGGGCAGCTGACCAGGGGCCTCTGGGTGGGGGTTGGGAGCTGAACTCACAGCTGAGAGCTTTCACAGCCTTGGGGTCTGTCACCCAGGAGCCCTAGCCACAGCCAGAGTCACTCATGTCCCAGCTCCTGTAGTGTCATTGGTCACATTTTTCTGAACACCGATCGTAGATCCAGCCCTATTTAAGCACACGCCTATGTAAGGCTGTGAAATTGAAAAGCAGAAAGGAGCGTGAGTTGCAGAAACCGAAGGAGATGCCAGCGGCTGTGCTGGGAGCGCCACAGCTCCCTGCCGTCTGTGCACAAGGTGCGGGCACTCGGGACCCAGGCTGTCGCCTTGTGTTTCCCCAGACCTCGGAAACGTGGGCTTCCCTTCCACGGCTCGCGTCTGCCCAGGACGTGTACGGACGGCCTCCTTGGTGATGAGATGTGACGGTGACACCCTTGGCCTTCCCTGGCAGTCTCTGCTCCCTGCCCAGGACCTGCCGGCTTGGGTAAGTGGGGTGGTTGCTCGCCTGGGCTCAGGGGCTGGCATGAGTGGGGTTGGAGGGTGCCTGTGGGTTCCTGTCCTCCTAATCCTGTCCTTGTCCTGTGTCCTGGAGCAAGGGTTCAAGAGGTCCTAGGGGCTGATTTTAGGGGTGACCCTGGGGACCTCAGGGGCCTGCCTGGGGGTGTCTCTGCAGGTGAATTCTCCAAGTCTGTCCCTTCATTCCGCTTCTCTCCATGTCTAGACAGCGTTCTCGGGTTTGGAAGATGGAATCTGTTAGCTCCACTGAGCGTGTAAGGAAGAGAAAAATATCAAAGTCTGTCTGCCTTTCTTTGCCAGGGGCTGCTGGGTGCGTCAGGGCCTGGGGGGCTGAGCAGAGAGCCCCCACGGAGGGAAGCAGGAGGCGTGTGTTTAACGAAAATACCTTCGACTTTTTTAGTTCATGGAGAGGGAGCTGGCAGGGGGGCAGTTTTGCAGGGAGAGAAGACGCAGGCATGAAGGGGAGGGGTGTGGATCCCAGGGACTCGTCTGGCACTCCCGGGTCCAGAAAGAAACAAGAGATTTTGAAAAATGCAGGCGGAACTGGTCAGGAGCCTTAGGCCAGGCTGGTGCTGTGTGAGGTTGAGCCAATCAGGTGACCTCTCGGGGTCACCTCCACAGGGGAGGTGAGGCTCACTTAGCCTCTCCGGGGGCTTATTCGGCGGGGGCTGATGAGAGCAGAGGGCTCTTGCCGGGAGGGAACTGGTATCCTGGCCGGTGAACCAGGAGCTGTGCCCTGGGCCGCCGCAGCACGTGGCGTGGGGTAGCCACCTCCCCCAGAGTGTGAGGAGGAGGCATTGAAGTGCACAGAGCTCTTGGCATACCGGGAGAGCGCGCACTTGGAACGAGCGCCTGTTAGCTGGGACTCGTCAAGAACACAAAGGCAGCCAATGAGACAGCACAGTGAAGAACCCAGGGTCAGCGGACATCAGACGCGGGCAGAGCAAGAGACATAGGGATGGTTCTTCTTTATCATTTTTTTTAAAAAAACAGGCAGACAGAGAGGGAGAAAGAAAGAGAGAAAGAGAGAGATCTTCCATCCGCTGGTTCACTCCCCAAGTGGCTTCAATGGCCGGAGCTGGGACGATCTGAAGCCAGGAGCCAGGAGCCAGGAGCTTCTTCTAGGTCTCCCATGCAGGTGCAGGGGCCCAAGCACTTGGGCTATCCTCCACTGCCCTCCCGGGCCACAACAGCAAGCCAGCCTGGAAGAGGGGCAACCAGGACAGAATCCGGCGCCCTGACCGGGACTAGAACCCGGTGTGCCGGTGCCGCAGGCGGGGGATTAGCCTAGTGAGCCACGGCGCCGGCCAGGAGTGGGCTTTAGTCCACACTCCTTGCCCAGAGCTCTGAGGGCCGGACAGCCTGGCCCAGGCTTCCCCGGGGGGGGGCAGATCAGTGGAGGACTAGCTGGGTCCAGAAGCCGGGGCCCAAGTCCCTCGGTTCCCTCCCACCCAAATGGTCTCTGAATTTGCTTCTTATTTTTTAGCTGTTGCTCCTCCATCTCCGATGTCCTTAATCCCCATGGAGCCACAACTGTAACCATGGCAACGCGGGTCGAGGTCAGCTCCATCGCGTCCCTAACGGCGATGCCGGGCCTCGGTGACATTGGCAAGGAGGAGACCCTGAAGCGGGCCTACTTCCGCCAGGCTGCTGACCCCCTGGGGGCTCCCACGGCCCGGATCTTGGAGGGGAAAGGCAGCCTGAGCAGCCCAGGGCCCCTGTTCCCTCTGCCGAGACTCGCCCCCAAGCCCTTCTCCAAGGAGCAAGCCCCGGATGCGAAGCCCCCTGCCCCCTCTCTGTGGCCTGGCCCACCCAGGCAGGCCTCGTCCGAGGAGGGGGCTGCAAAGGACCTGGACAGGAGGGTGCCGAGTCAGGGGGGGCAGGAGGCAGGCGGTGGGGGAGGTCTGCAGAGGAGCCCGGCTGTGCTCAGCAAGGCCCCATTCCTGTGGCCCAGCCCCTCCGCCATGACTCTCTTTGAAAGCACCCAGAGGAAAGGGAAGGGGCTGGGCCATGGGCCCCAGGAGCCCCCCTCTGGCTCCCGGCCTGAGGTGGCCGCCAAGCCCGCTGTGCCCGCCCGCAAGCCCACGGCGCCCCTTCCTCGGCCAGCCTCCATCCCGCAGGACACAAAGCCACCTGCGGCCCCAGAGGCAATCAGCCCAGACCAGCCTCGCCCCGCGGCCAGCAGCGTGGAGGGTGCGGCCAGCCCCGCTCCAGAGCCCAGACCTCGCCTCAAGCGCAGGCCCGTGTCCGCCATCTTCATGGAGGCCCTTCAGCCCCAGAAGCTGGGCCCGGGCGGGCTGGCTGGGGTGGGGAAAGCACCCCCCACCCCGCCCGAGAAGACCTGGGAGAGGAGGCCCAGGCCCCTGTCTGTGGACCTCACAGCCAGGTTCGAGAGCAGAGAGGCCTTGCTGAGGAAGGCGGCCGAGGAGGGACATGGGGGCCCGGTGGGCTCCAACGCCGAGCATCGGGGGCCAGAGAGGCCCAACCCAGGCAGCCCCAGAAGCCCGGGGGGCTCGGCCAGGGTGGTCCCCAGGAATGAGCAGCGCCCTTGGGAAGAGAAAGCCAGGCCGGACGGCGAGGAGCCAGAGAAGGCGCCCCCCTCCCCTTTGCCCAGGCCGGGCAAAGGCCCAGACCTTGCCGAGCTCAAGAGCAGAGGCGCTGATGGGGAGAGCGTGGACCGGTGCAGCGTGGCCGGGGCAGCGTGGACCGCCAGGGGCTCCGTCAGGAAGCGCCTCAGTCTGTTTGGGGAGGAGAGCACCTCGGCTGCAGCAGCAGGGCCCGAATCCCCCCTGGCCACTCCCGAGCCCCCATCACCAGCGCCAGAGCCCGAGAAAGGGGGCCTGAGCGTCCAGGAGCGGATCAAGGGCTGGGCTGCTGAGAGCACCGAGGCGAAGCCGGAGCTCAGGAGGAGGACGTTCCAGGCGCGGCCGCTGTCGGCGGATTTGACCAAACTGTAAGTGGGCGCATCCTACAGGCCTCATCCCCACCCCCACCCCCGCCTCAGTGGCCCCACCAGAGACCCCGCGGGAAAGAGCACTGCCGGGCGCCAGGCCGCGTGCCGGGCTCCTTGCTCCCCCATCTCTGTGCACCCCCAGCCCCGAGAGGAGCGGGGGTTTTCCCATTTCTCAGATGAGGAAGCCGAGGTGTGGAGCGGGCCTCGGAACTCAGTTCCCGGACTCCTTTTCAGCTTTTCCTCTGCGGTGTGAGGACAGTAGGGGGCGCTGTCCCCATCTCACAGGTGGGGGTTGGAAAGGTGTAGGTGTAGGGAGGACTGGAAGCTGGGAGCCGGGTGCAGCGCCAGCTCGGCTAAGCCCTCCTTCCCTCAAGTCAGAGGACGCTAAAGGTTGGGCCTAAGCCTCCGAGTGTGGCCTGGAAGATGGAGTCAGGACAGCGTGGTGGGCCATGTCCGGTCACTGAGCCTCGGGGTCTCTGACTTGCAGGATGGATATGAGGGCAGGTGATTGGCATTGTGGTTAAGAGGCCACGTCCCGTACTGGAGTGCCCAGGTTCCAGGACCAGGGTTGCTTCTGACCGGTGCAAGCCCTGGGAGGCCGCAGGTGACGGCTCAGGTGGCTGGGTCCCTGCCACCCATGTGGGAGACCTGGGCTGAGTTGTTGGCTCGTGGCTTCAGCCTGGCCCAACCCTTGTTGCAGGCAACTGGGGAGTAGACCCGTGGGTGGGAGATCTCTGTCTCTCAGATAAATAAAATTTGTTTTTAAAAAGGGAAATGGAAATAATGCTACAGCTTTCCTTAAAGCATTGAGATAAAGACTCAGATGGAAAATACAGAATTGCCGTGCCCACGGGAGGTCCTCGGTGCATGGTGGCTCCCAGGGAGATGACGGATCTGGTCTGACGTCTCTGGCTTCACGTTTACCCTCAGGGGCCACCAGAGGGAGATGCCACCAGCCATGATCTGCTGGCATGTTAATGACATGCATGGTACCAGCATACTTCGTCTGGGGTGGAGCTTCCGGGGCAGAATCTCCGGGCAGACGGCCCTTGGAGGCCTGGGAACCAGGGTAGCCAGCCGGGCCAGAGTTGACTCTGAGCGACATGCGACAGTCACCTGGGAAAAATATCCGTGTCTGGGCCCCACCCCCAGAGGAGCTGATTCAGCTGGTGTGGGGAGGGGATTCTATTTTGAGAGGTTTTTAAAAGCTTCCAAAATGATTCTCACATACAGCCAGGAGGCCCGAACAACCCTGAGTTAAGACAACAGAGCTAGGGGCGTTTGGGCCGAGGCCTTATAAGCCGCCTCTCACCGCGTCCTTAAAGTGCCTTTGACAGACAGGGAAACGGAAGCTCCATAGTTAGACACGGGCTTGTGGCCCCAGGCCCCACCCCCGGGGGGCAGCCCCTACATTGCCAGGTGTGATCAAAGTCAAGTGCTTCCAGCTGTCTGCTCCTCCCTCTCCTTCCAAACCCCCTAAGCGCTTGCACCTGCTGCACTCTGCGGGCGTGGGAAGATTCCAGCTCCACTCCCTCTTCCCCTTTACAAGTGGGGAAACTGAGGCCCAGGGGGCCAGGGACAGACCCGAGCCCCTACACATTCTGTGACTCCCCCCACCCCTCCCCGTGTCCTCTGAGACCTGTGGCCAACCCTGATGTGGCTGCTGTGAGCCTGGGGTTGCTAACGGCAACCACGGCTGATCCCTGCCAGGACATCTCCACTCTTCCTTAAACGCCCTCCTGGGGCTGTTAGGGCCTTGGGTGGCCTCAGCTGCCCTATGAAAGAGGTGGGGAAGGTGTTCATTATCTCCGTTTTATAGATGAAGAAACAGGGGCTCAGGAGAGTCACAAGCCGACCCAAGCGTGGGCAGGGAGGAGCTGGGAGAGCTGGACCAGCTCCAGGCCCGCCCACCCCAGGATGCTGCCTTTAAGGTGTGCCCCCTCCCCCCCCGCTGGGCCCCCTCCTTTTGACAAATGGGCAGTGTGGCTCCGACAGTGTCAGGGCTGCCTCACCGAGTGTGGGCTCCGGGGGAGGCACAGGTTCTGGCTCCCTACTAAGAATCACTTGGGTTTCTGCACCAGGTTTTCAAGTTCAGCTTCAAGACACGAGGTCAAATATGAGAAGAGTTCTGAGCCGAGCGGGGAGCTTCCGAAGGAACGGAGAGAGAAGGTGAGGAGTCGCTGTGTTGAGTGCATCTTGGCTTCGGGGGTGGGGCGGTTGTATTTCCTGGAAAATGAGCTCCTAGAGTCTGCTGGGCCCAGGCAGAGGGGATCAGACCGAGTCAGGAGCAGAGAAATGTTTTTTTCACTCTCATTTAGGACTTTTAGAGTGTCTTCTAGCCATGATGATGTCTCTCCTGGCGCCACTCTGGATGTTAAGTGCTGTTTACACATGTGATGGTCTGGTGTTTAAAGATGTATTTACCTGAAACGCAGAGTGTGAGGGAGATCTTCCATTTGCTGGTTTACTCCCTTAAAGCCTGCAACAGCCAGGGCTGACCCAGAAACCACAAACTCCATCTGGGACTCTCAGCTGGGTGAAAAGAACCTAAGCACTTGGGCCGTTGTCTGCTGCCTTCTCAGGCGCATTAGCAGGGAGCTGGATTAGAAGCAGAGTCAAACTGACGCTCCGCCGTGGGGTACTGGCGTCACAAGTGGTGGCTTAACTCTCTGTGACCCAACGCCAGACCCCTTCTCTGCGGATTTGCCTGTGCTGGATACTCTGCGTAAATGGAGACGTACAGCATGGAGCCTGTCGTGAGTGGTTGCTGCTGATTGTTCCTTTTTTTTTTTTTTTTTTTTTTGACAGGTAGAGTTATATAGACAGTGAGAGAGAGAGACAGAGAAAGGTCTTCCTTCCATTGGTTCACTCCATTGGTTCACTACTGCTGGCACTGCGCCGATCTGAAGCCAGGAGCCAGGTGCTTCTTCCTGGTCTCCCGTGCGGGTGCAGGGCCCAAGCACTTGGGCCATCCTCCACTGCCCTCCCGGGCCACAGCAGAGAGCTGGACTGGAAGAGGAGCAACCGGGATAGAACCCGGCGCCCGTATGGGATGCTGGTGCTGCAGGTGGAGGATTAACCAAGTGAGCCACGGCGCCGGCCCTGCTTGTTCCTTTTTTTAAAGATTTATTTATTTGAAAGGTAAAGTGGCAGAGAGAGGGCAAGATCTCCCGTCCTCTGATTGACTCCCCAGATGTCCACAACAGTCAAGGCTGGGCCAGGCTGAAGCCAGGAGCTGAGAACTCTATCCTGGTCGCCCGTGTGGGTAGCGGGACCCACATGCCTGGGCTGTCATCCACTGCCTTCCCTGGCACATCAGCAGGGAGCTGGATCGGGAGCAGAGCTGCCAGGGCTCCAACCAGGCACTCTGACATGGACTGAGTGTGGCGAGCCGCAGCTTCATCTGCAGTGCCTGCCCCAGTGACGATCTGACTTATTTTCTTTAGCAAAACATCTTCAAGGTGCATCCACGTGACAGCATGAATCAGCATTTCACTCCTTTTCACTGCTGAATAATGTTCCATTGTTTACATGAATCATATTTTGTTTTAAAGATGTATTTATTTATTTGAAAGTCAGAGTCACAAAGAGAGAAGGAGAGGCAGAGAGAGAGAGAGAGAGAGAGAGAGATCTTTCATTCTCTGGTTTACTCCCCAAATGGCCACAACAGCCGGAGCTGCGCCAATCTGAAGCCAGGAGCTTCTTCTGGGTCTCCCACGCTACAGGGGCCCAAGGACTTGGGCCATCTTCCACTGCTTTCCCAGGCCACAGCAGAGAGCTGGATTGGAAGTGGAGCAGCCAGGATTTGAACTGGCACACACATGGGATGCCGGCACTGCAGGCAGCAGCTTTTCCCACTACACCACAGCACTGGCCCCAAGATGTATCACATTTTATCTGTTCATCCATTGGTGAACAGTTTGAGTTGTCCCTGCCTTTCATGATTGTCAATCACACTGCTAGGTCTTTTGTGTTCTCCAGCAGTGGGATTGGTAGGTGACGAGGTAACTCCATGTTTAAACTGCTGACGTGGACATTTCTAACAGAGAAAGACTACTAAGTAATACGTGTGTATTACAGAAGTCGGACAGAGCCGGAGTGTGTAAGATTACAGGAAGATGGTCTCCTTCTCACCCTCCGTTCTTTCCCCGCCGTGGGAGTTGTAGCTTTTCTTCAGGCTGCTGATCTGCGTGTGTGCACGCATGCACACATGCACACACGCACACACACACACACACACGCACACACATGCACACTCGTGTTACACTTGTCTCATACATTTCCTGTTCTGAGGGGCTGCTGCTTGTGGCTGTGGTGTGCTGTATCAGAGCACCAGTCTGCGTCCCAGCTGTTCTGATTCCGATCCTGCTCCTTGCTGATGCGCCGGGGAAGGCAGCGGAAGAGGGCCCAAGTCCTTGGGTCCCCGCCAACCACTGGGAGACCCGGATGGAGCTCTGTGCTCCTGGCTTCAGCCTGTTGCAGCTTTGGTTGTTGGAACCATTTGGGGAATGAACCAGCGGAAAAAAGATCTCCCTTTCTCTCCCCCTCTTTCTCTGTTGCTCTGCCTTTTAAATAATTAAGTAAGTAAATCTTTAAAAAAAAAAAATCCAGTTCTGCAATCTGTTCTCCCTACAAGTCAATGCTATTTTGTAAATGTCCTTGGATGTCAGACATTGAGAGCCGCCACCTTCTGCAGATACAAACACGTGTGGAATAGTATTCTGTTGTGTGACTATAATGAGTTTGATTTAGCCAGTGCCCTTCAGATGGGCATTTAGGGCCAGCGCCGTGGCTCACTTGGCTAATCCTCTGCCTGCGGCACTGGCATCCCATATGGGCGCCTGGTTCTAGTCCCGGTTGCTCCTCTTCCAGTCCAGCTCTCTGCTGTGGCCCGGGAAGGCAGTGGAGGATGGCCCAAGTGCTTGGGTACAGCCTGGGAGACCAGGAAGAAGCACCTGGCTCCTGGCTTTGGATCGTTGCAGTGCCGGCCATTTGGAGGATGAACCAACAGAAGGAAGACCTTTCTCTCTATCTCTCTCTCTCTCACTGTTTATCTGTCAAAAAAAAAAAAAAAAAAGGGCATTTAGGTTATTTCTGTGCCTTTTTGTTTTTGTTTAAAGTTTTATTTATTTTGAAAGAGAGGGAGAAACAGATATCTTCTACCCTCTGGCTTACTCCCCAGGTAATCACAATGGCCAAGAGTGGGCCAGGCTGAAGCCAGAACCTTTATCAGAGTCTCCCACGTGGGTGCAGGGGCCCAAACACTTGGACCATCCTCCACTGCTTTTCCCAGGCCATTAGCAGGGAACTGGATCAGAAGTGGAGCAGCCAGCACGTGAAACAGTACCCACGTGGGATGCCAGCATCCCGGGGCTCCGGCTTTACCTGCTTTACAACACCGGCCCCTATTTCTGCTCCCTTTTGGTTTTGTGAACAGTGCTGCCCAAACTGTCTCGTTCATGTTGCTTTGTACATGTGGGCAAAGAAAGTCCTGGGAAAAAAGAAATCTTTTGTTTTAACTAATTTTATTAATTTGAGAGAGACGGAGAGATATGTCCCATCCACTGGTTCACTCAACAAATACCCACCATACCCAGAGCAGGGCTAGGCTGAACCAGGAGCTAGGAACTCACACGGGCAGCAGGGACCCAAGTACTTGAGCCGTCACCTGCTGCCGCCAGGGGGCGCATTGGCAGGGAGCTGGAATTGGAGGCGGAGCCGGGTATGGCACCCCAGCACTCTGACAGGCGATGCAGGCATCTCAGGCAGCCCCTGACTGCTGGGACCAGGCTTCCCTGAAGGAGTCTTAAATCCGCGGTAGGTGTGCCTGCCCTATTGCCCAGGGGGCACCTAGGTCCATTGCCCCCCATGCTTGCCCACCCTGGACCTCTGCAGTCTGCACCGTGTTCCGGTGTCTCATCCTGCCGGTGATGAGACCAGCCTTTTCAGTTGCCTCACTTCTTCCTCCTCGGTTTGAATCCTTTAACGGGATCGTTTGTACTGTTCTGTTTTCCAGCCCAAAGAGGGGCAAGGTTTGGATGCAGCATCTGCCCCGAGAAGCCCCTGGAAGTCTGGGACCCTGTGGGAGAAGTCCAGGCAGACAGAACGGAAAGACAGCTCCACCCAAGAGCCAGGCCGCTCGCTGAGGCCCTGGGAAGCCACCCCGGAAGACGGCGGGAGCTTCCAGACAGTGTGGGCCACGGTGTTTGAGCATCACGTGGAGAAACACAGCGTGGCCGACCAATCAGGACGCTGTCTGTCAGCCACGCCCCCTAGTGACCTGGGCGGCACCCAAAGCCCCGAGGAGCCCAGAGCCAGGCCCGAGAAAGGACCCAGGCTGGGGAGGGACCCCGCTGAAACAGCCCCCCTCAGGAAGAGCTCCAAGTGGCCTGGAAATCCCGAGACAGAGAAGGTGGACGGAGACCCAGGACGGTGCCCCTTCCGCAAGTACTCAGGAAGCCCCCCGGCGTCCCAGAGGGTCGAGCCCAAGTTCGATGTCGTACACACGGTGGGGGAGCGGGCGCACAGCGAGGCGGTGGCCACGGCGCCTGAGGCCACGGCCCAGACGCTCCGCAGCCGCACGTCTCGGCTCTCGCTACCCTTGCGCCAGCTGTCCCAGGAGGCTGCCAGCCCTGCTGACCCGGGAGGCCAGGCGGGGGCTGTCCAGAGGGCCAGTTTGATTTGGGAAGCTCGAGGGACGCAGGAGGCCGGCGGGGGCACTGGCTGCTCGTCTCCCAAGTGGACGGCGGGGCTGACCGTGAACTGGCAGAAAGCCCCCTTGCCTGGCCGCGAGGAGCCGGGTGCTCCCGAGGCCGGCTCTGCAAGGGCCGTCAAAGCTGCCTTGTGGGAGTCCCCGCAGCAGGGCCCTAGCAGCGCCAGCACCAAGCCAGGAGGCTGTGTCTCAGCCTCAGAAAGAGGGCCACCCCAGGGTGGCTCTCTGGACCCCGCTTTGAAGGCCAAGGCTGAGCCCTCTGACGCCCAAGCACGAGCGCCTCCAGATTCGGTCTCTGTGCAGAGAGGATCCCTCGTCCTACCTGCCAGCGAGGGCAACCCGAGGCTGGCCCAGTTCCTGGAGCCTGAAGTCCAGCTGCGGCGAGCCGGGCCCACGGACCAGAGAGTGGACAGGTGGAGGCGGCGGACACTGCCCCACGACGTGAAGTTCGACACGTTCAGCTTCCTCCCCGCCGAGAACTCGGTGAAGGCAGAGCAGCGAGGAACAAGTGACTCGGCCCCCACGGGCAATGCCTCAAAGAAACCTCACCCTCGGGCACAGACCCAGGTGATAAACGCAGGCGCTGCCCAGGACCGAGCTTCCCCGGCCGTGAGGCATGGGTCCCCTGTGGAGCCCAGGGCCACCTTTTTCGCGGTTACCTATCAGATCCCTGACATCCAAAAGGCAAAGAGCATCGTGAGGCCAGCGCCTGAACACATGCTGGAACATTCTAGAAAGACCCCCCCACCTCTGTCTCCTCTCTCTTTAATGGCTCCTTTGGTTTCTCTTCGCCGCGAGGAGCTGTTGGACACCGCGGGCGGTCAGAACTGGGCTGAGGGACGAGAGCGTGAGGACGTGAGTGAGGACGTGACAGGTGTTCCTAAAACCCCGCCGCCCACGCCCACAGAGCATCTGGCCCCCGCAGGCGACAGGATCATCGACGTGGACGCTCTGAGGCTCCAGTGGGGGTCAGAACGAGACTCTGGTTTTCATAAGGCGTCCCCTGGCGGCGGCCTGCCCCAGGCCACGCCCACCCCACACAGTCACCCCAGAGCCAGGGATGTGCAGGGGAGACGGAGGACGGAGGTGGTCAGTGACACCTTCCCAGGGAAGGTCCGAGATGGCTACAGATCCAGTGTCGTGGACCTTGACGCGCTGATGGCCGAGTACAGGGAGCAGGCCGCGAGAGTCTCGGAGGAGGCCCAGGAAAAGCCCGGCCCGCCCGGTGGGCTGGCGTGGAGGAGGAGGAGCTGGAAGGAGCCCCCCGAAGCTGAGCAGCTCTGGAAAGAAGCCGGTGTCGCTGATGCCAGCCACGCCCCTGCTCCCGGCCCAGGCAGGCAGCCCGCAGAGACCCCGGGGGCAGCCCCCAGTGCCAAATCCAGCCCTCCCCTCTGGGCTCTTCCCCACCCAGCTCCTCCCGAAAAGCACCCAGGGCCCCCCGCTGCCCCCGAGGGCCCCAGGAAGAAACTCTTGGGAATCGTGGTGGATGAAAAGCAGGCGTTTGCCAGTAAACCCCGCGAGGCTGTGGGTCGGGATTCCCCGGCTGAGACCAAGCCCTCGGGACCGGAGGACCTGGGCAGCGGAGCCAGGGGGTCCCCCAGGTCGCCCCCTGCAGAGCGGAAGAAAGGGACCTCCAGGACAGCCACCGGGCAGGCGGAGGAGGAGGGCAGTGCGGCCCAGTGGGGTGACCACCCACGTGACGGTGTGAGATCACCCCTGGAGGTCAAGAGGGCCAGCTCGGAGAGGGGCCACCCTGCCCGAATCCGAGAGGGCCTGTCCATCATGCAGGATGCCCGAGAGAGGAGGCAAGAGCAGCCCACCAGCAGGCCCAGTCTCCCTGCAGAGAGCGTGGAAGCCAAAACAGGGCCCAGTCCGTGGGAGCCCAGGACTCGAGATGCTCACAAGGTGAGTGGAAGGCTTTTGAGTGTTGCACAGCGACTCCGCGTAAACGCAGCTCTGACTGGGCCACGTGGACTCAGACAGGAGAGGGGCTGGGCTGGGGTGGGACTCCAGGGAGTGGTGGGGGCTGCGGCACATGCTGCTTGCTTCCAGCTGGCTCTCGGCAGCCTCACTACCTCGTTTAACAAGAGATCTGAAAATCCAGGATTTTATGTGTCATTCACCCGACCCCCATCCTAGCAAGAAACGACTCATTAAAAGTACAGATCCATCAGAACAAGGCTCGGCTGCTGGCTCCATGCAGCCTCTGGGCCACCAGTCTCAAATCTTGGGCCTAGAATGACAATAATGATAGGCATCCCATGACAGCTCCGTGGAGCATCTACTGTATACAGCATGCTGTCATGTGTGCATTCCTGTATCCCCTAGTTATCCATAGCTCTGTAGAGTGCCTGCTGTATACAGCATGCTGTAATGTGTGCATTCCTATATCCCCTAGGTATCCACAGCAACTCTACGGAGTGACTGCTGTATACCAGCACGCTGTGTTGGCCATCCCTGTATCCCCCAGGTCCATAATAGCTCCGTGGAGTGCCTGCTGTATACAGCATGCTGTCATGTGTGCATTCCTGTATCCCCTAGGTATCCACAGCAACTCTGTGGAGTGACTGCTATATACAGCACGCTGTGTTGTCCATTCCCGTATCCTCCAGGTATCCATGATAGCTCCGTGGAGCGCCTGCTGTATACAGCATGCTGTTATGTGTGCATTCCTATATCCCCTAGGTATCCACAGCAACTCTGTGGAGCGCCTGCTGTATACAGCACGCTGTGTTCTATCCACTTCTGTTGCCCAGCACCCAGCAGCATTGTGCTGGGTGTTTTGTGAACGTCCGGGAGCTGTGTATTGAATGGGTGAACAGGGACTCTCACGTGAGCCTCCAGACAGTCCCACAAGGGCGTCCTTGGAGGATGGGTCCCCCTCCAAGGAACTCCTTGCAAATGGCGTTTTTAGGGGGTGATCCCTGAGAACTGGATGGGGGTCAAAGCGAGGCAGTCATTCAGGTATCACATGGGCCCCTGAGGCTCAGTCCCGCTGGGGACCTGGGGGCTTGGACTTGGATTTGATCTTGGCATTGAACTTCTCTGGAGCTGTCCTGTCCGAAAGCCTCTGCGTTTCCCACTTCCTCCTGTGCTTGCCCCAGGATGTTTCTGGGGTTACTGATCCGCGGGCTCTTCCACCCTCGCTGGCTGCGTGCCCAGCGGCCGGGGGAGATCCTCACGTAGCAGGATACCTGGGCCACAGGCACGTACCTGAGTGTTGGGCCCACGGCACCCAGTGTGGCTGTGAGCAGCTCCCTTACAGAGGCCAAGAATGGAGACTAAGAGAAGCTGAGGAACTTGGCCCAGGCTACAGAGCAGCAGTGGCCGCGCGAGCGCTGGGCCCCGGGACTGGCCTGGTACCCAGTGGGCAGTGGGCTACTTTGCAATGGGCCGCTCTGCTGAACGAAGAGTCTTGGAGGCGGAGGAGGAGGCTGGGGCGAGGCTAGGGAGCCAAACAGCAGTCAGTGCCTGGTGCTGAAAGGGAGGCCCGGCCGGGGCCCAGAGGAGGTGCCGGCTCCAGCCCGGCCTCGAGGGGTGTGCGTGCATGTGCAGGGCTGATGGGGGCAGTGCCGGCACTCTCGGCAGGAGCACAGCCCGGACGGAGGTTTGCAGGTGGGAAGGTCACGGCCGTGTGGGAATGGCACCGCGCCGTGGTGCGGCAGGCCAGAGCCCGGGCCCCAGGCCCGGTGTTGCCGACCGCCCATCCCTATGTCGTGCTGTGCAGTCCCCAAGGTGGGGTGACCCCTGAGGCACAGTTGCTTTTCTCAGCAGGTCTGGAGACCGGGAAGCCCCTTGTTCCTTCATTACTGCATTCATGGGGGCAGGGCTCTGGCGACCTCATCCCCTCTTCAAGCCCCACCCCCAACCCTGTTGCTCTGGGGACTAAGCACCCCGCATGTGGCCTCAGCCCCCGGCATGGGGTTTGACCTCTCTGCCACTTGCCCGCTGCGTCTCAGGCGCTCACTTTGCCTGTCTGAGCCTCAGTTTCCTCGCTGGGGCTATCATTGACTCCTGCCTACCTTGCAGGGCTGTTCTCGGGCTGGCTTGAGGGGCAGCGCCCAGCCTGCAGGCTTCCCAGGGTGGGGTCCACCTGTGCCCGCCCCCTCCAGCCTGCTGTGGGAGCAGTGGGGGGCGCAGCCGTGGAAACGTGACACGTGCTTGCTCGCAGCCCGGGACTCATGGAGGGGACGCCTGGGCCCGGCTCTGTCCCCCAGCCCTGGCTTGGCCGCCTGCCCGGAGTAGCACACGGGCCCCGCCAGTGCTGGTTGTCAGGGGATCTGTTTCTTCGCCAGGTCTATGGGGAAGGCTTGGCCCAGCTCCCTGTCTCTGTTTTCTGTGGACTGAAGATCTTTGGTTATGGAGCTTATTCCTGCCCCCCACCCCCAAAGTAACCAAAACAAAGGACCCCTCCCTAAAACAAAAACCAAACCCGATACCAGTACAAAATACTGCTTGTTAGAAATTCAAACCTGGAGCAAGCACTGGGCACAGAAAGGGGCGACACTGCAGGGGACGTCCGCTTCCGATGCCGGAGCCCCTGAGTTTGAGTCTCTGTCTCTCGTTCTCTCTTTTTAAAGAATGCAAACTGGAAGACAGAATTTGGGATGTTTTCATCAAAAAGCATTATTGGGTGTCCAAGGACACAGATATATTCACTTGGTTAGACGTGACTCCGTGGCTACTGGAAGGAATCGCCCCATGGTGCCCAGTCCTCGTGTGTGAGTTTTATATGCCATGGAAGAAAGGGAAGAAAACCTCTCTGAAATGAGGATGCCGTCTCGGACAGGGTGCCCGTCTAGCCCCTCTGTGCTGCTCAGCAGGGCGCCCGTCCAACCCCTCCGTGCTGCTTGGCCACGGGTGGTGCTACCCCCCACCCCAGGGCCCATTTCAGCCAAGTCTGCATGCAAGTTTTGTTGTGACAACAGGAGGAGGTTGTTCTGGGCGTCCAAGGGTAGAGGCCAAGGTTGCCGGTCAGCGTCCTCAGCAGGTGCAGGGGGGTCCAGCCCCAAATGGCCATGGCTCAGAGGCTGAGGGACCTTGGTCTACACACAGACGCGGCACAGGCACCTTCCCACGGCTCTCATAGACACACAGCCCTGTTCACAGAGGAACATGCAACTCAACTTGTTTTTCTTGTTCATTTTTAAAAAAGATTTATTTATTCATTTGAAAAGCAGATTTACAGAGAGGTAGAGGTGGAGAGAGAGAAAAAGAGAGAGAGATTGAGAGAGAGAGAGAGAGAGGCCTTCCATCCACTGGGGTTCACTCCACAAATGGCCACGATGGCTAGAGCTGGGCCGATCTGAAGCCGGGAGCCAGGAGCTTCTTCCAAGTCTCCCACGTGGGTGCAGGAGCCCAAGCACTTGGGCCATCTTCTGCTTTCCCAGGCCACAGCAGAGAGCTGGATCAGAAGTGGAGCTGCCGGGACTCGAACCAGCGCCCATGTGGGATGCCGACACTGCAGGCAGCGGCTTTACCCGCTATGCCACAGCACTGGCCCTGACTCTTTTTTCTTATTGTTCCTCTTTGGAGCGCTAAAGTTTTAATGTTTTAAAGAGATTTATTTATTTGAAAGACAGAGTTATAGAAAGAGGGGGAGAGAGCTTTTCCACCTGCTGTTTTGCTCCCCAAATGCCTGCATCAGCCAGAGTTGAACCAAGCCAAAGCCGGAGCCAGGAGCTTCTTCCAGGTCTCCTATGTGCATGGCAGGGGCCCAAGCACTTGGGCCACCTTCCACTGCTTTCCCAGGCACATTAGCAGGGAGCTGGGTCAGAAGTGGAGCAGCTGATATTTGAACCCACGCCCGTGTGGGATGCCAGCACTGCAGGCGGTGGCTTAACCTGCTGCGCCACAGCTCTGCTCCCAGACGTTTTGAATTTTGAGGAAGTCCATTGTTGTTGTTTGTGCTTTGGTGTCATTACATTAGAAGCCATTGCCTAGTTCAAGGTCATGAAGGTTTATGCCTGTATTTTCTTCCGGGAGTTTTACTGTTTTTAGCTCATGCAAGTCCATCTGTGAGCTGACTCGCCTGCAGGCTGTGAAGTTTACAGCACACTCTGCAGGCACAGCCGTGGCTTTGTTGGCGGTGTGGAGAGGAGAACGGAGTAGACCCCAGGACCTTGGCCGGCCCAGCTGGAGGACAAGCAAAGAGGGGGATGAGGGATTTTTCAGAGAGCTGAATCAAGAGGCCTGTTCTGGGCAGGTGCAGATGGTGAGCAGGCGGTGCAGGCTCCGGAGTTCCCACCTGAGGGACAGAATTGGGGGCCGCCTGGGTGCACATGGGATTGATTTAAACCCAAGGGACGGGGCATGAGGAGAGACCCGGAGGAAAGGACGAGGCTGCAGCTGGTGGGAACGGTGGGGGGGCGGCGCAGGAGGAAAACCAGAGTCTTGGAAGGCGTCAAGCAAAGAGGCAAGGGGCCGACGTGGCATGGTGCGTGAAGCTACTGCTCCCAGCACCGGCTTCCTACGTGAGCACGGGTTCCAGCTCCAACTGCTCCGCTTCCAATTCAGGTCCCTGCTCATGCTCCTGGGAAGGCAGTGGAAGATGACCCAAGTCCTTGGGCCCCTACCATCCTCATGGGAGACCCGGATGGGGTTCTGGGCTCCTGGCTTCAGTCTGGACCAGCCCCAGCTGTTGCGGCCATTTGGGGGGTGAACCAGTGGGTGGAAGATCTCTCTCTCTCTCTCTCTCTCTGTTTCTCTGTCTCTCTGTAACTCTGCCTTTCAACTAAATAAATACATCTTTTAAGAAAGAAAGACAAGAAGGAAGGGGTCAAGAACCCAGCCTTGTTCTTGCTGATGCTGTGTGTCCCTGAGCAGGTGCCTCTCCTCTCTGGGCCTTCCTGTCCGTGTATGGGGATAAAATATAAATTTCCAGAGCCCCCTGTTTACTGCACTGTGACCGATTGCCTTACACGGAACTGAGTGGGGAAGAATGGCAGGACGCGGACTAGAGTGGCCTAAGCATGCCGCGTTTCTCCGTGTGTCTGTGCACGTGTGTTTGGATGCACAGAGTTGTTTAAAAGTGAGGTCACCAAGGCTTCCCCCTCGTGGTAGGGAGGCTGGCTGATCTGCCCCTGCCCCTGCCCCTGCCCCTGCCGAGAATGGAATAGGCTTAGAGGAGCCAAGCCAGGCTCCTGGGACTCACACACATCCGCCCCCTGGTGGCGGTATTGGGTCATGCACCCGGAATGCCCTGTTCCTTAGTTGGTTTCCCCATCCCCCTTAGCAGCTGGCTACTGTTACTACTGTGCTTTTCCCGGATGGTTGAGGCTCAGAGAGGTTCAGACTCTCACTGGAGGTCACATAGCTGCTTATTTTTTATTTACTTGAAAGACAGACCAAGCGAGTGAGCGAGCGCCCTGCCTTCCATCTGCTGATTCCTTCCCCCAGCTGCCGAGTCTGGGCCAGGCTGAGCCCAGGAGCTTCCACGTGGGTGGCAGGAACCCAAGTACTTGAGCCATCACCTGTTCCCCCCAGGGTGTACATTAGCAGGGAGCTGGAATTGGGATCGGACCTGGGACTCGAACCCAGGCTCTGACATGGGATGTGGGTGTCACAGCCGACATCTTACCCACTGCATCCAACGGCCGCCCCTTGTGTTCATTATGAAGCGGCTGAGGCTGGACCCTCTCCAGGTGGCACTCCTGGTGGCTTCGATGTCCTTGTTTTTCGGCACAGGAGGGCCTCTCTGGGTGAGGCTGCCCAGCCTGCAGTGGCAAACCCCCAGGGAAGTCCTCTTGTGTTCTGTGTTTCAGGTCCCACCGCGAGACCTGGGGAAAGGGGCTGCCTTCCCCAAGGACGAGCAGCAGCCCCGACAGGTGTCCCCCACAGCCCTGGGCCCCCGCAGAAGCCACAGCTTCCACAAGGACAAGAGGAGCGGGCCCTTCGTGGTGAGTGACCGCCGCGGGGCTGGTCATGCTGCTGGGCTGCGCGTGGGTGAACAGCTGGCTGGTGGGTGCTGCCTGGCCCACTGTGCCGGCGCCCCGTGTGGACAGTGCGCGGGCGCTGGTACTCCTAGCTGGGGAACCCCAGCTGCCTGGTGTGGAGCGGGGAAGAGAACCTGCCCCGGGGGCTGAAAGTCCCAAGTTCAAGTCCCAGCACCGTCTCTTCTCGGGCTCTTTGACATCTTGAGCGAGTTCCCTCCTCTCTCTGCACCTCCGTCCCCTCACCTGGAAAGCGGCTCGGTCATTCCTGTTTCTTTGGCTCTGTTGTGAGGGTGCGCACACTGTGTGTGTAATGTGCTTAGGTGTGGTGACGTGGAGCTGGGTTCACATCCCGGGTCTGCATGCATTCGTGAGCGACTTTGGAGAGGCCTCTGGCCTCAGTTTCTTCATCCATAAAATGGGGATAATGATGGCATCCACTTTATAGGGCTGATGTGGGCCTCCTGCACTACAGCGCGTGGCGCGCCGAGCGTGGTTCTCGGCACGCGGCAAACACAGGTGTTTTTGTCCTGGTAATTATTACCCTGGTGGTTGTCCTGCTCGCTGGTCTCATTTTTGCGTCTCTGTTTGGTTACTGCTTGGCTCTCTCCTGTGGCTAGACTTCCTCTCCCTCCCTCGGTTCTTCACTTGTGCGCAGAGGTGGATAAATGCCGCGCGGGACCCTGGGGAAGCTGCCCCTCCCCCCGGGAGCCCCGTGTACCTGGGTGAGTTCCAGGGCCGGGGCCCATGAGGGGGCATCTTTATTGCAATGCCAGCTCTGCTCACCAGGGTCTTTAGGATTCACGGCTCTGGGCGTGTCTGTGGGGTCTGGGCCTGGTCTCCTGGGGGAGACGGAGGGTCCTGCATGGAGGTCCTGGAGCTGTCCCTTCCAGCCGTGTGGCCATGGACAGGAAACGTCACCTCCCTGAGCCTCCGATTCCTCCTCTGTGGAGTGGGGGTGGAGGAGATGGCTTGGCAGGCCCTGGCTTGGCAGTGGGTGTGAGAGGGGGAGGAGCCTGACTGTGGGGCTGGGGGTGACGGGGCGGGGCAAGAAATTGGACCTCAGGGAGACGTGTGCTGAGCAGCCGCATAGGGTCATCCAGGGTCCAGATCCCAGCCCCAGACTCCCACATATTGCAAACCCGCCTGTTTTTATTTTTATTTATTGTTTCTAAAATGATCGCTTTCCTAGCCTTTCAACCCCTCTGAGGCTGCACCGACTGTACTTATCTGATTATACTTGAACTTGTGTGCGCGTGTGGAGACATCAGCTGAGTTTCCCATCTGGCCCGGGACTCAGCGAGGTGGGAGGAAGGAGGAGCTGCCAGGGAGGAGGGTGCCGGGTGCCAGGTGCCGGGTGCTGGGTGCCAGTGCAGGTGAGCCGCTGGGGAGTGGCCCTCGTTGTTTGTGGTCCTCTCCTGTGTGCTTTTGAGGAGCTGACGGGGAGGAAGCCTTCCTGGGCCCCAGGAGTTTTCTTGAAACGGAGGAGACGGAGGTTGCTCAGGACCTGTGGCCACAGGCGGCTGAGCTGGGGGTAGAACTGAGCCTCTGTGACCCCCTCGGTTGATGCTTGCAGCTCCCCCGCCCAACCTTGCTCCCTGAGGACCTCGAGGCCAGGCGGCCACCCAGGTCCCTGCCGGGCCTCCTGCCTCCCCGGGGGCCCTCGTTCCCCGACCCCCTGAGAAAGTGAACTTTGGTGTGCACTGGAGCAGGGATTGTGAACCACAGTGGTGACTGAGCTGTGGACCATGACGGTGCAGGTGCAGGTACAGCTGCCGTGGGTGGTGATGGGCTGGGGCTGACCGCTGGTGACCACAAGAATTCCCCAGGCAGTATCCACTGGCCCGTGTAGTCCTGAGTGCCTTCCTTTGTGGGCCTACTGTGCGCCAGGCCTGCGTGAGGGGCCCTGGAGGTCCTCCCCATCCCCATCCAGGGACGCCTGGGAGGGCCTGGTTAGCTGGAACAAGGAAGAGGAGAGGAGGGTGCTCCAACGGGGAGGCGGGGCCACAGCGAATGATCTGGATTGGGATTGGTTGAGGTGGAGGTTTGGGGGCGTCAGTCTTTTTGATGACAGACCCTGTCTGCATGTGCTGAGCGATGGGCGACAGTTAGAACGAGGCAGAGAAGTAAGGACGTAATGGTCAACGGCACTGGGCTCGGACAGCTGCGGTTTGCCGAACACGTACTGCGCGCCAGGCGCTGTGTCGCGAGCTACGCCTGCTTCATTCTCTCATTTAATGTGCTCAAGCGCCAAGGCCTCCCTCGAGGAAGCAGAGACTCCCTTGGGGATGCTTGTCCTCCGTCTTGAAGGTTGCACAGGTGTTGGACGGACGGCTGTGTTGCAGGGCCTCTTGTGGAAGCTTCTAGATGAAGCAGGTGATCTGGCTGTTCCACGCTGTGCGGCGACTTCCCCATACCGCTTGCTGGAGAAGTCTTGCCCCTTGCTTTCCCAGGCAGAGCCCCATTGTCATCACGTCGCCGTCTTTGCGCCTGGGGTCCTCGGGGCGCTTGCAGGACGGCTGGATAGCGTTCAGCCCGGGTGTCTCTGTGCCAGGGACTGGCGCGGTGGGAGGGCGGTGGGGGGAGCCCACAGATTCTGTTGATCACCGTAGGAAGGTGTCAACCCCCCATCAGCTGGGTAGGGGTGAGAAGGAGCCCAGGAGGCCGCCTCCAAGGGCTGCAGCCTTGGTCTGGTCCCTGGACAGACAGCTCTGCACATTGCACATCGCAAGAGGAGCTGGGGGCAGGGAGGGGATGTCGGTCCTCAACGTGGGAGGACTGGATGGGGGGATGGGCCGAGAGGACCACCTGTGTGTTGGGATGTGACGTGTATCCTGGGACCTGGGCTTCTGGGCTGAGATGAGAGCCTGCTGGGTGGCAGGGCATGAAGGGAGCTGGGAGACATAGGCTGGGTGGGGCTGGCGCCGCGGCTGGAGTGACCCCGTCTGCCCGGTGAGTCTGGGCAGTGGACAATGTGTAGGGGAGTAAGTGTGCAGACGCCGGCAGCCCCAGGCCCCTGGTCAGCACAGGAATGCCCTGAAACGTGGCTGACCCCTGCGGTTAATTGCTTCTTGGAAAGTGCAGGGAAAATGAGCAGCTGATATCTCAGCTGATGAAAGTCCATTTTCTGGATTGAAAGCAGCCAGAGAGATCAGAAAACTTCTGTTTCCTGCTCTTAAACGAGATATTTTGTATTCATCCATTTACCCATCCATCTATGCATGCACCTACCATCCAGTCTTCTAACCATCCATCCACCTACCCATCCATCTACCCTCTCATCTATCTATCCATCCATCTTTTACTCCCTTAGTAAGATTTTTCCATAGTTGTAAGAATATACAGATGAGTAATTTAGTCTGTGGCTTAAAACTGCTCACATTCAATAGACTGTAAACAAGTAATTACGTAATCCAGGATGATAAATACTAGCCACTGGTTCCTCCCCCCATTCATGCCTTCGAGACATTGATTGAACGTCTGCCGTGGCTCCTGGGTTGTCCTCGGCCCTTCAGGGCCAGCAGTGAAGAGGATGTGTGTGGCAGCTGCCCTCCTGGAGCTCATCGTGTGGTGGGGAGAGACAGATCTTAACCAAGGAGCCAGGCTCCAAGAGAGAGACTCTGCAGTGTTACCAAGGTCTACGGAGGGAATGGGGCCGGGGCATCACGAGTGACCGGGGAGAGAGCAGTTGGGGTGATTTGCTGTTTGGCAGTCATGGAGGGCCTCCTGGAGGAAGGGACTGGGGCTGCCCAGGCCCACAGGTGCATCAGAGGAGGGGAGCATCAGGTAGAGGGAACTCAGGTGCAGAGGTCCTGGGACTCGTTCCGTACTGAGCAGATGCAGAAGTTGGGGCTGGAGTGGAGACGGCGACCCACATGGTCAGGGTCAGTGGCCTGGCTTTATGTCCCCTGGAGCCCCTGAGGAGCCCGGGAAAGTTAGGGCTGGGGGACGGGCATCAGAGGTGTGGTTTGGAGCGCCCCCTGGTGGACACTGTGCGGAGGTGTTGGAGGGACTCCGCTGGAAGCAGGCAGGCGGACTAGTTGAGGTTATTGGAGCAATCTGGGAAGACAATGCAACTCTGAATGCAAAGAACGGAATGTTTACCACGTTGGCTATTTTGAAGCATCCAGTACGGTGTAGTTAAGCACATTCACGGTGCTGTGCCGTCACAGACACTGCTCGTGGTGATGGTACGTGCTGGCTGTACCAACGTTGGCCCGTTGCATCCTTGCCAACCCCTTCATCGTCCCGTGTTGTAGATGAAGAAGAGGAGGCGCTGAGTCTTGGGTTCCGGCATTCTCCCCTCCAGGTGGTCCCCGGGCTCTGAGGGGCCAGGAAGATGCCCCTGTTAGAGATTTGGGACCCAAATCCCAGGAGAGCAAGGTCACACAGGGAATGCTGGCCTGCAGACGTCCAGGGCAGCTGGCGGGGGGAGGGGGCCGTCCCGGGGCAGGTCCCCAGGTGGAAGAGCCCAGTCCTGCTAGGCTGGGTTTGGTTTCAGCAGTGCCACCTGCAGCTCCCCGGGGCTCTGTGGGCTTCTGGGGGGAGGAACCAAGGCCGTGAGAGACTCCAGCTGGGTGCCCATCCCCCCCGCCGGAAGCCAGATGAATGAATGACAGAGACTGGCACCCACTCACTTTGTTTTATTTTTAAACAAGATTTATTTATTTATGTATTTGAAAGGTGGAATTGCAGAGAGAGAGAGAGAGAGAGAGAGAGGAAGAGGTCTTCCATCTGCTGGTTCACTCCCCAGATGGCCGCAACAGCTGGAGCTGTGCCAATCTGCAGCCAGGAGCCAGGAGCTTCTTCTGGGTCTCCCACGCAGGTGCAGGGGCCCAAGCACTTGGGCCATCTTCTTCTGCTTTCCCAGGCCACAGCAGAGAGCTGGATCGGAAGTGGAGCAGCCAGGACTCAAACCCATGCCCATATGGGATGCCTGCCCTGCAAGCAGCGGCTTTACCCACTATGCCACAGTGCTGCCCCCCCCCCCCCAACTCCATTGGAAACCACCCTGGTGGGACCCTGCCCCACCTCCTGGCACAGGGTCGCCTCTTTGTGGAGCCTCCAGGGATTGCAAGTCCTGGTAGGTGGGGGAGGGGAGGGATGCAATCCCAGAGGGCATTAACCCTGCCCCGGTGTCGTCAACCCTTCTAGCCCCAGCACCCATCTCCACCACTCCACACATGAGGCAAATGGGGACCCAGAGAGGTGACGTCACCTGCCTAGCGGGGGGCTGCCTGGCATCCTTGCTGGACACCTGATCAGAGGGTGTGGAACGGGTGAGAGACCCCCCAGGGAGGGTCCTGGGAGACTGGGGGGGTGGGTGCCACCCTTGCGCTTCTGGGGATTTCCAGGGTGGGCTACAGGCAGAGGGAGGTGGCCAGGCCGTGGAGGTGTGCTGTGCTGTCGGGTGGCTAACAGGAGCATGGCCCACTCTGCCTGGCTGGTGTCCAACAGGCTCTGAGCATCAGGGAAACAGACCAATTCTGCTTGCCCCTCTCACATTCCTTCTTTTAAAAGAAGGTTTGTTTATTTTCATTTATGTGAAAGCCAGAGAGGCAGAGACAGGGATTCCCCCATCTACTGGTTTCTTCCCCAAATGCCTGCAACAGCTGGGGCTGGGGCTGGGCCGGCCTGAAGCCAGGAGCCTGGAGCTCCATCGGGGTCTCCCACCTGGGTGTCGGGGACCCGCGCACTCGGGCTGCCACCTGCCGCCTGCCAGGCTGTGCATAGCAGGGAGCTGGGATCGGGAGCAGAGCCAGGACTCAAACCCAGGCGCTGTGGTGTGGGATGCGGGCGTCCCGAGCAGCGTGTTAGCCTCTGCGCCAGGCGTCCACTCCCACGTCCTTTCTTCCTGCCGTATACTGTACGCACGGTGGAGTGTGCCAGCCCAGTCCTGCCTACGGCTGGGTGCATTTTCATCACCCGCTGCTGTGCAGGGCAGAGAGCATGCTGGCTCTCATCCTGACACTCCCCAGCCCTAGCCTCGCCACCACAGCTTAGCGTTGCGTGCCCTAGGGCATCAGCACGGGGAGTCCCAGCGCCTGCTCTCTCTGGCTGGCTGCCTTGGGGCAGTGTGGTGCGTGCCAGCTCTGTGCACGAGACTTGCATGGAGCGGGCGCAGGAGCTTGTAGTTTTCCGTCGCTGTGTCTGCTACGGGTTTACCTGTTGCGCTGTTGCTGCGAGTTGGGGTTGTTTCCGGTTTGGGGCTGTCGCAGAGCCTGATAAATATTTGCTAGTCCTGGTTCTGAGGCCTGTCCTAGACACACCCAAGTGCCTGCACACAGACCCATGCATGCATGCACACAAACACGCACATGCGTGCACATACATGCACCGCATAAATACACACATACATGCACACACATGCACATGTATGCACACACACATGTGCACCTGCGCACATGCACACACACACTCTCACATGCACGTACACACTCACACATGCACACATGCATGCACACACGTGCACCTGCACACATGCCTGCACACACTCGCACATGCAGTGCACATGCACACATGTACACACATGTACATGTATGCACACACTCTCACATGCATGCACACACGCACACACATGCGAAGATGATTTGAAAGCCTCCACTGATTTCTCTCCCCATCTCAGAGATACAAGGCTACTTTACAAAGCTCACAGAAAATGGAATTAAAAGACAGTTTACTTTGGTGCAGAACCTTGAAATCCATTCATGATATGCATTCCCGTGAGCTTTTTTGAAACCCCCCCCCATAGGCACGGATTTCAGATTCTTCACCAAATTCAGCTCACTTTCAGTTCCATTTTTCGACAAACTTTGTAAAGTGCCCTTGTATTCCAAGAGCTCTTGTCCCAGAATTTATATTTATATATGTATAAAGTCTGTCTATATAATTATATATATGTGGTTCCACCAGCCCAAGCCTTTTCCGTCTATTTCTACACATCTCCCTGACTATTTATAACCCTTCCTAGCTTCTCAATGTAGGATTTTTTCTTCTAGGACTGTGGTTTCCAAACTTTTTTTAAAAGCATTGAATCACTACATTATTCCTTTAAAATTTTTTATCCTTTTAATTATTTAGTGAAAGAGAGAGAAGGAGAGAGGGAGACAGATAGAGAGAGATGTTTTATCCATTGGATCACCCCACCACCACCACCAAATGCTTGTAACAGCTGGGGCTGGGCCAGGCTGAAGCCAGCAGCCAGGAATTCGTTCTGAGTCTTAAAAGTACGTGCTGCCTCCCAGGGGGTGCATTAGCTGGAAGCAGAACCAGGACTAGAACCCAGACACTCCGACACGCGATTAGGGCGTCCCAGGTAGTATTTTAACCACTGCACTGAATGCCTGATGAAAAAAAATTGTTCTTTAAAGATTTATTTATTTATTTGCGAGGCAGAGATAAAAGGAGAGAGAGAGAGAGAGAGAGAGACAGAGAGAGACAGAGAGAGATAGAGAGATCTTCCAGTCACTGGTTCACTCCCTAAGTGGCTGCACCGGCCAGGGCTGGGCCATGCTGAAGCCAGGAGCTGGGTCCCTGAGCTGTCACCTGCTGCCTCCCAGGGCCTGTCTCAGCAGGAAGGGGAATCACCGGGACTCGAACCAGGCACTCCGATGCGGCCAAGCACCCGTTCTGCCGCACGCTGTTTCTGCGTGTCCGTCTGTCGGGGCTGGGTGTTTGTATTGTCCTCACTTTGGGGCTCTGACCGACACCCCCGCCGTGTAGTCCATTCCACTGCTTCGGCTTCTTCGCCATCCCAGCCTCCACCTGCACTCACCATTTACTTGTTTGTTGACTTCCTGTCTGCCCCTCCCCCCCACCAAGCCGGAAGTGCAGGATCCCAGGCCCCTGGGGTTGTCCACGCAGAGCTGACGCACAATGAATATTTGTTGAGTTACTGAGTGAGTGGGTGAGTGCACAGCCCAGAGCAGGAGGCAGGCGTGTGCACATGTATGTAACCCGTGATGGGGGTGGGAGTGATCTGTGCTCCCTTGGCCTGACATGTGGGAGCCAGACAGGAACCGGGCACAGCCTGAGCTGGGTTTCGCAGGTGGGTGGAAGTTGACCGGGCAGAGGTTCAAGGCTGGGTTCAAGGCCGGGAGGTTGGACTGCCTGTGTTCGAAGGAGGACTTGTGATGCTTGCCGCCTGGTCCCTGGGAGGGGGCTCGGAGCTCTCCAGGTGCCACTGCGCAGGGTGAGGAGGCTGGAGAGATCAGCCGAAGGCAGAGTGCAAGGACAAAGGCTCCCTGGATGCCTCCCATGGGGACACCTGGTCACCCTGGGTGTCTGACTCCCCCGGTCAGGACCTCCCCTGGAGACCGTGCTTCGGGAGCCACAGCAGGAGCCAGGCCAGCCAGGGACCCGGTGGTCGGAGCTCGGCAGAGCAGAGGCAGGCGTGGTGCATCCCAGCCCTCACTGGCCCAGTGTGGCTGTAGTGTCCAGTTTTTCAAGCAAAGCTGATGAGCTTGATTTTAATGTGAAATCTCACCAAGCCTGTATGTTGGAGTCTGCCGCCTGCAGTGCCAGCATCCCATATGGGTGCCGGTTTGGGTCCTGGCTGCTCCGCTTCCAATCCAGCTCTCTGCTATGGCCTGGGAAAGCAGCAGAAGATGGCCCAAGTCCTTGGGCCCCTGCACCCACGTGGGAGACCCGGAAGAAGCTCCCGACTCCTGGCTTCGGATCAGCTCAGCTCTGGCTGTTTCGGTCATCTGGGGAGCGAGCCAGCTGATAGAAGACCTCTCTGTCTGTCTGTCTGTCTGTCTGTCTCTGTGCCTCTCTCTAACTCTGACTTTCAATAAAACATAAAATCTTTATAAAAAAGATGTATTTATCTGAAAGTCAGAGTTACACAGAGAGAGAAGGACAGGGGGAGAGAGAGAGAGAGAGAGAGAGGTCTTGCATCTGCTGGTTCACTCCCCAATTATCTGCAACGGTTGGAGCTGTGCCAATCCGGAGCCAGGAGCTTCCAGGTCTCCCACGTGGGTGGAAGCGCCCGCATTCCTGTGGCGTCACTGATTGCCTGAGCGCCCTCTAGTGGGGAGAGGTCTCTGTCGCTCCCCACCTCTCTTCCTGGTTAAGGCAGGCATTTGGTGCAGGGGTTAAGACCCCGCTCAGGACCCCCCATTCCACATCAGAGTGCCTGGGCTTGGGTCCTGGCTCTGCTTCCAACTCCAGCCTCCTGATAGTGCACACCTGGGAGCAGAGGGGATGCCCCAGGTACCCGGGTCCCTGCCGCCCTCTCGGGAGACCTGGATGGAGTTCCTGGCTCCAGGTATTGGTCTGGCCCAGCCCTGGCCATTGGAGGCATATGGGGAGCGAATCTCCCCCTTCCCCTCCTCTCCTTTTCCCTAACCTCCTCCCCCTCCCCCATATCTCTCCCTCCCTCCCTCTGCATTTCAAAGAAAAATAAGTAAATAATAAATAAATAAGGGAGGCACCGGTTTTCTTGGGCAGTGTTCAGGAATGACCACCAGGGGGCAGTGTGGAGGCGAGTGAGTGGCACTGTTGCTTTGTGCTCAGCAATTAACCCCTTCCGTGCTAGGGCCTTCCTCTAGGCCTCACAAATCCATCTTCCCTGCTAGGTTTTGCTTCTGCAGAGCTCCCTGACGTGGGACTTGGGTCCCACCCAACCCGTGCCGGTTTCTATTTCCAGATCCCGGCATCCGGGCCGCCCAGCTGGGGTTGGGCCGGCGCCTCTGCCACCTCCCCTGCCCTGGCCGCCCTGCTTGTTCTCACTGATGATGTTCCTCTTAGGAAGAAATTTTTTGGAAAACAAATGTTTTTATTTTCTCTGTAATAGGAGGGTGGGTGTGAGAGAGGGAGGAAGGGGCTGGGTATGCCCAGCCCGTGGTGAGCGCCTTCTGGGTATAGAAAGGGCGCTTCTGACCCGAGCAGGTGTGCTTCCAGAGGCGCTGAATCCTTTATTTGAACCTGAGAAAAAGCACGTTCGAGCTTCAGCACCTTGCCACCTCCTTCAAGAAGTCCTCCCAGGTTGCACCCTTCTCTGTGAACTCTTCCGTTCCGAACCCGCTGGCCTCCTGTGCTATAGTTTATTTCTAGGTGCCTGCCTGCTTTGGACTCCTCAAGGGTGAGAATCCTGCCCCACTCACCCCCCTCCCCCTCCCCTCCCCCTCAGGCCCCCATGAAAGCCAGACCGACAGCCACTTGAGGATCTTCTTGACCGGTGTGACGGGAGGAGGTGGGAGCCAGGCTGACCAGGCAGGGGCCCTCGGTGAGGAGGAACGGCTGGGTGAGGAATGACCTTGGCCTGGTGCCTGCCTTGACCCTGAGAGGAGGCTGCAGAGGGGCAGGGTGGTTAGGTCTGAACGTGGAGGCCTCGACGTGGGCAGGAGCCACCCAGGCGAGGAGAAAGGGCGTGTGCATTTGTTTCCTGGGTTGCCATGGCCACTGCCCCTGCCCCATGTCCGGTCCCTGGTCCCTGGGGTTCCTGGAGGCAGAGGCAGCCATCGAGGCTTCGGCAGGGCCCCCGTGCCCCAGAGGCTCCGGGAGAATCCTCCCCGGCCTCTGCAGCTTCCGCTGGGCCCAGGCGTCCCTGCCTCTGTCCTCGCCTGGCCCTCTGCCCCGTGCTCTCCTGCCTCAGATCCGGGTACTGGTCACTGGATGTGGGGTCGCCCAGGGTCTCAGCCCATTGGGGGCGCTCTCACCACACGCCTGAGACAGCCGAGGTTGACCGCTCTCACCTCTGGAGCCTGGCGGTTCCAAGGTCAAGGTGCCCGCAGTGCGGTTTTGGGAGAGGGCCTGTTCCTTCTGCACGGTGCCCTCTGGGTGTCCTTCCGTGGCACAAGGCAGGGGAGGGGTGCACCCAGTCCCTCGAGGGTGCTCAGCAGAGCCCCCGTAGCTAATCACCTGCCAAGGCTCCTACCTCTTAGTCTGAGATACAGAGACAGAGAGAGAGAGATTGATATTCCATCCACTGGTTCACTCCCTAAATGGCCAGGACTGGACCAGACTGGAGCCAGGAGCCAGGTGCTTCTCCCAGATCTCCCACATGGGTGCAGAGGCCCAAGCACTTGGGCCATCAGCAGGGAGCTGGATCAGAAGTGGAGCAGCCGGGACTTGAACCGGCACCCCCATAGGATGCTTTACCCGCTTACGCCCCAGTGCCGGCCCCCAAGTTCCCGTGTTTGGAGGGACACAGGTGTTTAGCAGTGGCACCCAGTGAGGCAGGAGGAGTTCGGCTCAGGTCTCAGGCTCCTGACGTTGGTTATAGAGGCCAAGACCCTTTCCAGGTGCGGTCGCATCCACAGTGTCCCGCCGTGGATGTAGGTTTTTGGGGGTGGCCATTGAACCTGCTCCAGGAAGTGCAAGGAGGTCCAGCCAGACAGGGAGCAGTGGAGAATCGGGAAATTCTCAAGGTGCACCTTGCAAGAGCCCCCCTGGTTCAAGTGCGTTTCCTGTTGGCTCTCGGCCTTGCCGTGAGGGGTGCAGCACAGACGGGCCCAGGGTGTCCCAGCGGGGTGGGGCACCTGGCTCCTCTGCCTGTACCCCCCACACCTCGCTCTGCCTTCTCCAAGACGGGGGTCCGTGCAGAGTCCTTGTGGGCACGGCGCCCTTCATGGCGAGCTCGCCCTGCTGCCCTGGCTGTGCTGTGGCTCGGCTGGGGCGTGGGTGTCGGGGAGGCCCCTGGGGCCGTCAGGCCTGGGTTTGCATGGCTGCATTGAGTCTGGACACATGTGATGGTCACACCACCCTCACGAGGGCTGAACACATGCCTCAGTGTTCATCTCCCTCCCCAGAGCCTCAGAACCCTGCCACACACGGCTAGTTCATCCCCATCTACAGACGGCATCACTGAGGCCCACTGACGGGGCGGGGGGACACTGGAGGTGGCTGGGGTTGGCCCTCTGTGTGCTGGAATCTGCCTTTTTAATGTTTGAAGATCGATGCTCCCCTCGCCGTTTCTTAGTAAGAGTGCTTGGACCCAGGACTTCGAGCTGAGAGGCCTGGGTCCAGGCTTGGCCTAGTTCCTGCCTCGCTGTGTGACCTTGGTCAAGCCTCGGCCCTCTCTGGGCCTCGGTTCCCTTCTGTGTACAATGCAGGTACCCAGAAGCTCAGCTGAGGTCGGGAGGAAGGTGGCTGGTGAGGGCAGGTGCAGCGGCAGCCTGTGGGGTCCCGAGATGATTTATTTCCTGCAGGGAGGGGGCCGGGGGCCTCCCTCTCCTCCGTGGTTTGTGGGAGGAGGAAGCACATGAGCTTGTGGTCCCAAGCACGCATCACTCATGTGCTCAAAACACAGGTGTCTGTACATACGCTCCCGCCCTGGCCCACACACCCACATGCTCCCACACTCCCACACGTGCCCACACCCTCACCCTCTGTTCCCTGGTTCTAAGCCCTGTTCCCCCTGGGGGAGACCCAGCAAAGAGTCCAGGCAACCAAAACCTTGAGTCCGGGAGGAGCGGGCCCCTGGGCCTGCCCTAGAGGTGCTGCGGGGCGGGGCTAACGGACCAAACAGCGGCTTCTCCGCCCCCAGGGCGCCTGTGGCTGCGGCCAGTTCCAGAAGCCCGCTGGCTGCTCCCCTGGCCGCCAGCCGGCTTGTGAATGATTCATGCCGCCTTGAACCTGACTCCAGCGTGACAGGCGGAGCGGGAAGAGCCGCCCCCTCTGGAGGAAGACGGGCCTTGCGACCAGGGCCGGCAGCATAACCCGGGGCGCCAGGCATGGAGTATTACTACTGCCCCAGCTTGCTGAAGTTCCTGCAGTACCTGTGGGTGAGTGAGGGGCCGGCCCCCCCCCCCCCCCCCCCGTCTCCTCCGCGCCCTCCACTTCCTCCCCCTGCCCTCGAGCTGCGCACCAAGTTTCCTCCTGGACTCTGGCTGCTCAGCGGCATCTCTGATCTCATTTGTTAGACGGAGAGAGAGCACTAGGGAAGGGCCCAGCAGAGCAGGGTGGGGAGTGGTCTCCTGCCATCCCCGGGTGTGCGTGTGTGCGTGCGCGTGTGCGTGTGGGCTGTCCCTGGGCCTGCGTGGGGGTGTGTGTGCCATCCTTGGCCGTGCGTGTGTGTGCGTGTGCATGTATGTGTGTAAGTGTATGTGTGTGTGCGTGTGTGTGTGTACGTGTGCGTGTATGTGTGTGTGTGTGTGTGTGTGTGTGTGTGTGGTCCGACAAGGAAAGCCAGGGCAGTGCTTGGAGTTCTCAGAAAGGCTCCTTTCTTTGACTTCTTTGTGCTGAAATCAGACCCCGCTTGTGTTTTTCGGTGCGTGTGGAAATGCCCGGTCTTTTATGAGGTGAGAGGAGAGATTTCACTTTCCCCAAACTCAGCGAAAACCCCAAGTCAGGAACGCAAACACACTGCCGCCCGCCACGTCGCGTTCTCACCCCTGTTTAAGAGACAAATCCGGGACGCCGAGGTCGGGGAGCTGTGCGTGGACTGCCCTGGGGGGCGCAGGTGGCTTTTCGGGTCTTGTTTGGGCTGTGTGTCCCTGGGCAGGTTGCCGGCCGTCTCTGGGTTTCTCTGTCTGCATCCTAGCCGATTGTGGGTTATGTGAGCTCTGTGAGCCTGGGGGGCTTGGCGGGGAGTTGTCAGAATTTGGTCTTGGGGTCTTCTAGAGCCTTTGCCCCTGCGTTGAGAAAAGTCTTGGAAAATATTATTTTTCCCCTTCTGAGTGTTTGCAAATACTTCGGATGCCTTCTCACCAGAGAACTTTCCGGAGCTCCTAAAAATACAACTTTAGGAAGCGTCCTGCGGCCGCCGCTCCCCAGGCGCTGCCCCCTCCCCCTGAGCCGTCTGGCGCAGCTAAAAATCAGAAGCCCCTCCCGGCCCTCGTCCTTTGGTGAAGGACATTTGAGCGTTCTTGTGGAATCCACGCCAGGCAGGCTTTGCTGGTCTGTCCTGTTGGGGTAGGAAACTCGGCAAAGCCCCGAGAGCCCAGGTCACCCACAGTCGCTCAAATCTTTGAAGTGTGCAGTTCCTCGGGTCCTGATGACCTAATGCCCCAGCTGTGTGTCAGCTTCAGATGGCCAAGATACAGCCCACCCTCCCCAGGAACTTAGACCTCGATCATGTAGTCACTCAACACACACTTAACCATTTGGAACCAGGTATTCAAAACACAGGGTTGAGAGAGCTAGACAGGGAGGGCCCCCTGACTCCGTGGAACTTACAGTCTGGCCCAGTGGTAAGTGGACCAGGAGCCAAGACCGTATTTGTGTTAGGATGGGAGTGACGCACAGTGCGACAGGGAACCCGGTGTCGTCAGGGTGCAGGATCCCGGGTCTGGGGGAGCCTCCCCGAGGAGGCTGAGTGCTGGAGAATTTGTAGAAGCTGGCAGGTGAGGCTGAGGTGGGGGCCAGGGGAGGGGTGTGCCAGGCAGAGGGCTGGGGTGACAGAGAGAACAAGAGAAGCAGGCGTGCCCACGGCCAGTTCCAGCAGTGGACACCCATGCAACCAATGGAGGGAGGTGGGAGGGGCGGTGCTCACGCTCAGCCTCCCAGGGACAGTCATGGCTCCCACCCGCTGTACCCCGACTCTCCAAGGGACCTCGGGCTCGTCTTGTGCCCTCAGAGCCTTCATTCCCCGTCTGGACCCTGAAGTGGTGGAGGTGAGGCAGATTAGAAGGTCTTCCCGAAGTGTCCGTCCGGGGAGCAGTTTCCACTGGGCCACCTGCTTCCCCTGGGTGAGCAGATCCTGGAATATGGAGGCCCCCACGGGGCTCCCTGCTGGCTTTGTCAATTGCCCATGACACCAGCATCCCTGTCCCTAGGTTAGCCCTGTGTCCGCAGTGCTGGGCGGCAGACTCTGGCTTGCTGGGCCCCCAGGAAAGCCTGGCTTTGGACCGGGACAGCGGTGACGTCACGTGGCCTTGGACGTGAACCTCAGCTCCCTTATCTGCACAGTGGGGCCATGCCTTCTGCCTCCTTCACTGCTTGGGACGATTCCTGCAAAGTCCCTCGCTTATTTGTGAAACCCAGAAGCTGCTTGGAGAATGTCAACTGGCCCGTTTTCCCAGGAGGCCACCTTCAGATTCAGAGTGACCGGCTGGCCCTGTCCTATCTCGCAGAGCAGGCTGGGGCTGGCCAGCCCTCCACATCCCCACGTAGCTTTGTGTGTTCATCGTCATACCGTCAGCACTGTCACTCCTCGCTGTTCTCGGGACTCTGGGGATGTCACCTGTTTATGGAGATCTTTCCCAACCGCTCCCAAACAGCCCCACCCCTGCCTCGAGCCTTTGTCCTAGTGTTTTAAAGAGACTTAAAAATTGTATGGAGGGGCCAGCGCCATGGCTCACTTGGTTAATCCTCTGCCTGCGGCGCTGGCATCCCATATGGGCATCAGGTTCTGGTCCCAGTTGCTCCTCTTCCAGTCCAGCCTGGGAGGTCAGTGGAGGATGGCCCAAGTGCTTGGGCCCCTGCCCCCGTATGGGAGACTGGGAGAAAGTGCCTGGCTTCTGGCTTTGGATTGGTGCAGCTCCAGCTGTAGTGGCCATTTTGGGGGTGAACTAACAGAGGGAAGACCTTTCTCTCTGTCTCTCTCTCTCACTGTCTAACTCTATCTGTCAAATAAATAATAAAAAAAAAATTGTATGGAGTGGGGGCTGCGTTTGGCACAACTAGGATGCCACTTGGAACACCGGCGTCCCACATCCCAGGGCCTGGCTTTGAGTCCTGGTTCTGCTTCCAGTTCCTGCTTCCTGCTGATGCGCCTCCTGGGAGGAAGCAGGTTTTGGCTCAAATGCCTGGGCCCTGCCACGCGTACGGGAGGCCCAGAGGGAGTCGCTGGTTTCTGGCTTTGGCCTAACCCGGTCTTGGCTGTTGTGGGCATTCGGAGGGGAGTGAACCAGTGGATGGGAAGATCTCTCTGTTGCTCTTTCAAGTAGATGAAGCTAACTCAGTAAACATTAAGAGAAAGAAAAAAAACTCCCCCTGGGGTTGGTCTCACTCCAGACTAAGTTCCACTGGTGCTCCGTTGGGGTGCTCTTGCCGTCCGCGGGATACTTGGGGACATCTCGGGGTTGCTCCTTGGGATGCTGCTCGGTGTCCTACAGGCACCGGCCTCCTCCAGCCCTCTCCCCAACACCGCCAAGAACGACCCTGGCCCAGCTGCCCGTGGTGCCAAAGCGGAGAAACTCAGCTTAATTCTTCAGTTTTTGCCGCCGTGCGATCCAGGGTCCCTCGCTGCATCTCGCCATGGCAGGTTGCATCTGTACCAGGGGCCCCGTGGCTGCCCGCTGCGTGAACGAATGCATGAGGCTTGGGGTACCTGTTCCTGGGTGTGTCCATTGCTGATGTGAGCCCATGTGGGGATGCTTTGTAAACGCGATGTGTAGCACCTGCACTGTGTTCCCATGTGACTCGAGAGCCAGTCTCCCGCGATCGGACCCTCGGGTGGTCCCCAGGTGTGGAACGTGGCCGTGATGAAGATGTGCAGCCCTGAGCCACCTTCTGGGCCACGTCCCAGGGCGGCTTCTTAGAAGCGAGGCCAGCCCTGGGCTGCAGCAGGTTTCTACAAAGTTGTCGCTTGTGGCTCGGGGTGCCGGTGGCTTCCTGTGGTCGGCCAGAGTGGTGCTGGTAGCTGCAGGGCTGTTCTTGGGGGGGTGGACCTCAGCTGGCTGTGGCGCAGCAGCTGGGAAGTGGGGGAGGGAGAAGGAGTTTCTGTTTCGAATCATTAGTAACTGTAGCCGGCGGCTGCTAGCAGCGGCTCTGCTCTTGCTGTTTGGCCCTAGTATCCTTTGTTGATGAGATCACCCAGCCTCGCAGTCCCAGGCTCCTGGCCTTTTTTAAAATTTTATTTATTTGAAAGAATTACAGAGAGAGGTAGAGCCAGAGAGAGAGGTCTTCCATCTGCTGGTTCACTTAGCAAATGACCACAGCAGCCAGAGCCGAAGCCAGGAGCCAGGAGTTTCTTCCGGGTCTCCCACATGGGTGCAGGGGCCCAAAGACTTGGGCCATCTTCTGCTGCTTTGCCAGGCCACAGCAGAGAGCTGGATCAGAAGAGGAGCAGCCGGGACTCAAACTGGTGCCCATATGGGATGCCAGCACTGCAGGCCAGGGGTTTAACCTGCTACAGAGGTTTTAACCACTGCACTGGCCCTGTGGTGCCTGGTCTTGATGGGGCCTTGGCTTCCAGCTGGTTGCTGTCAGTTGTAATTTGGTTATAATAATAATGGCCACCATTGCCACCATGGTGTTTGCTGAGCCTTTGCAAAGTCCCTGATCCGGACTGTGTGCTTCTCTCGGGTATCCCCTTATCTCTTCCCAGGAAAACCTCAATCTCATGGTTGCCCCCATTTTGCAGTTGGGGAACTGAGGCCGAAAGAGCTTAGCTCCCTGGACACGTGGGAGCTCGGGTCTGATCCTGGGGCTGCCTCTGTCACTTCACGGGCTTCTTCTGGCTTCTCAGATAGGGAAACGGAGCCTCGCAGGATCGGGGTCGTGGGCCAGTGCGTAGGAAGGGTTTCCACGCAGTGCAGGCTGGGCGATGGCGGGAGGATGCTGCACCGAGCCGAGTGGCGCTCGGTGGGGAGGGGGCCGTGGCTCCCCACGGCTGAGTGAGAGCCTCTCAGCAAGTCCTGTGTGTGCTCTGAGCCTCAGTTTCCCTATCAGCCCCACCCCTCAGGGCTGTGCTGAGGATCAGGTAAGAGAGAGGCGCTAGGCTCCTTGGCACGGGGCAGGACTGAGCATGGGTGTCCGTCATCTTTTTTGCGTGGGGTGATGGGCAGGGCCCTGATCCAATGGAAGGGCCCGCCTCTCCCCCTGCCTTCCCAGGCCACACCCCTGGCTGCTCTGAGGCACCCTGTGCTCTGTGTCACCCACAGCACTGGGCAGGGGTGGCTTAGCACGTCCCTGGGAGCTGCGGGTCACAAAGATACCTGGCGGCCTTGGGGCTAGGGTGGCCTGGGGGAAGGGAGACCCCCAGAGGATTCTGACAGCTCCTGCAGGAACGTGTCCCGGGTCCTGGAGGCCGAGGAGGAGGGCTGTGCCCCTGCGCCCTGGCTTCAGGCCTCTCCCCCACCCCGCAGACCCCTCCCTGCAGGGAATGCTGGGGAAAGCCTCGGTTCCTCACTGTGGTCACTGAACCTCGTTGCTCCCCTGCACACCCCGCTCCTTGACTGGAGCTGTTTTTGGTGGGAAGATGTGCAGGTGCATCTGGCACGGTGGTTGAGTCGCTGTTGGGGATGCCTGCATCCCCATATCAGAGTGCCTGGCTTGAGTCCTGGCTGCTCCAGTTCAGATCCCGCTTCCTGCTGATGTACTTGGGAGCAGCAGGGGATGGCTCAAGTACTTGAGTCTGCACACACGTGGGAGACCCGCATGGAGTCCCTGGCTCCTGGCTTTGGCCTGGCCCAGCCTTGGCTGTTGTGGGCAATTGGTGGGAGTGAATCAGCAGATGGAAGACCCTTCTCTCTGTCGCTCTGGTTTTCAAAGAAAGAAAGAAATCTGGGCCGGCGCCGCGGCTCACTAGGCTAATTCTCCGCCTAGCGGCGCCGGCACACCGGGTTCTAGTCCCGGTCGGGGCGCCGGATTCTGTCCCGGTTGCTCCTCTTCCAGGCCAGCTCTCTGCTGTGGCCTGGGAGTGCAGTGGAGGATGGCCCAAGTGCTTGGGCCCTGCACCCCATGGGAGACCAGGAGAAGTACCTGGCTCCTGCCTTCAGATCAGCACGGTGCGCCGGCCGCAGTGCGCCAGCCGCGGTGGCCATTGAAGGGTGAACCAATGGCAAAGGAAGACCTTTCTCTCTGTCTCTCTCTCTCACTGTCCACTCTGCCTGTCGGAAAAAAAAAAAAAAAAAAAAAAAAAAGAAGGAAGGAAGGAAGGAAAGAAATCTGACGCCCCGAGTGTGGCACCTCCCCTCTGGGCTCTCATTGCTGTTTATCCACTTAGCTGGCCTCCTGTGCAGCCAGTGCTCACCTGCAGGTGGCACTGGTGGCAATAGTCACAGGACCACATGCTCTGCTCGCTTTCCCTCTGAGCGGGCAGCCTGGGGGCTCCCCGTTCACCCCCACAGCAGCCCGAGTGGCAGATCCACCCATATTTGGCAGATGAGGGGACTGGGGCTGTGGGCAGCCGGAAGGGTCAGGGCTGGGACTTGAACTTGCGAAGTCGGATTCCCGAGCTGGTGGGTTGAGGACGGCACGCAGCGTCCCGCAGGCAGGAAGGCCGCTCGTGTGCCCGCCCTCCAGGCCCTGGCCCGCAGCCCCGGGCCTGGCACCCAGTAGGCGCCCAGTGGAGGTGTGTGTGAAGGTGGCTGTGGGCCTGGGAGGGCCGTGAGCCATGGCTCAGCGCGCACCCCGCGCACAGCTGCCATGGCTGCTGTTCCGGTCCCAGATCCCTGCGTTTCCCTCCGTGCTCGGGGTCTGCTCTCAGCGTGTGAGGCTGAAATGGATGAACTGGCTATTTCGGTGCGGTGTGAGCCCGGCCTGAGGTCTGGGCCGCGGGCCGGCGTGCATCACCGGCAGTTGTGGTTCTGCCTCGCGTGGCGGGAGCCTTGTAAGGCCCAGGTCCAGCAGAGGACGGCGGCTGAGAGTCAGGCTTCTGATCCCCACAGGGGCACTTCCTGATGGCGCCTGGGCCTCCGGCCGGTCCCCAAGCTCTCCGACACCAGTTTGGCCATATGGAGAATGGAAATAGTGGTGTCGGGCTCCCCGTGGGAGGTCCTGGCACACAGTAGGTGCTGTGTAAGCGTTAGCAGCTGATGCCAGCGCTGGACCCTCGACTCAATCTAGGCACTGGGGCCAGGCCCTGCTCCGGGTGTCTGGAATCCCCCTCCTGGAGGAGACGGTCGGGGCTCCTGCCACAGGGGCTCACGCTCCGGTGTTCAGTTCAGGCAGGTGGGCTGCGCTCTGGGAAGGAGGAAGAAGCAGGCAGGAAGGCTTGGGGGGCCTCCTGGAGGAGGTGATCTTTGAATGGAGACTTTGAAGGAGGAGCAGGGATAGGCCAGGGAAGCACAGGAGGAAGAAGGAACAGATAGATGGTGCAAGTGTCCTGTGGTCCGCATATGTGCAGGCCAGTGGCGGAATAGGAAGGGCAGGGTGGCTGCAGCCAGAGAAAAGGGGTGTGGCGGTGAGGTCGGGGAGATGAGAGACCGATCATCCATCTACTGTCCAGTCCCCAAATGGCTGCAACAGCCAGGGCTGGGCCGGGCCGAAGCTGGGAGTCGGGATCTCCATCTGGGCCTGCCGTGTGGTCAGCGGGGACTCAGGGACTTGGGCCATCGTCTGCTGCTTTCCCAGGTGCATGAGTGGGGAGCTGGGGGGGAGGGGGAAGTGGAGCAGCTGGGACTTGAACCGGCGCTCGGATGTGGGCTGCGGGCCTTGCACGCTGCAGCTTAACCCTCTGCTCCGCGCCGGCCCCCACATGGTCCCTGACAGATGCAGAATGTGTTTGTTTCCTGCCCTGAGTGAGAAGTGCAGCACATGGTGCGGATAGCTCCGCCAGCCTGGCCGCGCGCTCTCTGGTCTGTGCTGTTGGGAGCTGGGTGTCGGTGGCGGAAGCGCCTCCTCCAGGCTGCAGCTCTGGCTGACCACAAGTGGTCATGGCTGGCTTTCAGATCCTCCAGGGCGTGGAGCAGTGACAAGGGACATGCCAATCCTGTGACTGCTGACAAGAATAACAAGTGCAGGGTAGAAGCTTTGGGGGGTGGGCTGGGCTCAGAGAACCTCTGGGGTCCGGGAGTCTGGGGTGCCCTTGACCTATGACCCCGAGCAGCTGCTTGCCCTCGCTGAGCCCCCGCTTCCTTGTGGGTGTAGAGAAGGATTGGGCTGGGGTCCCTTTCGTGCTGCTTCCCACGCGGTTCCCAACTGCAGGAGGCGGCCAGTGATGCAGAACTGGGGTCAGCCAGACGCTGGTGGCCCCAGTGGCGCCACCCAACCTTTTTTTTTTTTTTTTTGTGAAGATTTGTTGGGGCGGGTGCTGTGGTGTAGTAGGCCAAACCTCTGCCTATGGCGCCAGCATCCCATATGGGTGACAGTTAGTGTCCTGGCTGCTCCTCTTCCCATCCGGCTCTCTGCTTAAGACCTGGGAAAGCAGTGGAAGATGCCCAAGTGCTTGGGCCCCTGCACCTATGTGGGAGACCTGGAGGAAGCTCCTGGCTTCAGATTGTGGCCATGTGGGGAATGAATCAGTGGATGGAAGACCTTTCTTCTGTCTCTCCCTCTGTCTGTAATTGCCTCTCAAATAAATAAATAAAATCTTTTTTTAAGTTTTATTTATTTGAAAGGCCAAGTTACAGAGAAGCAGAAAGAGAGAGAGGTCTTCCATCTGCTGGTTCACTCCCCAGTTGGCCACATTGGCCAGAGCTGTGCCAATCTGAAGCCAGGAGCCAGGAGCTTCTCCCGGGTCTTCCACGCGGGTGCAGGGGCCCAAGGACTTGGGCCATCTTCTGCTGCTTTCCCAGGTGCATTAGTAAGGAGCTGGATTAAAAGTGGAGCAGCCAGGACTTGAACTGGCACCCATTTGGGATGCTGGCACTGTAGGTGGCAGCTTTACCAGCTACACCACAGCACTGGCTCCAATAAAATCTTTTTTTAAAAAAAGATTTGTTTGAGGTATCTTGACGAAGAAAGAGACACACAGAAAGAAACATACACACAAACACAAATCTTTAATCCACTGGTTCACTCCCCAAATGGCCATGACAATCAGGGCTGGACCCGACCGAAGCCAGGAGCCAGGAACTCCATGCATGGGTGCACCGGCCCAAGCACCTGGGCCATCTTCCACTGCTTTTCCAGGTGTGTAGGGAGGGAGCTGGGTCAGAAGCAGAGCGTCTGGGGCTTGCACTGGTGCCCAGATACTGGAAGGCAGCATCACAGGTGGAGGCTTAGCCCGCTGCACCACGGCACTGGCCCTGGACCCAGCCCTTCCCTGGGACCCCAGCGAGCAGCTGTGTCTCTGAGCCCTTTTCTCCTCAGGAGGTGGGAGATCTCCCTTTCTCTGATCCGTATGATGCCAGCACAGGCCAATGGAGAGAGCACCCGGCATACAAGAGGTGCTTAATAAGTGGGAGGTGTTATCATTCACAGACCCGCCCAGGAGTTGCCTTTTTGACCCTCCAGTCCTGAGTTGTCTGCTGCCTCTCTGGCAGAGTGAGTTCCAGTTTGCGACACTAGAGGGCGCCCCTGTTCTAGCAAATTGCCTTGTTGGGCACCTGCCTTCTTAAAGCAGGTGCAGGGCTCCGTTCTCTCACACCTGAGCCTGTGTGACCCTCTCAGCAGCCCGGAGAGGTGCTCAGATCATCCCCATTGCACAGATGAGGACACTGACCGGCCCCTGACCTGCCTGAGGCCACAGCAGGGACACATCAGACTTTCTCAGGGCCCTCACCTCCCCTGCAGCCTGAGTTCCAAGGCCAATGGGAGTGGAGGACCCAGCAGGGTCTCGTTGGCTGAGGTAGCCCCAGCCAGCCCTGGCCCCGGTGCTTGCAGATGGGAAGTGTGGCAGCAGGAGCTGGCGTGGAGTGCCATGTCGCTCGTGGCGTTTTGCTAGACCCTAGGCTGTTGGTATTTGGAGAGAAGCCACAGCTGGGTCTTTGGCTTCAGAGCACTTGGAGGGAGAGATGACCCGCTTGATGAAGGGTGCACCTTCGTCACTGACCTGGAAAGGGGACCCAGATTTGTGGGGTTCCAGCTGAGTGGGACACCTGGTTTTCACGTTCTGGCTGGTGAGTGGGGTAGTGGCCTGTGCTGGTGGAGTTGAGGTCTGGTCCTGTCTGCGTGGCCTGTGCCCTCCACAGCTCTTCTGTGGGGCCAGCGTCTTCTTGGGTTATCCTGTCTCACGGTCGGCTATGCTCCCGTATGAGTGCCCAGTCTTGGCCAGTTCCTGAGCTGGGCCGTAAGGTGTGAGGGGACAAGTGGGAAGCACGAGGTGGCCAGGCCAGCACATGCAAAGGCCCAGCGGCTCCGGAGAAAGTGGGGGATTTGAGGGTTTCTTTGTTCCTGTCACTGTGATTGACATCCAAAGGACACAGCCTAAATATTTATTTTTTTTAAATATTTATTTATTTTACTTGAAAGTCAGAGTTACACAGAGAGAGGAGGAGAGAGGTTTTCCATCCACTGGTTCACTCCCCAATTGGCTGCAATGGCTGGAGCAGTGCCGATCCAAAGCCAGGAGCTTCTTCTGGGTCTCCGATTGTGGGCGCAGAGGCCAAGGACTTGGGCCATCTTCTACTGCCCTCCCAGGCCATAGCAGGGAGCTGGATGGGAAGTGGAGCAGCTGGGATGTGAACCGGCGCCCATATGACATGCTGGCACTGCAGGCTTTACCCACTATGCCACAGTGCTGGCCCCACCTAAATATTTCTAAGGTGCAGTGAAGCATGACTGAGAATGTTGTCCAGGGATTTGGTCTGAATTACTGTGGTTTAAGAAAACCCCTGGCAGGTTTGAGAAAGCCAGATGTTTTATGGAGAGAAGCTGAGATAGGAAACTGAAGGTGTATTCTCTTTAACATTACGTTAATATTTTATGTCAAGCACATTGACATGAATAAGCTATAACAGGTTTATGCTGATACAATTTTATTATTTTTAAAGATTTTTAAAAAATATATTTGAAAGGCAGAGTTACAGAGAAAGATCTTCCATCCTCTGGTTCACTCCCCAGATGGCTACAACAGCCAGGACTGGGCCGGGCTGAAGCCAGAAGCCCAGAACTCCATCCAGGTCTCTCACATGGGTGCAGGGACCCAAGCACTTGGGCCGTCCTCTGTTGCCTTCCCAGGCGCATTAGCAGGGAGCTGGATGGGACGTGGAGCAGCCGGGACTTGAACCTGTGCCCCTTCAGGCTGCTGGTGGCGTCGCCCACAGCGCCACATTGCTGGCCCCGACACAATATGCTTCGTGGTTGTGATACAGAGGTGGGAACAGAGTAATGGATTTTTACTTTGTTCCTCCTATGGGCCAGTCTCGTGGTTTGCCAGGGCTGCCGTGAGGCTGTAACACAAGAAATCGATTCACTCACAGGTCTGGAGCGTGCAGGTGCAACGTCTGGATGTTGTCTGGTTTGGTTTCTGCCGAGGCCACTCCCCTGGGCTCCCAGGTGGCTGCCAGCTTGCTGGGTCCTCCCCTGGTCTTTCCTGCGTCTGTGTGCCCAGATGTCGATGGGTCCACAGTTCCTCCTCTTAGGAAGACAGCGGCTGCGTTGGGTTGGGGTCCACCCTCAGAGCCTCTGTGAGTGCAGTCCCGTGCAGGGCACTAAGGGTTAGGGACACAGTGCAGCCGTGAGAACCAGGCGCTGGGCAAAGCAGTTGGTAGCGCTGCAGTTTAACCTCACAGCCGCCCTGCGAGGGGGCCACTGTTCTCCCTCCCCCCGCATTGCAGGTGAGCAAGACGGGGCTCAGAGAGGTGAAGCCACTTGCACAAAGTCACACAGCTGGCCGGCGGTGCAGCTGTCTAGCCCAGGTGCCTGCCCTGTGTTAGTTTACATTTATAATTTGATCTTGGCTGGGGCTTGCCTCTTTTTTTTTTTTTTAAGCCTTTCATGTTCTAATGAGTTTATCCAGCATTTCCTCAGGGCCTCTCTGGACCTGCCCCGTCCCCATGGAAGGCCTGGATTGGGAGAGATGAAGGCAGAGGGAACGTGCCAGCCCCCCAGTGCTGTCCTGGCTTGCCCAGGCCCTACCCGGCCCAGCCTGCTTGGCCACCTGCCCCTGGGCCAGGCAGGGCCGCCCCTCCCAGCTCAGCAGCCTCGCCCAGTGAAAGCAGCTTTTGTGCTCCTGTGTGTTGCCCTGGGGGGATCAGCGAAGCCTCAGTTTGGGAAGAACGCGGCCACCTGCCTCCTGAGTGCAGGTCAGCCCCAGTGGCTGTCTCCCAGGCTGACGGGGCAAGGTGGCGGCCTGGGTTACCCTCCTGGGTGCACGGGGTCGACGCAGTTTGCTTTGTAGCTTGTCAGAGCTTCCCAGGTTCTGTAGGGCCCACGGGGCAGGGGCGTGGAGAGGGAGGGTCCAGGGCGTTGGTTCTGGTCTTAAATAACCAGCCACGCTGGAGCCCAGCGGGCTGAACAGACTGCTTATGTCTCTCCCGGCTTCCGTGGGTCGGGAGTCAGGCGGGCCTCAGCGGAGACAGCTGCTCCGTATCTGGGGCATCTGCAGAGGGGCCCTGAGAAGCTGACTGCTAGAATCTTCTAGACACTTCCTCACCTTCGTGCCTGGTGCCTGTGTTGATTCCAGGGCGGGGCCTCTCTGGGATCTGCGGCTCAGGGCTCCTAAAGGGAGCCTCCCGCTGTGGGCTGGGGCGTGGAGCGCTGGCCACGTGAGCCGTTGCTGGGGCCAAGAAGGCAGGTGCACCTCTCTCTTTGTGAGGAAAAGTCACTTCTGCAGTTGGTGGGGGCAGCCACGCGGGGGAGGGGAGAAGGGGCCGAGACGGTGCCGCCGGGCAGGTGTTCAGTGCGGTCTCCTGTCCGAGTGCCTGAGTCCAGTCCGGGCTCCTCGGCCTCACACCAGCTTCCTGCCGATGAGCACCCTGGGAGGCAGCGGGCGATGGGTCAGGTCTTTAGATCCACATCAGCCGTGTGGGAGACCCAGCCCCAGCCCGTGCAGCCACCTGCAGAGTGAACCAGTAGATAGAAGATTCTCTCTCTCTTTCTCTCTCCCTTTTTAACTAAAGCGAAAAACAAACAATAAGATTTCAAGAACCCAGCACACGTGGAAGGAAAGGAAATGTTGCCAGGCAATGTTGCCCCACCCCCACCCCGGGCAGGGGACTCCGGGCACGCTGTCCTAGGCAGGCGGCAGGGCCGGGACCAGGGCCCAGGCCCACAGAGCCCCGGCAGCTCGGTGCTCGGTGCGGAACGTGCTGCAGGCGGAAGCTGTGGGCTCACTTTCCCCTTCTCTGCTAAACTTAGAATATTCCTGGAGTTCTTGGGAGTTCGCACTCAGCCGTCTGAGTCATCTCCCGCGCACCCTTCGGTGCTTATTTCAAGCAGTTTCACTCCTGGGTGCTGAAGGCGCCCACCCTCCCCCCACCCCAGAGCCCTGCTCCACCTGCAGCTCTGCACCCCTGCCTCTTGGAGCGGTGTAGAGCCGGGGGCGGGGCCTTGTGCTCCCGACAGGGGAACCTCACTGTGTGAGCCGGTTTTCTTTTAAAGATTTATTTATTTATTTGAAAGGCAGATTTACAGAGATACAGGGAGAGACAGATCTCTTCCATCTGCTGATTCACTCCCCAAAAGGCCACAGTGGCTGGGGCTGGCTCAGGCTGGTGCCAGGAGCCGGGAGCATCTTCTGGGCCTCCCACGGCACGTTAGCAGGGAGCTGGATCGAAAGTGGAGCCTCCGGGACTCCGGCCAGCACCCCTATGGGATGCCAACGCTACAGGCAGAGGCTTAACCTTCTAACGCCGCAGCGCCAGTCCCAGATGTAGGCGTCGTAACTGCTAGGCTAAACTCCACTCCTAAACTAATCTATTCATTCCATGTTTCCAGTAAAATTTTGAGGTGCCCTCATACAGTTGGTATCTAATGTGCGTTTGGCGGACCGAACGGTTGAATGGTGACGGGCGGCAGGATGGCTGGCTGTTTGAGCGCACGACTTCTCTCGGAGCAGGCACGGCTTGCACGCTCACGGCACTGGATGAATGCAGGCACGAGTGGATGAGTGAGTGTGAGGGCAGTGACTGTGCCCCGTCCCGTAACCCAGTGCCCAGCACCCGAGGGGTCTCCGTCAGTGGACACTAAGCCGAATGAATGAATGAGCCGGTGATCTCTTCATGTTAGTGGCTGTGTCTTCACGCTGTTGATCACGGTGCTTAGTAGAGGGATAGGTACACAGCAAGTGCTCAATAGTTACATGTAGGATGAATGAAAGAAAGAGGGAATCAAATGAACCAGGAATGAAACTTTTGTGCATTGAGACCAGGTCTTACTCCATCTTTCTAGTTCCTAGAACAAAGTCTTGCATGCAGTAAGTGCTTATTAAATGTTAAACTGAATGAATCCGTGGGTGAGGAAAGAAGTGAAATTTCCTGAAGTTCGGCAGGCAGGCACAGTTCTTCAGTGTTTCCCTAGTTCCTGGAAGAATGCTTGGTATACAATGGGTGCTTAATAAATGCGTGTTGCCTTGAATGAGTGTGCAAATCAGTAAATGTGTTGAGGGTTGAGCCAGTGTCTTGGGCAGGCATACAGCAAGTGCTCAGCAATTGCTTGCTGTGCTGCCCTGACTTTTGTGGGACTGTCTGTCCGTGTAGAGGGATGGAGAAGGGTCTGCCTGCCGTGTGGCCCTCCCTCAGCCGCCTTGACCTGGCCCCCGCTCCGCACGTCCAGCCCCAGTGCAGACTCTTCCTGTTGTTCCCGTCGGCACAGGTGGGCAGGAAATGCCCAGGCCCTGCCTGGGAGCCCCTTGTTCCCTTCACGCCGCCTGGGCTGGAGCGGGGACCGGGGCACCGTGCCAAGCTCCAGTGCCGTCTGGCTATGGAACAGTCCCCCCCACCCCCCAGGGACCCCTCTTCCTGCCCACATTCGAGCTTCTAAATTTAGAGCCAGCCGAGCGGTTTGCGGCAGGCAAGCCCTGATGCTGGCCAGCGCTGTTAACCCCCACGGCTGAGCAGCGGGCACAGGGCTGGGTTCACATCTACCTCTTGCTCTTTAAATTCAACAAGAATCACAACAAGAGCACTAACGTGAGCCTCAGTTTTTCTCATCTGTAAAATGGGTATAACACACCTACCTTTCCCCGAAGATCCCGTTTCCCAACCTGGCCTACACGGCTTGCCTTTCCAAACTCCTCAGGCCGAGGCTGCCGCTTGCAGATATTCCAGAATCAGTGGATTCCCAGAGCTGGTAGTTTCCCAGACAACTGAATTCTCCATCTGATTTTGAGGGGGGTGTCTCAGGCTGGGTTCCCATGACCTGGGATGGAGATTGCTGTGGGTGGGGTTTAGTGATAGAGACTTTGAGGCTGTCTGGTCCCCCTGGGAGCTCTGGATGGTGAGTCCCACCTCCACGGCCCAGAGCCTGGAGACGAGGGAGCCGTGAGTCGCAGCAGCAGGAGCCGTGGGACTGGGGGTGCTGGGCGCCCCAGGCAGGCTCGAGGCTCATTCTGTAATGGAGATGCTGGGGTCAGTGGTGGGCGTGGGGTCCTTAACTCTCAGTGAGCGGTGACATGCACAGCTCTTTTTATTTTTTTAAAGGATTTTTATGTTTATTTTTCTCTAAATTGCTGTAATTTTGCTAGGAAATGTCTTTTTTGAAAAAATATTTATTTATTTGAAAATTAGAGTTACACACAGAGAAAAGGAGAGGCACAGAGAGAGAGAGAGAGAGAGGTCTTCCATCCGCTGGTTCACTCCCCCATTGGCCGCAATGGCTGGAGCAGCACCGATCCGAAGCCCGGAGCCAGGAGCTTCTTCTAGGTCTCCCACACGGGTGCAGTGGGCAAAGGACTTGGGCCATCTTCTACTGCTTTCCCAGGCCATAGCAGAGAGCTGGATCAGAAGTGGAGCAGCCGGGACTTGAACCAGTGCCCATATGGGACACCGGCACTGCAGGCAGTGGCTTTACCCGCTACACCACAGCGCCGGCCCCATGCACAGCTCTTAAGAAGGTGGATGTATTGGTGCTAATTGTGTCGATTTTCCTCGTGCTCTGCGGAGCTCCCAAGGGTGCCGGGCTCTGCGTTTGTACAACATCTGCGTCTGCGTCTGCCATTTCTTCACGCATTTGTCCCGTGCTGTGCTCAGGAGTTTGGTTCCAGAACCTCCTGCAAATTCCAAAATCCACAACGCCCAGGTCCCTAATAGGAAGTGGGGTAGTGGGGGCAGTGCTGTGGCACAGCAGATTAAGCTGCTGCTTGAGACGCCAGCATCCCAAATTGAAATTCCAGTTGGAGTCCTGGCTGCTCGGCTTCCGATCCAGCTCCCTGCTAATGGGCCTGGGAAGCAGTAGAGGATGGCCCAAGTGCTTGGGCGCCTGCACACATGTGGGAGACCAGGATGGAATTCCAGGCTCCTGGCTCCAGTCTGGACCCGACCTGGCTGTTGTTGGATATCTGGGGAGTGAACCAATGGTTGCAGATCTCTCTCTACCTCCCTTCCTCCTCGCCTTTTCCTCTCCCGTCTCCTCTTCTTCGTCCTCCTTGCCCACCTTTCTTCTGTCACTCTGCCTTTCAAATAAAAAATCTTTTCAAAAAGAGGTTTAGTATTAGCATCTCCCATATGCAATTCTCTTGTATAAGTCATCTCTGTATGACATAATACCTAATATAAGGCCTGCAGCGCTGACATCCCATTTTGGTGCGGGTTCAAGTCCCGGCTGCTCCTCTTCCCATCCAGCTCTCTGCTATGGCCTGGGAAAGCAGTGGAAGATGGCCCAAGTCCTTGGGCCCCTGCACCCATGTGGGAGAGCCGCAAGAAGCTCCTGGCTCCTGGCTTCGGATTGACCCAGCTCCAGCTGTTGTGGCCATTTAGGGGGTGAACCAGCAGATGGTTCTGTCTTTCCCTCTCTCTGTAACTCTGCCTCTCAAATAAATAAATAAAATCTTTGAAAAATACCTAATATATGTTAATGTGTGTAAACAGTTGTTATACTATGTGGCTTAGGGGATAGTGATAAGAAAAAACCATGTACATATTCAATACAGTTGTATTTTTCCCTGGATTATTTTCAATTTGAGGTTGGTTGAATGTGCATGCACGTGGAATACCAAGTGTATATATATTTTTAAAATTTATGTATTTGAAAAGCAGTGTTACAGGGCCGGCGCCACGGCTCACTAGGCTAATCCTCCGCCTAGCGGCGCCGGCACACCGGGTTCTAGTCCCGGTTGGGGCGCCGGATTCTGTCCCGGTTGCCCCTCTTCCAGGCCAGCCCTCTGCTGTGGCCAGGGAGTGCAGTGGAGGATGGCCCAGGTGCTTGGGCCCTGCACCCCATGGGAGACCAGGAAAAGCACCTGGCTCCTGGCTCCTGCCATCGGATCAGCGCGGTGCGCCGGCCGCAGCGCGCTGGCCGCAGCGGCCATTGGAGGGTGAACCAACGGCAAAGGAAGACCTTTCTCTCTGTCTCTCTCTCTCACTGTCCACTCTGCCTGTCAAAAATAAAAAAAAAAAAAAAAAGAAAAGCAGTGTTACAGGGAGGGGGAGAGAGAGAGAGAGAGAGATCTTCCATCTGCTGGTTCACTCCCCAAATGGTTGCAAGGGGCAGGGCTGGGCCGGCCAAAGTCAGGAACCTGGAACACCATCTGGGTCTCCCATGTGGGTGCAGGGGCCCAGGCACTTGGGCCATCTGTCGCTGCCCCCCCCCCCCCAACAGGTGCATTAGCAGGGAGCTGGATCGGATATGGAGCAGCAGAGGCTTGAACCGGCGCCCGTGTGGGATGCCGCCCTGCAGTGCCGGCTCCCTGTATATGTAATTTTTAAAAACCCGATCAGTTCTCAGTATACACGACGGTCAACATCCTGACTTTCTTTTTTGTCACAATGGTGAGACTTTCCGTATCTGCACCAGTTTCCGTCACGCTTTCTGGCCGCTTTGTGTGTTTCTTCACTCCGGAGTTAGTGGAGCAGTGCCGGCTGGACAGGCGAGGAGCTCGTCTCTGGGGCCGTGCACCTCAGACGCTGCTGCAGAGGGCGTCCTTGTGTGTGTCGTCTGCGGCAGAAAAGCCTGGCCGTGAGCTTGCCGGGTCGTGTGAAGGTTGGCGAGGTCCTTCCCGGGGCGCGGGGCAGGGGCAGCGGCGGCAGAGGCGGGGACTGCAGTGACGCTCGGGCACAAAGGGTGGCCCGTGTGTGTGCCGGGCTGGAAGCTGGAACGGGTGTCCTGCTCGCTGGAGCGGACGAGTTACGGCTCCTGTACCCAGGCTTGATCCTCAGGGCTCACTCCAGGGTGCAGGAGGCTCCTCGTTGGGGTCTGGCCCATCCTGAATGTCAGGGACTGCATGTGGGGGTGCTGAGCCCTGGAGGTTCCCCCTCCCCAGGATCCCACTGTGGCAGGCTTTCCCTGTACCCCTTGTCCCACTTCTTGGACCTGTGCAGGCTGAACGTACCCCAGACTCCAGCCCTGTCTGCTTCCCCTGGGGGCTGGGGACCAACCCAGTGTCCAGCTCCCGGCCATTTCCCGCCATGTGTCTCCCAGCTCCCGGGGTCCTCCAGAACCTGGGCATTACCTGGGGGAACCTCACACCCTTCTCCAGGACAGAGGCAGGCAGGAACTGGTTCTGTAAGGCAAAAGGAGCACTTGCTGTATACCAGAGCCGTGCGAGGTACCTTTTCCGTCATCTCACTGGGTGCATGTAGCACCTCCGTCAAGCAGTATCGTTAGCGTCATTTTATCACAGAGCCAGAGAGGGGCAGTGACTTGGCCAGGGCCACCCAGTCGGTGGATGCGGCACCTGTTACCCCTCGGGCCAGTCCTTTCCCTACCGTGTTGCTTCTTGCTGCTCCGTGCTGGGATTGCTCTGGCCTTGGACGTCGGCCCTGCAGGACTACGTGCCCCGTGAGGGCGGGGATCCTCCTGTGTGTCACTCACGGTCGTGTCCTCGGAGTCCAGCACAGGGCCTAGCCCAGGTGCTGCCTGTTGAATGACCGGGTGAAGACTGGGCCATTCCATGAGAGGTGCTGTTTACTGATGACGACGAAGGCGACGATTTGCTTCCTGCTCTCAGACGGGAGCTCACACTTTTAAAAATAAAAACTGCTTTTTCTTGTCAGCCGGTGTGCTACGCTGGAGTCTGTGACATTTTGCATTTTCCTCTGGGAGCCAAACGAGGATGCCTATTCTAGAAGAATGTCCCCCAGGAAAGGAATGGACCCCTTCCTCTAGACCTTGCACGCTCGTACTTGAGGGTTGTGGTTGCCATGGCTACGGCGTAACACAGAATCGCGGCCTTTCATGGGGTCTCCACTAGACCTGCGACTGCAAATAATTTTTTGAAGCCCCTGCATGTGAGGGGGTCTTCAAAAATGCCATAAACAATGCATTTTATGAAAGAGCTGCACGGGGGGGCCGGTGCTGTGGTCCAGTGGGTTAAAGCCCTGGCCTGAAGCACCAGCATCCCATATGGGCGCCGGTTCTAGTCCCGGCTGCTCCTCTTCTGACCCAGCTCTCTGCTATGGCCTGGGAAAGCAGTGGAAGATGGCCCAAGTCCTTGGGCCCCCGCACCCACATGGGAGACCCAGATTGGCACAGCTCCAGCTGTTGCCATCTGGGGAGTGAACAAGCAGATGGAAGACCTCTCTCTCTGTAACTCCGTCTTTAAAATAAATAAAATAAATCTTAAAAAGAAAAGAAAAAGCTGCATGGAATTCAATGTCCTTTTGCAGCAAAACAAGCCAATCTTTTAGCTTCACTTCTGCACAGACTTTCTGAAGTTCTCCCCTGTGAAAGATGAAATCATTTGAAGACAATCGAAAAGAGCGAGGCAGAGAGAGAGGCTGGGAGGAAGGACGGCTGGACGGATCTTCAGAGGCTGACACCTCAGTGGGGACCTCACAGAAGGAGCCAACCGTGTGGGATCTGGGAGAGAGGGAACAGCACGTGCAGAGGCCCTGGGGTGTGGTGTCTGGAGTTCGTGCTGGCTGTGCCAGAGGATGCTGATTGACAGGGTGAGGAGGATAAAGCTTGTGCAGACTGCTGTGTGGGGCCTGGGCTGGGGGTTGTGCGAGGAGGAGGAGGAGTGGGGAGGCCAGAGGCAAAGGGGGCTTGGATCAGGCGCTGGCAGCGGGCGGGAACGGGAGAGAAGCGATCGGGTTGGGGCTGTTGTGGGAATGCAGGGGAGGAGCGAGGGAGAGAGGAGCTAAGGAGGACCCAAGGCAGGTGTTCTGGAGAATGGCTTGGGCGGCCCCGTTTCCCTCCTCCGGGGAGAATACGGAGGGAGCCGATGAGCCAGGGCAGGGGCTGTGTTCGGATGGGCTACGTCTGGATGCCATTTGGTTCCCAGGTGGGTGGGATGTCTCTGTCTGGGTGTGCAGATGGTGATGCTGGTGGGGCCGGCCCAGCAGAGGGGGAGGCCTGGGTGGTGCAGGGTGTAGAGTCAGATGCAGGGGTGCTGTCCCTGGGTCTGCAGGGGAGATGGCATCAGAGCACAAGAAGGGGGGCTGGCCCCTTCTGCCCCTGCAGCTGGAGGGAGCCAGGGTGGGCTCCCGGATGGAGCGGCCAGGAGAGGGTGGGGTCGAGGTTGCCAGCTGAGTGTGGGCGGGGAGACCCATGGGGATCTGAGGTCGGTGGGACGAGAATTCACAAAGCTTCAGAAGCGGGAGAGTTCCTGGGTTCAGACCGAGCCGTGCATCCGCCAGCAGGGTGACTGACAGTGAGTCATTGAGCCCTGAGGCCACGCTAGGCCACCTCAAGGCAGCGACTTGCTTAACCCTTGCAAAAGCCCATTGCAGCGGTCCCTGTCACTGTTCCCATTTATGGAGGAGAAGACTGAGGCCAGCTGTGCTCCCCAGCCCGAGAACCAACTCTGAGGCTCAGATTCGTCTTCTTTCAAGAGGAGCCCAGATCAGCCAGGGCCGTCTGCAGAACCTCGGACGACCGGAGACAGCGGCACCTGCCTCCTGTCTCTCGCCGTGCCTGGCTCCCGCAGGCCGCTCCTCCCCTGACCTGCTTCTGTGGCTGAGTTCCCGTTAAATGACGCTTGCTGCTGGCAGCTCATCACCACGCTCTGTGTTCAGTCGCTCCGAGGAGGCCTTTCTAGAGGGGCCTCATTAAGTCCGTGTTGAAATGAGAACAGTGCTGGGGGTGGGCGGGGGGAGGCGGTTATTATTCTGCTCTGAAAATAACTTGTTGAGTGTGCTTGGGGAGGCCCAGTACCCTCCCTGCCCCCCATGCACACATGGCACTGTCCCTGCCCACTGCTTCTGACCACCTTGTCAGTCCCCACTCCCCGGTAGTTGTACGCATCTTGTTTATGTATTGAGAGACAGAGGGAAGTCTCCCGCCCACTGGTTCACTTCCCTAATTGCCCAGGAGCTGGGAACTCCTTCTGGGTCTCCCCCATGGGTGGCAGGGACCCAAGTACTTGAGCCCTCACCTGCTGCCTCCCAGGGTGAGCATTAGCAGGGAGCTGGAATCGGGAGCAGAGCCAGGACCCAAACCCAGGCGCTCGGATGTGGGGTGAGGGTGTCCCCAGCTGCAGCCCACGGCCATGCCAGACGCCTGCCCCAACCTGGTAGTTTTTGGTTACAAAAGGGACAGAGGCAGAAGACAGACACGGGAGCCACCCCGGGGCGCTCAGTGCCGGCATCTGTATCCACACACAAAGGGGCAGCTCCGGCCTCGATTCCTCACCTCTATCTTTTCCAGGTTTTATTATTTATTTTTTACTGACAGCGGTTGAACTCCTTCTGGGGTATGGTGTGATTTAGGGTGCGGGTGTGTAACAACCCTCCCAGGACATCATATCAGTCAGGATGGTTTATGATGCGAACATCCAAGATTATATGACACGTATCGGTGGCTCTAACTGGGTGACGACCACGCCCGCCAGCCGGCCCTCCCCGGCGGCCTCTGGCAGCCGCCGTCCTGCTCGCTGGTTCCATGAGATAAGCCGGTCTCAGAAGCCACGTGGTTTCCCTCCTGTGTGGAATCTGACGAAGCTGAGCTCATGCCTATTTTGGGGAAATCAAGCCATCAGCTCAGACCTCGAGATGGGAGTTTTTCTGTGCAAACTCTGGGTAGGCCACTTGCTGTTGCCTCCGTGAGGTGTTTGGGCTGCAGGCCCAGGGAGGCAGGAGCAGAAAGGCCCAGCTCATGCACAGGGTGATGGGTCTGTGTTGTGGCGCAGGGGTTTAAGCTGCCACACATGTGACGCCAGCATCTGGTCTCAGAGCGCCAGTTCGAGTTCTGGCTGCTCCACTTCCCATCCAGCTCCCTGCTAATGCACCTGGGAAAGCAGTAGAAGATGGCCCAAGTGCTTGGGAGACCTGGGTGGAGTTCTAGGTTCCTGGCTTCTGCTTGGCCCAGCCCTGGCTGTTGTGGCCACTTGGGGAGTGAACCAGTGGATGAAAGATCCCCCCACCCCCGCCCATGGCTCTGCATTTCAAGTAAATAAATAAATAAGTCTTTAAACACAAAATAAACACAGGGTGGGCTGCGAGCCCTCTAGAGGGAGCCCTCTAGTTGGGGGGGGGGGCACCTGGCCCATGTAGATGCCCAGGGTCCCTTTGCCCAGTGACTGGAAGGATTTGGGTGGGGGGTGGTGGTCAGTGGCCACCCCTCTCATGGCTGGAAGAATCTGCCCCGCAGCCTGTGGGGTAAGAAGTGTGGGTAGGAAGGGAACACACTGCAAAGCCCGGCCAGATGGAGCCGCACAGGGGCTGCCAGGCACTTGCACATCCATTTTCCTGAAGGCTGACACAGCCGAGCCCCTCGCCCTGCCCCCGTGGCCTCTCCGGCCTCCTCCTCTTTCTGGAAAGACCGAGGGAGGCGGGGCGAAGCTTGGGGCGTTCTTGTAAGAAGCTGTGTCTCGTGTCCTGGAGAGAGGCCACCGTGAAAATAAAAACCAGCGTGCAGAAGATGCTTCACCGTGTCCCCTGTGGCCATGAGGTGCCTGCCTGCCTTCTAAAGTGGCTGTGGCCTGCGCCTGTGGCCTGGCTGCGTCGGGAGCCATGGGGATCCGGCTCCTCCCTCCTTCCACTGAGCACCGCTGTCCCTGTAGACCCATTCATTGGCTCACCAGCTATTTATGGGGGGTCCCGAGGGCAGGGGTCCCGTGGTTAACAGGAGAGACGCCTGTGAGGTGCCGGGTCTTGGGTGATGCTTCTCCAGACTTTGATGGAGGCTCCCTCCAGGCATCAACCTGCAGCCCAGAGACACCCAGGGCCAGGCCTCGCTCTGCAGCTTTCCAGCCCCGTGACCCTGAGCCCCTGTTCCCGCTCTGAGTGGCAGAGCCTGCCACGCTGCGCTGTGTCCTCGGCGATTCTCTGAGAAGAGGCACATGTGGCTCTTGGGAAACGGGGGAGCTCCCTGGGGTCTAGTTTCTGTGTCGCATCGCATTGCTGTTTCCAGGAGCAGAACAGAAAAGTGGCAGTGTTGTATGTGTGTCTAAAGGAGCGTGGAGGAATGTGTGAAGGACAAGCCCCAGGAAGCCTGGTGCCCTGTAGTCCCGCCCACCTCCCCCAGCTCCCCCCGTTGCCCTCCTATCTGGGCTCCCATCTTCTCCCCAGCCCTTTATGATCTCGCTTGACCTAAACTCCCCGGTGAGCCATTGGCTTGCTCCTCCCTTGTCTCTGGTCTGTTGATCTCGGACCCAGATGGAGCCCTGCAGAAGCACCTGTTGGAGAGTGGTCCCCGAAGGTTTGTGTTGGAGGCCTGGGCCCCAGTGTGGCCGTGTTGAGGGGGGTGGGAGGTGATTAGGTCGTGGGGCACTGCCCTGGGAAGGGATTAGTGTAGTTCTCCTGGGACTCCGTTAGTTCCCACCAGAGCAGGTTGTTCCAAAAGATTCCCATCTTGTCCTCCTCTGACTTCCTATGCGGCCGTGTGATGGTCTCCCACTGTGACGCCGGCTGTCTGGTGACGCAGCCAGAGGGCAGATGCAGCCCCTCTGCCCTTTGACCCTCCCCGACTAAATAAGCCCCCTTTCTCTTTAAGATGCTCAGCCTCAGGTATTTCATTATAGTAACAGGAAACAGAGTTATAGTAACAGGAAACAGAGTAACAGCATGGGCAGGAGGAAAGCTAGGTTTTCTGCTGAGCCTGTCCGCCCTGGACCCATGCCTGAGGTCAGAGGGAGGAGGAGGTGTGCCTGGGGTCAGAGGGAGGAGGAGGAGGATTTGTTGCTGCAGGCACAGACTTGTCCCCAGCCTGCCGCAGCTGGGAGGTGGCAAGCTGAGCTGGGTTTGGGATAGAACGTCTGAAGCGCTCAGGGGACCGTGGCACGTGCCCTGGGTCTCGGCCGAGGACAGAAGCCTCTGCGGGGTGCGTGGTGAGCCTGACACCCCCCACACCCCCCAGCAGCCCCGGCGCCTGTGAGTTCCAGAAGGAGCTCGCTCTCAGCACAGCCCACGCGGGGCCTGCAGCAAGCTGGCGCGGCTGGGGCCGGAGTGGTGGTGAGGGCCACCATCCTCATCTTCCAGGCTGCCCGTGCGTGTCCTGGCCACCAAAGGGGGACATGGCGGGGACCTGGGTCTCACTTATCCCTGGCTGTCTTGTGGTGCAGACAGGAATGTCTTTAGATTCGCTGGAGACACACAGGGTCTGGGGGGCTCTGGCTCCTCCGGCTCCCAGCCCCCTCCTCTGCTGCTTCTCCGCTCATCTCTGGGTCTTTGGCCAAGGCCCACCCGCCCCACGTCCTTGCCTCTCAGGGCTCCCTCCCCTCCCTGGCCTTCTCTTCTTCAGCGTCCATTCATTCAGCAAACCCTGAGCGCCTCCCGGGTGCCGGGCATGGCGGCAGCCGTACAGAGTAAGAACCATGCAAGCTGAGGTTCTCCTTGTGTGAGCCTCCCTCAGGAACACGGGAGTGAGTAGACACGCAGCGAAGCATCGGGCATGAGAAGGACTGCCGTGCAAATGGGCGGGGGCTGTGAGAGGGAGGGTTTGTGTTTGGAGGGGGGGGGCGTGGTTGCTCTCCAAGGAGGTGGCCTTTGAGCCAAGGCTCAGGCACAGGAAGTGCAGGGCCTGCGGGGAGCTGTGGGTGTTGGGGTTGCTGGGGTGTGCGTGGGGGGTGATCTCTGTGTTAGGATGTAGCTGGGTAGAAGGGTTTACATCCGGGCTGGTCTAGGGTCCGAGGCTGCCGGGTGATGCCTTGCCCCTGAACTGTGAGCCATTGTGGCACCCCTGGGGCTGTTTGTCCAGGTGCCGAGGCTGCCTGGCCGCCCCTCTCTGCCCGGCCTGCTCAGCACAGCGTGGCTCCCGGAGCAGCGTGGGTGGTACAGGGACTCGGGCACAAGGCGGCGGGCCTCCAGCTGGGTCAGGAGAAAGCTGCTCCCGGGCGGAGGCGGCGCTGCTGTCACTCACAGCAGCTTGGCGACGAGAGGATGGTGGGACTGAGGCGGGTGGGGCGTGGGAGGCCAGAGGAGCCCAGTCCCTTGCCCACCAAGCCACGGCGGCTAGGAGGGCGGTGCAGAGCAGAGGCCTCCAGGTGAGACTTGGCCACTGCATGGCTGCCCAGCCTCCCGCCTTCCGTCTTTCAGCCGTGGTTTTCTCATCTGTGCAATGGGGCAGTTGTTCTGGGTCCATGAGGTGGTCAGGCCACGCAACGTGACCAACCCCTGGCAAGAACAGGACTTTTTCTTGTTTTAAAGATTTATTTATTTATTTGAGAGGCAGAGACAGAGTGGAGAGAGAGAGAGAGAGAGAGAGAGAGAGAGAGAGATCGATCTTCCACTTGCTGGATTGCTCCCCAAATGGTCGCAATGGCCAGGCCTGAAGCCAGGAGCCTGAAACTCCATCTGGGTCTCCCATGTGGGCGGCAGGGGCCCAAACAGTCAGGCCGCCTTGTGCTGTTTTCCCAGGTGCAGGGAGCTGGATTGGCAGTGGAGCAGCCAGGATGCAATTTGGTGCTACCATATTGGATGCCAGTGCCGTAGGTGGCGGCGTAACCCACTGCGCCCCGATGCTGGCCCCAGGAGGGGACTGCCTTGTCTCTTTTTAAAGATAAAGAAGCTGAGGCTCAGAGAAGGCAAGCCGCTTGCCCAGGGACACACAGCAAGGAGCTGCAGAGCCCCGGCAGCAGGCCTCAGGAGCCCTGCCCTAACCTGTGCTCCCTTGTGAGGGGGGCATGAGATGCAGTGGGGCCCGGCTCACTGTCAGCACATGGGAAATAGCAACAGTGGTCTTGTAGTGTTTGATTGAAAGCTGCTTTGGCCTTGGAGGGGGCCATTTCTTCTGCAAAATATGAGCACTGGAGCTGTGGGCACCCCCCCCCCCCACTTGCTTTTCACCCTCTCGGGCTTTAATCGAGGTCCGTGGCCAAGTTGAATGCCAGGAGTGGGGAGCGGAGAAAGAAGAGGGGGAGTAGGACACAGGGCAAGGCTCTGCCTGCTGTCTCCCCATCTGCTGCACCCCACATTCCAGCTGGCACACACTGGGGTGCTCCCAGGAGTAGCCTGGCCTGGTGGTTGGGAGCACACCCAGGTTCGGGGCTCAGCCAGGCCAAGGGTCATCGTGGCTACAGCCGTGGAACCTGGACTGGTCGTGGCAGCTTTCGGAGCTGCTGTCTCCCCGTCTGCACCGCACAGTGTGTCTGTCCTGGCTGTCCATCTTTGCTCTCGGTGCTGCTGTCATAGAGCACCTGAGACAGGAGCGTATAAAGGACAGAACTGTGGCCCGCAGCGTTCTGCAGGCGGAGTGGACGGGACGGAGACGGTGGATGTGGGGTGGGCCGTCTCGCTGTCTCCCCACGTGTCGGCAAGGGGGAAGGGCAAGAGGCATGGCAGGTCCTCTCGGAGTGGAAGAGGTGGCCAGAACGTGCCCACTGGCCCCAGTCACGGCGACGTGGATCCACGCCTGACCTAGACCTTCCCCCGAAGCCCCAGCTCCCCCGCTGTTGTGCTGGGAATGAAGTTTCCAACCTGTGGAATTTGAGGGATGCACTTGGACCTCAGCCGGCGAGGTGAGCCAGGACACGCGGCAGGCCCTCAGCCAACGAGAGCCCCAGGTGTCACTGCACCCCCCCCCCCCCCCATAAAACAGCTCCGCAGGCCAGGCGCTGGGTCTGTCATTCATGGTCTCTCCAGTGCCCGACACTTGGCAGGTGCACGACAAAGCGCTTGTTGGAGTTGGAAAGGAGGGAAGGGACAGAGCCGGGACAGGAAGACCTTCTGCCCATTCTCCCTGTCTTTTGTTGTGTGCACAGACACCCTTAAAATCTTGGGGTGCTGCAGAGTGGGCGGTTCAGCCAGGCATACAAGTTCGCTGCTAGAAGTAAATTTCCGGGGCTGGCGCTATGGCATAGTGGGAAAAGCTACTGCCTGCGATGCCAGCATCCCACATGGACGTCAGGTGTCAGGTCGTGTCCTGGCTGCTGGCCCTCTGTGGAGTGAACCAGTGGTGGGAGATCTCTGTCTGTCTCTCTCTCCCTCCCTCCCTCTCTCTGTAACTCTGCCTTTCAAAATAAATAAGTAAATCTTTTTTTTTTTTAAAGTCAGTTTCTTTGAGTATGTCCTCTGTCGCTCATCCTGGTTCTGACTACTCATTCCCCAAGGACATCTTGCTGTGTGGCGCTGGGGATGTGCAGATGCTGTAGTGGACGGAGAGGGTGGACGAGACGGAGAACCCAGCCCGGCGCCCCAGCTGCCCGGGGATCGTGGGCCAGGGCAGGGCCCTCGGCCGTCTGTTGCCTGCAGCCTCATTTAGCGCACAGCTGTTTGGAGAGGCGCTGCCCTGGCAGGCGGGCCTCCCCGGGCCGGGGCTGCTGACGCTCCTTCCCACTGGCGCTGAGTGGGCCTGTCTAGAGTTTCTGGCTGTTTCTAGAACGCTTCCTTCTCTAGGTGAGCCTCCTCCCAAGGTTCATTACGGAGACCTTGGGTCGTGCAAACGGCTGTCGGAAGAAGAAGGGTGACAAATGACTACAAGGAGCTGGTCTTGGGCTTGGTTTATAAATAATCTGGGATTCACTTGCGAGCTGAAGCCATTTCTATTTTTTCCCCCCTTATCAGAGTTCTTTTCCTTGTTGCCTTGGAAACAAGCCCAGCGAGAGGAATTCTGAGAGTTCTGTGTCTTGGGTTCAAGCCTGCGTAACGCCTTTCTTCCAGGGACAGTCAGTCAGGTCGAGCTCCTGCCGCGGGTGCTGGGCCCCAGGGGTGCACAGGCTGCATCCCTGTCACCTGTGGGCTCAGCGTCTCAGTGGGGGAGATCGATGGGTAACATAGGCAGGGCGGGAACCCCTGGGTGGCCCCCCATGGGCAGAAGGAATCACGGGAGACTTCTTGAAGGAGGGCGTGTTTCAGCCGAGTTATGCAGGAAGCAGGTAAGGAAGGCGTGGAATGGTGTGTCCTAGCCATGTGCCAAGGGTTGGGTGAAGACGGCGTAGCATGCCCCAGGTTGACAGTTTGTCCGGTTTGTCTGGGGTGTTCAGAGAAGCCAGGGGAACGAGTGAGACACGAGGCCACCGGCCTTGTCAAGGGTCCTCAGAGGGTGGCACACTCAGCCCCTCCCCAGGGCCCAATGCTTTGTTTTACTGAGAAGCTTCCGGTCCTGCCTGCCTCGGGCTGTGATTTGAGGAATGAGGTGGTAATGAGTTACACTAGACCACAGTCGTGCACAGTGTGATCCATTTGGGCCAACGACTGGCGACGTACACGGTGGTGGTCGCATCAGGTCATCGCCTGGGGAGAGGTCTCCCATCCGCTGGTTCACTTCCCAAATGATCACAAAATCTGGGGCTGGGCCAGGCTGAAGCCAGGAACCAGAGACTTCCTCTGGGTCTCCCATGCAGGTGCAGGGGCCCAAGCTGTTGGGCCATCTTCTGTTGCTTTCTCTGGTGCATTAGCAGGGAGCTGGATTGGAAGAGGAGCAGCCAGGACTCGAACCAGCGCCCATATGGGATGCGGGCATTGTGGGCAGCATCTTAACCTGCTACGCCACAGCGCCGGCCCCTCTGTAAGGACAGTCTGTGATGCTTGCCCAGCCACAGGCCTGACTGCACGTTTCTCAGAACACCTCCCGTCGTGGCCGTCAGGTTCACCCCTCGCGGCCGCTGCTTCCTGAGTGTGCTGGGCTTGGATCAGCCCAGGTGCGTCTCTGGTCGGCATCCTGTTTCCCGTGGCACAAGGGAGACCTGAGCCATGGCCAGCCCTGCAGCTCTGCTGTTCCCCCTGCGGGTGGTCCCAGGAACTGTTCTCCAGGCCAGCAGGCCAGGAAGGAAGCTGCTGGACACCCAGCTGGGCAGATGTTTCTGGAGGTGTTTCCTGATCCAGGGGCCAGCCCAGAGCAGGGAGGAGGAGAGTCGCCCACGTCACCCAAGTCGCACGCCTGTGGGCGGGGCTGGCCATTGGGAGGGTCACAGAGGATGTGTCGGGTCAGGCCTCACCCTGGGAGGGGGCGGGAAGGAGCTCCTTGAGGACTTGGGGGTCACACAGACGCGGCTTCAGGCCCAGAGCTGCACCTGCCAGCTCGGTGGCCTTGGGCGCGCGCCTTCGGCTCTTTAAGCCCAGTACCCTCCTCTGCGGAGTGGGGGACGGCTACTGACAGGTTCTGCCCCGCAGGGCTGTTGTGAGGCTTCCCTGAGGGGAGCTGTGCGGGCAGCCAGGATGTGCAGTCTGGGAATGTCCAGTTTCCTAGGAAGCAGGATGAGAAGAGGGTTCTAGAAGGGAGGCCTCCTGGGGGAGATTTGGCCAAGGCTAACGGTTGGCTTGGGGGTGGGGAAGGTCCAGGAGATATGGGAGAGGAGGGGGAGGGACCCCTCAGCAGGGAGAGAGTGTGTGCAGAACCTCTAAGGCAAGACTGGTGTGGTGCCCTCTCCTGGCCTTTGCCTGTGCTGTTTTCTTTTTCAGTCCACTCAGAGTACTCCTATTCATCCTTCAAAACCCCACACAGATGTGCCTCTCACAGTCGAAAGGCCTCAATAAACCATCTTCCCTTTGCTCTTTGTCCCTCAACCTTCTACCTTTTTGGTGAAGCTTATCCTCTCATTTTCTGTTCTGATAGCGCCTTAGTCACTTCCCTGTCACAGCCCTTGGCACTTGTATTGCAGTTGTTCTTTATGTTTTTCTTCTACCTCATTGGCGATCTTTGAAAGCGTGCAAGCTTGTACCAGACTTCTGGCGTAGCTCGGGTGTGAGGTCTTTTGGGGCTCCCTTGCCCCCTGCTGGCTGAGAATCAGACGGGTACACTGAGCTCTTCACAGACCACAGGTCCCCTCAGAGCCAGCACAGACCTGCACATGTTTGTTGAATGAATGAATGACCTGCATGTGCCAATTCCTGTAATGGCACATGCTTGTCTGGAACTGGGTGTCTGTGCCCACCTCACAGTGCACATGGAATTCTCTTTCTTTTTAAGATTTTATTTATTTATTTGAGAGGCAGAGTTATGGACAGAGAGAGAGAGAGAGAGAGAGAGAGAGAAAGGTCTTCCATCCGCTGATTCACTCCCTAGATGGCTGCAATGGCTGGAGCTTGGCCAATCCAAAGCCAGGAGCTTCTTCCAGGTCTCCCACGTGGGTGCAGGGGCCCAAGGACTTGAGCCATCCTCCACTGCTGCCCCAGGCCACAGCAGAGAGCTGGATGGGAAGTGCAGCAGCCAGGACTAGAACCAGCACCCGTATGGGATGCCTGCACTGCAGGCGGAGGCTTAGCCTGCTGCACCACAGCGCCAGCCCCAGATGGAATTCTCTTGTCTCCTGTAGCTCAGCAGCTTCTCAGTGTGGTGGGTTTTTACTTTAATTTTTCGGCTTAATTATGTAAGAGTTGTTTCCTTTCCTTTTTGGTGCCCGGCAGTATCCCAGGCTTCCTGGAGAGGACAGAAGGGTTTGCAGAAGCAGCTCCCAGGGGTGGTGCTGTGGGGGGAGCAGTGCTCGCGCTGCCCCAGTTTTCAGGGAGTGGCGCTATTTATAGTTACCCTGCCAGATCCCACCATACCTGAAGGAGGCCCCGGGGAGCCAGCACGCGGCCGGCTCCTCAGCTCCCCTTTCCCTCCTTGTGGAAGGAGGCGGAGCCGGGCGGTCCTGCACACCTGGCTGTCATCCAGACTGACTTGGCTGAGGCCGGGGCTCCTCCCACCTCGGCAGGGGCGCGAGTCTGGGGGTGGCACACTCCGAGGCGTGGTAGCTGCGTGATGCCATCTGGGGGCTTAACGCCTTGGGGCCCCGATGTTTGCATCTGCACAATGGGAGTAGGAATCCCTGCACAAACCTCAGGCATTGCTGAGAGGAGCGGCTGATGTCATCCGGTGATGTCATCTGATGCGTATATGCTGGTGGTGGAGGTGGGGTGGAGGCAGAGGTGGCCTGGGGAGTCTCGCACAGGGACTGATGGAGAAGCCCTGAGGCCCCGGGCAGGGTCGCAGCCTTCAGCCCGAGGCAGGGGGAGCTCTGGAGTGAAGCAGGAGCCCAGGGTTTCGTGGTGTGTGCTGCGCGGGGTTAGTGTCGTCCTGGGCAAGCGCTCCGGGGCAGGGTGAACGTGGGAGCCTCCCGTAGCCGGCACCGCAGGGGCTGCTGGACAGGTCCACCTGCTAGAAAAGCAGCAGATCAGTGCCAGTGAAGAGCGCAGTGACGCATTTCTGAAAAGCAGAGAGGCTAAGTAACCCGCGAGGGACGCCCAGCTAGTAAGCGCGAGACGCGGGTCTCCACCCCGTTCAGCACGATGTTGTACTGACTGCAAGTCCAGAGCTGCGGTTAGGGTCAGGTGAGTCTGCCGCCTCCCAGGGTGCGCATTGGCAGGAATCAGAGCCTGGGCTCCAACCCAGGGACTCTGAGATGGGGTACGGGGGTCCCAAGAAACATTTTCCCCAATGCACCAAATGCTCACCCCAACTTTTTTTTTTTAAATATTTTATTTATTTATTTGACAGGTAGAGTTATAGACAGTGAGAGAGACAGAGAGAAAGGTTTTCCTTCCGCTGGTTCACTCCCCAAGTGGCCGTTACGGCCAGCGCTGCGCCTATCCGAAGCCAGGAGCCAGGTGCTTCTCCTGGTCTCCCACGGGGTGCAGGGCCCAAGCACCTGGGCCATCCTCCACTGCACTCCCGGGCCACAGCAGAGAGCTGGACTGGAAGAGGAGCAATCGGGACTAGAACCAGCACCCATATGGGATGTCGGTGCCGCAGGCAGAGGATTAACTTAGTGCGTCGTGGTGCTGGGCCTTCACCCCAACTTTTAAGACTTCGATCCAGGGTGCTGTGCTTCCTTTAGGAAATCGACACCGATATTCGTTTCTGCGTGCTGAGGGGTGTGTGACGGGGTCGCGTGCGGCAGCATCGCCAGCCCTGGGTGTGGTTATTTCAAAGGTGTTCCACCTCTGGCTGTGAGGTACCGCCTTCCTGCCTCCCGACTCCTCCTCTTTGTGTCCAAAGCTGTGTGCCTGTCCAGCGCCCGCCTTGCTTCAGGTGTGGCTTTCCTGGGCACAGGTGGGGACGACTCGGTTCTTTCTCATGTCTGTCCCTGCTCCACCCGGGAGCAGGGCTGTGCGGTCACCTGTTCAGAGCAGGAGCTACTGCGTGGGGCAGCTGGAAGCCCTGGGTCCTGGGTGGGGGGTGGAGATGGGGTCTGGGCCGGTGGGGGTTTGCTCCTCTGCGTGACGGGGTCGTGCCTTCTCGCATACTGAGCACGCCGGCTGCTCGGACGGCCCCTCGCCCACCCCTGGAAACTGCCTCCCTCCCCCTGGGCCAGCTACTCCGCTGCCCCCCGGGCATTTGTACTTCTTGTGGTTTTTAGCGGACGGGGATTTTGGAGCAGTTTGGCTGGGCGGCTCTGCCTCTGGGGTTTCCCGTGAGGTTGTGGCGGAGACATTGGCCAGGGCTGCGGTCACCTCAGGGCCTGGCAGGGGACAGGGGACCCATGCTGGCTGGGGGCCTCCGTCTCCCTGCCTGGGGGTTTCCCCAGTGGGCTACTTGAGTATCTTCACAACATGGCGGCGGCTCTCCCAGCACATCTCAGAGAGCGGGGAGGGGCGGCTGTGCCCCCTCTTACACCCCAGCTTTGGAGGCCTCACCCTCTCGCTTCTGGGGACAGAGACCAGTTTGCTAGATGGGCTGTGAGAGAGGGAAACACACCAGAGTGTGGCCATCTCTCCGGCTGGATGACCTTGGTAGATGACTTCAGCCCTCAGGCCTCAGTCTTCTCCTCTGTCAAGTGGGTTCATGGGAGAATTCGTGAGTTAATCCTCGTGAATGCCGCGGATGTTATTGGGTGCTCAGGTAGCTTCTCAGTAAATAGAAGCCACCGGCCCCTGCTGGGCTCTAAGCACGCCCATAGCAAGACCTTCCTATTCTGTGTCCAGCGCCAGCCCTCTCTGAATGTCCATTAAGTGCATGAGTGCAGGGATGAACAAGCGCAACAGCCCTCTGGCCGGCCTAGAGACAAATATTTGCTCAGCGCGGAGGTGAGGTGTTGGCGGCGAGAACGCAGGGGGCGGCTGTACCGCTTGGGGTTTCAGACTTGGGCTCCGCGTCCACACAATATTTACCGAGCCCAGACTCTGGGCCAGGCGGGCAGGGAGCAGCTTCTGAGCGCGCAGGGCTGGAGTGCTTGCTGTGTGACCTCGGGCAAGTCAGTCCACCTCTCTGAGTCCGCAGGAGGGCACAGAGCCCTGCAGGAGGCAGAAGGCTTCTCCAACAAGTGCGTGGTGCCCCCAGCCACCGGGGGCTGCCATCTTGTCATCCCCTACCCCCACCTCCACTCCAAGTACTCCAGCGTCATAAGGGTTAAAACCCAGTGAGCTCACGTGATCTGGGTGTAAACCATGAATCACTCCCACTGCTCCCTGTGCTGAGAGAGCCTGCCTGCCTAGGATGGGGCAGATGCTGGGCCCCGGGGTTGCTATGGCAACGCAGCTTCTACTGAAACACAGGTCCCCCCACTCCCCAGTGCTTCCTGGGGGCACCTTGGGGGCTGTGTCACCTGGCTTGGTGTTGCCTTCCAGGGAGGGTGGGAGAGAAAGCTGGGGAGGCGAAAGACAGAGGGGGAGGAGCCAGGGAGAGAGAGAGGAGCGAATGGAAATTGAGACACGGGCAGAGGGAGGGGCGAGGCGGAGAGACTGGTGGCCAGAGGGAAGCGAGACTGACAGCCGGGCCCAGGTCCCGGGACGCTGCCTGGAACCCCAGGGGCAGAAGCCGGTCCCCAACTCTTCCAGCTTCCCCGGCCTGCCAGCTCCCGGCATCTACGCACCCACACGCGCACGCACATGCCCACACGTGCCCCTGCGCTTCCGCCTGCGCCCGCGGGGAAGGAGGCACAGCCCTGGGGAGGCTGCCGGGCACGTGAAGTCACCATCAGCCCCGAGGGACACTGAGCGAGTTGGGACTTGGGGGGGAAAAAATGGGGGCAGACGTCAGCTCCCTGGGCGGCCACCTCGCCGAGGCCCCTCCCGCATTCCTGGGCAGCTGGAGCCCCTCGCTGAGACAGGGGGCTGATGTCATCCGGGGCTGCTCAGCCAGGGGACCCGGGGGCCCTGGTGGCCGCTGTCTCCGGAAATGAGCCAGCTGCCTGCCGCCAGACAGGTCTGAAGTCTCCAGCCAGACGGCAGGGAACCTGCACGGGTCAGGTGAGCCTGGGGGGGGGGGGCCCAGCCGGGGAGTGTCGGTGGGGGGCAGCCTGCCCACGCCTGGGACCTGGCTGTGTGCGCTGTCGAGGGGCCGCCTACCTGAATCAGGAGAGCGAGACCAGGGGTGCCGGCCGTCACCCCCTCTCCCCCTCCCACCTCTGTCACGCCCGCCCGGAGCCAGTGCGGCTGCCGACCTGGGATTCCTCCAAGCTCCACCGATCCAGCCTGGCGAGCGCTCGCTGGGAGCTGGAGGCTGGACCGCCTGGCGTGTGTGTACAACTCCGGAGGGGCGGCCTCCCAGCGCCTCTGCGTTCTCAGCAAGACCTCCGACGCCACCGGCTGCCGGCTCCGCAATGTTTACTCACCCTTGCTTGGGCTGAGCCAGGCGAACACAGAACTTCCACGGGCGGCACGTCCTAGAAAGAGGCGAGAGGACGCTGGCGTTCCAGCCGCGTTGCTCCTTCTCTCGCCTCCGCCTGCCTCCTCCTCCCGGCTGGCCCCATGGATTACTTGGGAGACAAACTCACGGTGGCCCAGACCCACGTGACCCAATGGATGGGGACCGTGAGGAGGTCCTTCCAGGAGGCCCTGCATTTGGTGACCACCACGGTGGGCCACGAACGGACGAGCGGAGAGCCCCCCAGCCGGCCTGGCTTCAAGCGCACCTCCTCCTTCCGACACCTGGCTTCCCGGGGCCGGGAATCTTTCCGCCGCTTCTCCGCCCGCAGCCAACAGCGGTTTTCTTCCTTGAGGAAAAGGCAGCCGGACTCGGAGCCGCCAGACCTCGTAAGCCTCTTACGTTTCTTAAACTGTTAGAGCAGCAGGGGCTCCCATCCGTGAACCCAGGGCAGTTGCTTCCCCAGGATCCTTGTCAATCAAAGCCCAGCACTTCCTGTTCCCCGCGCCAGGCGCCCTGGCCGCTGGGCCACTCTGCCTCCGGAGGCAGGAGGACGTGTGCACTGGACGTCTCCATGGGCCCGCGCGTGCACAGGCCTTGTCGCGCCTGTGGATTTGTCTCTTACCGAGGCTGTTCCGGCCCCCCTGGCACAAATGCTCCTGCCACCTATTTTTAGGGAGGATTAGCCGGCACCTGCTTCGTCTGCGCTCGCTCTCCCGGGACGCCCAAGTGTCCCTGCCGTGTGCATGTTGTGTTTGTCACTGAGCCAAGGCGAGGCCCTCATACGCTTGCCAAAGGAAGGGGCCGTGGGAACCCGAGGTGGTGGGTGGGTTTGCCTGCTGGCCGCGAACCTCAGGTTTGGCGAGAGTGGCCTAAATCTCGCTCAGGCAGGCTCTGTGGGGCTTGGGAGGCCAGCCAAGGGTTGACAAGCCAGACTTAGCTGTGGTTGATAGAGGTGGGGCTGGACCCAGAGAGGGAGAGACACTGGCTTGGGGATGCACAGCGAGAGAGTGGCAGAGTCAGGGCCAGGACTTCATCCAGCCCAGCTCCTGGCAAATGCTTTCTGCAGAACTTCCCATTAACGTCAGGGACGCCCCATCGCTGCCAGGGCTGGACGTGGAGAGAGGGCTTGGCGTCTCACACTTCTGCCCTGTGACTCGGTCTGCCCAGTTCATGGAGCCTCTGCCAGGGCACAGGCAGCTCCTTCCTTGGGTTCATCCCGGCCCCAAGGGCAACAGCACCTAGGGAGGGAGCCCTGAGCCAGCCCTCTGAGCCCTGAGGTCCCTGAGATCTCCCAGGTGCAGGAGCCCGCAGCCCTCAGCTGGCCCAGAGAGGGTGTGTGAGGGTGACTCACTCTGGGCTGCACAGCAATGAAGCAGACAGGTGCAAACCCAGGCTAGAGGGCCAGGTTGTGAGCAGGGCGCTGATCTTGTTCACAGGACGTCTCTGTCTCTTGTGGGCCCGCACTCCTCTGGGGGTGGGGGTGGTGGCTTGGATTTATGAGACAGACCCCAGCTCAGCCCCTGGAAGGAAGGACTTGGCCCAGTGAGAGAATTGTCCTTTAATGGTTTACTCCTCTGCCTGTTTCTCTCCGTCTCTCTTTCTCTGCCTTGCTCTGTCTGCCACTTTGGTGGCATCGTTGTTACGGGTGTGGGGTTTGTGACACTCGGGCCCTGCTCACGACTTCCTGCGTGTCACTTGTGTGCTGTGTGACCCTGGGCCTGGCCTTGGACCCTCCTGGAGCTCACTGCCCCGTGTCACCTGTCGGTGCCATCGGCAGGACCAGACTTCCCCAGCTGATTCGGAGACCAAATGCAGGAAGGGCCATTCCCTGCTGCATCGGAGCACGTCCAACAGGGTGACTCCTGGGTAATCTGGGGGCTTTGGGCTTTTCTCCACTGAGTGTTTGCTGTGCCCGGAGGGGTGGGCGCCTGCGCACAAGCTGCGCTGAAGAGCTGGAGCCGGGCTTGCCCCGCCCTGGCTGGGGAGCAGCCCGGGCTTGCTACGAGGTTGGAGGGAGCGCCCCACCTGGCGCAGGTGCGTAGTAGGTGCACCCTCGACAGCGCCTCTCAGGGGGCCGAGATGTCCCGTGTGAGGGTGGAGTTGGCACAGGAACACTCGCACCCCCGCAGAGAACCTCACGGTCCCGCTTCTGCCACTGCCCGGCTGTGGGACCTCTGGGAACCTCTGTGAAACAGGGACCACCGTGCGCCGACGTGGGTGTGGCCATGCCTAGCGTGGGGTTTGTGCGCCTTAATAGTTTACTCTTTCAACAAGCAAGCCTCCCCTCTCAAACCGTCCCTTCAAAGATTTCCAATGAACCGGAAAATCCACACACGCCCCTGTTCCCCTGCGGCTTCACCGCGGTGCTTGTCTTCTGGGAGGAGCCTTCGCGAAGCCGGGGGTGATGGACAGAATCCGTGGTTGGGGCTGGCAGGGGCGGGACTTGGGCTCATACTTGGACAGGGTTCATCCGAATCATCCCGGGCCCTGCCCGGGGCTTGTGCTTCCTCAGGAGAATCCACGCAGGCGTAAAAGAAGCCTCGGAGGCGTGCCCTGACTGTTTTCTAGAGCTGGCCTTGGAGTCATTTGCTGAAGGCCTACCTCTGAGTCCAGGAAGACAAGGGGGAAAGAAAGAAAACAGACGCTTTGTCTCTGGGCCACAAAGGCAGGAAGAGGCACGTTTGCGCACCGCGAGCCTGGGAAAGAGGCCTGGTACACGCTGCGGTTAGCCAAGGAGACTAGGTGGACCCCCTTGAGAGGCCAGATAGAAAGTTCCAGAACCAAAGAACAATGGCCAAGCTGCGGAGGCCAAGCTGGAATAAAAGCAGGAAGCTGGGGGCGGGGGGGGGGGGCACAGAAAGAGCTTTGGAATCAGACAGACTTGGGTCCCAGTCTCAGCCCCACTGAGTGCTGGCCGGGTGACCACGGGCAAGTTAAATCAACTCAGTCCCAGTGTGTTCATCTGTCAAATGGGCATTTGACTGAACTTGTCTGGTGGGTGGTTTACTGGAACAGAGTCTGCTAAGAACCTGCACAGCGTTGGCGGGTAGGAGGTGCTTACTGACGATTCAGGTTGCTTTGAGGGGCTCAGCCTCTGTGGACGTCAGTCCCACCTGCCTGGAAGGCCAGACTGCTTGTCTTTTTTTTTTTTTTTTTTTTTTTTTTGACAGGCAGAGTGGACAGTGAGAGAGAGAGAGACAGAAAGAAAGGTCTTCCTTTGCCGTTGGTTCACCCTCCAATGGCCGCCGCGGCCAGCGCGATGTGGCCGGCGCACCGCACTGATCCGATGGCAGGAGCCAGGAGCCAGGTGCTTTTCCTGGTCTCCCATGGGGTGCAGGGCCCAAGCACCTGGGCCATCCTCCACTGCCCTCCCTGGCCACAGCAGAGGGCTGGCCTGGAAGAGGGGCAACCGGGACAGAATCCGGCGCCCCGACCGGGACTAGAACCCGGTGTGCCGGCGCCGCTAGGCGGAGGATTAGCCTAGTGAGCCGCGGCGCCGGCCCAGACTGCTTGTCTTAAGAAAGAAAGGAGAGAAAGGACCTGGTTGACATTTTGTGAGCATTTCCTGTGTGCCGGGCTCTGGGCTCAGCCTGAGATACCTGGGATTTGTGCCCTGTTTGTTCGCCTGCTTTAAGGAATTTGAGAGACCGTGAGACACAGAGAACTAGACAGGGAACTCCCCTCTGCTGGTTCACTTCCCAAATGTCCGAAATAGCCAGGGCTGGGCCAGGTCAAAGCTGGGAAGTCCATCCAGGTCTCCCACATGGGTGGCAGGGACCCAGGCACTTGAATCTGCGTTAGAAAGAACTTGGAACTCTGAGTGGTTGCTGGCTGCAGGTGTCTTATCTGATGTCTTAACCACTAAGCCTGATGCCCCCACCCCCTGCCTCATTCACTCACGTTCTCATTCCGCTGGTACTGAGTACTGGACAGTATAGCAGACACAGTGGAAGTGGCTACAAACCAGACGGGCTGCTTTCTCGGCGCGGGGGGGGGGGGGGGCAGATAATATACGTCCGCATGTGACTGTGCAGTGCACGGAGCGCCGGCGTGAGGGACCGTCCCAGCCCATCAGGGCCTGTCTGCAGACCGTTGCTATATAGCAGCTGTTCAGCCTCAACACTGCTCATCTCATGGGCCAGGGGTCTTTGTCTCAGTGAGTGGGAGATGGCGGGGGGCAGTTCTGTGCCTCGTGGCATCATCCCAGCCTCTGCCCACCATGTGCCAGTGGCACCCCCGAGTTGTGACAAGGAACAATGTCGCCAGACGTTGCCCAGGGTGCCCTGGGAGGCCCCGTGAAGACACCAAAGTCCGTGGCTGCTCCAGTCCCTTGTGTGCACCTGACCCGTGCTCTCCCTCCTCTCTACTCGAAATCATCTCTGGGTGACCTCCTATGCCTCGTGCGATGGCGGAGCTGTGTTGTCACCCTGTGTTTGGAAAGTGATGGCGAGAACAGTGAGTCTGTACGTGGGCAGCACAGATGCAGTTTCTTCCTCCTGTATTTTCGACGTGCAGTCGGCTGAATCCGCAGAAGCAGAACCTGCGGATGTGGAGGCCGGCTGTGGTGGGTGCGGGGCGTGGTAACTTCTTCCTGTCCGTGTAGGAAGGAAGGGCGAGGGTCCCACTTACACCGAGCCCTCCTGCTTGCTGGGAACTGGTCCCCTCCAATCCGCACAGCTGCCCCCTGGGAAATGGGGGCGCCTGTCACTCTGTGTTTCACAGAAGAGAAACCTGAGCCGTGGAGAGGTGTAGTCACGGGCTTGGGGCCACCCGGCTGTGCTGGGAGCGGCTGGGCCTCCGGCACCTGTTCTGGGGAACGCGTCGTAGCCGCTGGCCCCTGAGCTGGGCGTTCGGTTCTTTGCTGACAGCTGAGTGGGAGAATTTGGTTCTGCGTTGCCTGTGGGTTGAGATGGATGCATAGGTTATTCAGCCTTTCAGCTTTGCCCCCACCCCCCACTTTTTTAGCAAGTGAGTAGGAATTGGGGATGTTAATGACGCCCGTCTGTAGCAGCCCCACTTCAACCCTTGTACAAGTGTCCTGCAGCTGCCCTAACAGATCACCACCGACCTGGGGACTTAAAACTGTAAAAATATATCTGTCATGGTGCCAGGGGCCTGAACTCCAAGGTCAAGGTTCCAGCTGACGTGTGCCTCTCCAGGAGAGGCTCCCTCCTGGCCTCTCCCAGCTCCTAGTGACTCCAGGCATTCCTTGGCTTAGGGCCGCACCCTTCCAGGCCCTGCCTTGGGGTCTTGGCACCCGATTCAGGGCCCACCTGGGTAACCCAGGATGATCTCACCCAGCGCTCCTTAATTACACCTGCAAACACCATGCTTCTTTTAAGAAAAAGTGTTTATGCATTTCAGAGAGCAAGTGAGCGTGCTTCCATCCCGTGGTCTATTCCCCAAATGCCCACAACCATCGGGGCCGGGTCCAGGTTGAAACTGGGAGCCAGGGATGTAATCAGGGTATCCCACGTGGGCAGCAGGAACGCAGCTGCTGGCGTCAGGAGTGAGATGGGTGTTGAACCCAGGAACTCCCACAGGGGAAGCAGTGTCTCAGCCACCAGGGCAAACGCCTGCCCTGGCAAAGACCTCCATGCTAAGTAAAGCTACAGTCACACGCCCTGGGGGTTAGGACGTACTTGTAGGTACATCTTTTGAGGGGCACTGTTGAGCCCCCTACCCCTTCCTTGTGCTTCCCCTTGCTTTCCCTGCTGCCTCAATGTTCTGTAAAGCAGGTGAGCATTTGACCTGGTGGTTAAGTCACTGTTTGGGTTGTCTACATCCCTTTCACAGGGCCTGGGTTCGAGTCCCAGCTCTGTGCCTCATCCAGCTCCCTGCTAATGCACACCCTGGGTGGCAGCAGGTGATGGCGCAGGCACTTGGGTCCCTGCCACCCACATAGGAGACCTGGATTGAGCTCTTGGCTGCTGAGTTTGACCTGGCCCAACCTGGCTGTTGTGGGTATTTGGGGAGTTGAACCAGTGGATGAAAGAGCACTATTGCCTGCTCTCTCTCCCTCTTCCTCCCCCTCCCTCTCCCCCTCCCCTTCCCCCTCCTCACCTCCCTCTCCCTCTCCCTCTCCCTCTCTTTCTGTTACTCTGCCTTTCAAATAAACAAATCTTAAAAAGCAATTCTGCTGCGGACTGGAGCTCCAGAGGATCTGGGTCCCGCAGCCCCGGCCCCTGCCGTATCTCCGGCTATCCAGGCTGAGTGCTGCCTGCCACCGCCTGTTCACCGCGCCGCCAGGTGCCCTGGCCTCCGGCCACACCTCGGGGTGCGGAGCTGCTGTTGGACCTGAGCTCATCCCCGAAGGCAGCATGACGTCAGAGGTGTCCCTGGGCAGGACAGGCTGCTTTCTTTCGGGCCGGGCCGGCCTCACCCGATTTCAGGTTTCCTTTCCACCCTCCTGGTGGCTGAATGATGTCACCCACTCGGTGAACAATGGGCCCTTTATGCCTCTAACCAGGGCCAAAGGCTGGGCCCCAGAGCAGGTGCCTTTGGGAGAGACCTGTGGTGACATGGGAAGTGGCAGGACAAAGGACTCGGCTGTGCCCCCGGGCTGCTTGTGTTGACCAAAGCTGATCTCTTTTCTCCTCCCAGAGCTCAAAACACGGGATGTGCTCATTTTACATTTGGAAAAATCTAGAAAAAAGTGAAGAATGCAAAACCCACCCATGCTTCCTATGTCGATGCAAACCACTCTTGGCATTTGATGTGTTTCCTTCCTGTCTTTTTCCCCTCCCTCTCCCAAAGTGAATCGCCAACCTACTTTTCAGTAGTTCTATGCATCTTTAGTAAGCGCTCATCGGGCCCACACTGCATGTGGCTGGGCGCGTGCACGCCCTGCGATTTATTAACCACGTCTGGCTGGACATTTAGGTCATTTCCCAAGGGTCGCCATCAGGGTGACCCTTGACGAGAGGGGGCCATGCGGCTGTGGCTCTGGGTCTCTGCCAGCCCCGTGACTCACGTCCCTCCGTGTGCATGCATGCCTGTTGGTTGCTCTCACTTTCTCTGCCTCTCTCAGTGTTTGTAAATCTCAGATGTTTTGCTCAGACAAATGCCCCTCTTGCTTCCTCCTCCGGAAGTCAGAAACTCCAGGCAGGAAGTCTGCGCTGGCGCTGTCACAGGGTGTGCTGTACGTTGGGATCTCATGGAAGAGGGGTCCGTAGCAGGGAGTCAACCCAACTATGCCTCCCCGGAGAGATGACGTGTGAGGGGAGCTGCGGTCGCGTGCTGGTCGGGTCCTTGGCAGGAGTCGGGTGGGGGGGACCTCAATTTGTGCCGATTGCCATGGTGTAAATACCCCCAGCCTGGGCAAGCTCCCAGCTGGCTGTCACTGGACACAGAGCTGGAGAGAGAGGGGCAGGGCATGACTGCTCAGCAGTCTTTCCCCAGGCAGGTGCACACCGCGACCCCAAGAGCCCTGACAACAGTAAAATGCAGTAAATCAGGAAGTGAGGCTTAGATGACTGGACTCATTACTTTGCCTTTTTTTTTTTTAAAGATTTATTTTATTTATTTGAAAGACAGAGTTACAGAGAGAGAGGTAGAGACAGAGAGGGAGAGGTCTTCCATCTGCTGGTTCACTCCCCAGCTGGGCTGCAATGGCTGGAGCTGCACCGATCCAAATCCAGGAGCCAGGAGCTTCTTCCAGGTCTCCCACGTGGGTGCAGGGGCCCAAGGACTTGGGCCATCTTCTACTGCTTTCCCAGGCCATAGCAGAGAGCTGGATGGGAAGAGGAGCAGCCGGGACTAGAATTGGTGCCCATATGGGATGCCGGTGCTTCAGGCCAGGCCTTTAACCCGCTGCACCACAGCGCTGGCCCCTGCTTGCCTTCTTCTTTTTTTTTTTTTTATCTTTTTTTAAGATTTATTTATTTATTTGAAAGGCAGGGTTGCAGAGAGGGAGAAGGAGGGGCAGGGGGGGAGGCAGTGTCCATCTAGTGGTTCACTCTCCAGATGCCTAAACAGCCGGGGCTGGCTGGGCCAGGCCAAAGCCAGGAGCCAGGAGCTCCATCTGGGTCCCCCACGTGGGTGGCAGGGGCCCGAGCACTTGAGGCATCTTCTGCTTCCTCCCAGGGCACATTAGCAGGCAGCTGGGTTGGAAGTGGAGGAGCCGGGGCGCCACCCCAGTCACTCCAATGAGGAATGTGGGCATCCCAAGCAGTGACTGAACCTACTGTCCCCCAGAACTCATTCCTGGTACTTTCCTGCTAATAGGACTCAGTTACTTCTTGTTTGAGAGGCAGGGAGAGGCACCGAATGCCTGCCATGGCCAGGGCTGGGCTGGGGCTGGAGCTGGGAGTCGGGCACTCAGTCATGGTCTCCCACATGGGTGGTGAGAGCTGGGGATGAATCCGGGCTCTCTGATGTGGGCATCCTAATAGGTGTCTGAACCGCTAATGTGATTCACCTAGTTGTAATTTTATATAATTGAATTAGTAGTAGTGGCTGTGTTAACACCTGAACCACAGCTGGCTCCTGAGCACTGGGGCGGGGTGCAGGTGGGCCAGCGGCAGCTCACCGCCGTTGGCTGGGAGAGTGACTTGTGGGGTCCAGGAGCTGCGAGTTGGAATCCTGGCTCTGCCTCCCACTTGCTGTGTGACTTTGGGTGGGCTGCCTCGTTGCTTTAGGCTCCAGATTCCTCTCCTGTAAACTGGGGACATGCCTTCCCTCTATGTGTGTGGGAGGGGTCATGTTGAGGTGGCACACGTGGGCATGTTGTACCATCTCAGTAGACAGTGGCTTTCACCTCCATCACCGTTATTGGCTTGGCAGCCCAGAGGTGACAAGGCCCAGTTACCTGCAGGTGCACAGCCTCCAGGGTGGCTCCTGCTTTCTGGCAGCCCCGGGCAGGTCTCACGCAAAACTCTGGACTTGGCATTGATGTCAGGGCGAGGGAGGCTATTGGGGATGGGATGATTGTGCTCAGCCCTGTAGGAAGGGCATGACCTTGGCGGCCTGGGTGGGACTCTGTGGTTTGGGTGCAGTTTTCCTGGGTCCCCAGGGCTTCCTTCCCATTGTGAAGTGTTAACCCTGCCATGATGTGTACGGGGGGGACCTTGGACAGTGACTCAGATTAGATAAGGTCCTAGGGCTGCAGCCCCCAGGGTGGAATCCTGGCAGATGTAGAAGACGGGAGACCAGGCAAGCACACATGTAAACGTACATGCACACACACGCACACACACATACATGCTCCTGTCTCTTGTCCTGTGGTGCCCCGAGCCACCTCTGGGCTCTGCCAGCAGGGAGGCCACACCAGAGGCTGGGCCAGTGGAGCCTCCGACTCCTAGACTTTGAACCTCTGGAGCTCAAATAAACCTCCTTCCTTAAGACATACCCAGGCCATGGTGTGTGTGAGCAGTCAGCAGAGAAGGGACTCATATGCCCCCTTTGTAGTCTGCCAGGGTGGCCCACGTGACCAGGAGGATACTGGTGTCTTGGGAGCAGGGTTGGGAGGCACTGCGGCTTCCCTGTTGGTCACTCTCGCTCTTTCTGGGATCATTTGCCCTGGGGGAAGCGAGCTGCTGTGTGGAGGACACTCAGATGGCCCTCTACAGAGGCCTGCGTAGCCTCCAGTCAAAGGCCAGCAAGGAACCGAAGTCAGCTGGCAGCCCTGTGAGTGGGCTCGGAGGCAGATCCCCCCAGAGACTGCACCTGTAGCCGGCAGCTGGACCCCACCCTCATGAGAGACCGGAGGCAGGAGCCTCTCGGCTGAGCCCCACTGGGTCCCTAACTTCCTGACTGTGCGTTGGGTGATAAATAGTGGTTGTCCATTGGTTATGTCGCAGATGAGCAGCGCACATCTGTGCCCACTGAGTCCTACACCAATGGCCTGGGGATGGCCAGGGAGTGCCGCGACCCGTCCCGTGCCTGATCACAGACCAGGCAGTTGAGATGGGAAGCTCACAGGGGACCAGGCATTCCCTAGGGAGGCCTTTGTCACCTCGCGGGCTCACGATCGGGAACGAGGCTCCTCAGCCAGCCCAGCTTCCGGGTCCCAGGGGCGTGTGAGTGGCTGCCCCACCGGGGGCTTGGCGTGGAGCTGGGAGCCATCACCTGGTTAACCCCTCAAACACTCATTGTCAGGGCTGCACCCCGCAGGGACAGGAGGGCACGTGGCGTGTGTGTGACAGTGGCTTTTCTCAGCCACAGACCAGCTCACTGCAACTCTGCCACATGACCCAGCTCCCTTGAAGGGGGGACCCGGACATGCGTGCTATTAGTAGGAATCCAGCGCCGCGACGTTGGCCATGGGTTTTTGCTCATTATAAAGACGTAGGCTTGGTATCTTGCGTAGCTTCATGATGAGGACAGGGGAGCGGCTCTGTAGAGGGGTCGGCTGAATGCTGTGTGCCCCTTCGGGGGGTTCAGAATCTGAGTTCCGGTTTTACCACCAGCCAGCTACAGCACGCCACAGTTATTTATTCATCCGTTCATCAATCATTCATTCATTTGATTTGAAAAGAAAAAGAGAGGTCTCTCTCCCACCTACTGGTTTACTCCCCAAATTCCTGCAACAGCCAGAACTGGGCCTTGTTGAAGCCAGGAGCCAGGAACTCCGTCTGGGTGTCCCACCTAGGTGGCAGGGACCCAGCTACTTGAGCCATCGCCTGCTGCCTCCCAGGGTGCACATTAGCAGGAAGCTGGAATCGGGAGCTGAGGTTTTGATAGAGGATGTGGGCGTCTCAAGCAGTGTCCTAACGCCTGTGCCAAACACCAGCCCCAGGACAGACTTTAATTCCGTGAGCCTTGGCGAAGCGCTTAGTGTGCCTGGAACCTGGAGAGTGCTTGCGGGAGCTGTGCTGTGGTCCTTCCAACCTTGATAGCGTGGCCGGTAGCAAACACACGGCACCGCTGGACAGCTCACCCCTAGGGGTGTCTTTCCTGTTCATGCCAAGGTTGCTGCCGCCCCGCTGGCTCTCCTTAACTGTCCCGTTTTATAGATGGGGGCAGTTAAGGCTCAAAGAGCTTGGCTCAAGTACTGACCGTGTGCCAGCCACTAAGCTGAGATTACCTTCTATCTTTGCCACAGCCTGGGGAGGTGGCTGTCATTGTTGTCATTGCTGTGAATAAGTGATAAAAGCGAGGCCGGCGCCGCGGCTCACTAGGCTAATCCTGCGCCCTTTGGCGCCAGCACACCGGGTTCTAGTCCCGGTTGGGGCGCCGGATTCTGTCCCGGTTGCCCCTCTTCCAGGCCGGCTCTCTGCTGTGGCCAGGGAGTGCAGTGGAGGATGGCCCAAGTGCTTGGGCCCTGCACCCCATGGGAGACCAGGAAAAGCACCTGGCTCCTGGCTCCTGCCATCGGATCAGCGCGGTGCGCCGGCCGCAGCGGCCATTGGAGGGTGAACCAACGGCAAAGGAAGACCTTTCTCTCTGTCTCTCTCTCTCACTGTCCACTCTGCCTGTCAAAAAAAATAAAAAATAAAATAAATATATAAAAGATAAAAGCGAGAGCCGGGGAGAAGGAATGACATGCTCAAAGTCCCCGGGGTCAGAATCGGCCAGGACCGGACTCCAGGCCAGGTCTGCTCTCTGCCTCATTTCTTGCCCCCTCCCCATCAGGGAAGTGGTGTGCCCTTCCTGAAGGTGTGGACCAGGGCTTCAGGTCACAGCAGTATTGACATCAGGGCTGGTGATTCAGCGTGGCAAGGAGCTGTTCTGTGCACTGGAGGGTGGGATCTCATCCTTGGCCTCTGCCCCCGGAGGCCGGGAGCACCCTGCCCCAGCACCAGCCGAGTTGTTTCTGGACGTTGCTAGAACTCAGTTGAGAGCCACTGACGTAGATCATAGGAGTCCAACGTGGGAGCCAGGAGCTCGGAGTACAAGTCCTTGCCAGGCCCCAGGGAAACAGGTGGCCTTAGCCAGCAGACCCCGAGTGAACCACGTCGTTTGTCGTAGGGCTTTGGAATTGCGTCCGTTTTCAGTAAAATGACCTTTTGTGCCTGGTGTGCTTTGGGGCGAGTCTTTGCACTTGACTAAAGCATTTTCGCCAGTGTGCCCGATGGAGCACACGGCATAGGAATGGCAGGAGGCTTGCCACGCCCCCAGGCGGTGCCTGGCACACATTCAGTGCTTTGTAAATGGTGGCTTGTGTTGTCACCCCAGTTCCCGCCCATCCAACAGGAGCATGGGGGTGCCCAGACGTTCTAGCATTCGGGAATGCTTTTGACGCTCTGCTGAGTTCCCAGTGCCGTGTCTCTGGGTTCCACGTCCAAATATTGGCTTTTTCTGCCAAAGCCAGAAATTACCCGGCAGCCCCCGTTCCCATCACTCGCCAGCCTGGTTCTGGAGAGGGCCCCTCCCTGGGCACACCTGCAGCCTGATTCCTCAGTTAGTAGCTGGGAGACTGTCTGTCCTTGTAATTGCCTTCTGCCGTGGGGAGGCCGGGGTGTGTGTGTGGGGGGGGCTGTGTTGAGGCAGCCGCCTCCCCTATCCCTGCCCCTGCGCTCTGAGGAGGACATCTTGGCAGGAAGTCCGGAAGGTTCTGGAACTTCTGTTGCAGCCACCCTGGTGGGTGATAGGTAATCAGAGCGTCGTGATCCACGGGAGACCTTGGGTGCACCCTGGGACCTGCCAGGAACAGGTCTCTGAGGGGAAGGGGCTGCCAGCGGATCTCCTTTCAGCAGGAGGTCCTGAGCCTTGAGGGTCACAACACAGAGATTGTCCCAGCCCATGCCATTCACTTTAGAGAGAGTGATAGAGACCTCAAAACCACACAGCCCCAGGCCTGCAGCTTGAGTTTCTAAATTCAAAGACCAGGCATTCGGAAGCCAAACAGCTCTCAACCTTGACATCCCTCAGAGGTGGGCAGCAGACGTTGATGGAGCTCCTGCCGTTTACAAAACCCCGTACTCAGCTGTGTGCTGTGTTAATTGAGACACGGTTCCTGACTTCTCATCCGTATCCCAGCCGTGCAGTCTTGTCCAGCGCGCTGGCTGTGAGTCTGTTTCCCCAGCTGGAGATGGTGGCATGGGTGTGACCTGCTAGAGCTGTCCCAGGGAAATGAGCCTGGATTCACATCCCTGCACCCCTGTGTCCTCACTGTGTGACCGCACAGCCCCAGCCTGCCCATCTGCCAACGCGGACTCCATCATCTCGCGGCTGTGACGATTCCTCAGTGTGAAACACTCCAGCAGTGCCAGCGCTGGGCGCAGAAGTGCCCAGTAGCCAGGAGGTGTGGATCACAGTAGCTTCACTCCGCCTGGCCCTTCCTTCCCAACCCCCAGGGCTGCTCTGGGCTCTGCCAGCCTCCCAGCCTTTGCACGCACTGTTCTCTCTGCCTGGAGGGGCGGAGCTGTGGCTCAGGCTCTGCTCTTGTTTCAAGAAGGTTAAGCCTCTTCTTCTTCTTCTTCTTCTTTTTTTTTTTTTTAAGGATTTATTTATTTGAAAGGCAGAGTTACAGAGAGGCAGAGGCAGAGAGAGAGAGAGGGGGGTCTTCCATCCACTGGTTCACTCCCCAGATGGCTGCAATGGCTGGAGCTGTGCCAGTCCAAAGCCAGCAGCTTCTTCTAGGTCTCCCACGCAGGTGCAGGAGCCCAAGCTCCTTGGGCCATCTTCCACTGCTTTCCCAGTCCGTAGCAGAGAGCTATGGGAAGTGGAGCATCCTGGACTCAAACCTGTGTCCACATTGGATGCCGGCACTGCAGGCGGCGACTTTACCTGCTATGCCACGGTGCCAGCCCTAAGCATCTTCTTACAACTGCATTATGTCCTCACCAGAATGACCCCCACCCTCAGGAGAGGGTGGGAGGAGAAGGCAGGGACCTGGGCAACAAGGACGAAGAGCCAGCCCCTCCCATCACCCTCCCAGCCTCCATGGCTTCTGCTTCCATGTGCCTTCCCCATTCCCCATTCCCCACCCCACAGCAGATTTGGGGTCATTAACAGCCTTAGCTAATTAGGTAGGAAGGGGCCATGCAGGATTCAGTAAGAGACATTCCTTTTCAAAGATGATATTATTACCTGAAAGGCCGGGAGACAGAGACAGACAGAGCTCTCCCATCTGCTGGTTCACTCCTCAGATGCCTTATAAACTGTCAGGGCTGGGCCAGGCTGAAGCCAGGAGACAGGAACTCCATCCAAGTCTCCCAGGTGGGTGGCAGAGACCCAAGTACGTGAGCCGTCACCACTGCCTCCCAGGGTGCTCATTAGCAGGAAGCTGGAACTGGGACTCAGACCCAGGCCCTCTGATGTGGGATGCAGATGGGGGGGCGTTAACTGCTGCCCCAAAAGAGACATCGTGACCCAGGACCGAGGGCAGGACAGCGGGAGCGGTTCATATCCTGTATTCGGTAATTTTTTGCTTTTCTCCTGTGCAGATCAAGTCCTTTTGGAGTCTAGACCTGAGCTAATGAGTTTACTAATTTGCACGTGTAGCAGGAGCCCTGAGGGTTTGCAGCAACCCAGGGCGATCAGTCAGAAAAAATGCAACCCTTCTAAGTTTCTGAGCTGCCTCGGGCGAAGTCGCTGTGCTGCCTCAGGGACCTCTGATTGCTTCCTGGGGGGTGAGGGAGGAAAGAACGGGTGCTCAGATGGACCTCCCTATATCTGGGACTTGACAGAGGGCCTTGGCCCCTGAACTGTGGTGTCCATGGCTACCAGAGGCGGTGAAGGATGCGAGTGAGGCGCAAACTCAAACTGGGGTGGGCATCAGGTGGGCCCTGGTTCACTCAGTGAGAGGTCCTGGCAGGTGCCTCTCGTGTCGGAGGTGGAACTCCACATCTGCCCGTGCAGCAAGAGCCTCAGGTGAGCCCCGGGTGGAGATGGTCACGTGGGCATCACCTTTCAAGGTAGAAATTGTTTTTGAAAGGGAGAGGGAGAGATTGTTCATCCACTGGTTTGCTCCTCACATGACTGCAATAGTTGGAGCTGGGCCAGGCTGAAGCCAGGGGTCAGGAGCAATCTGGGTCTCCCACATGGGTGGCAGGTGCCATCACCTTCAACCTCCTAGGCACACAACAGCAGGAAGGTGGAGCTGGCAGGGGAGTCAGGACCCGAATGCAGGCTCTCTGAGTGACAGCTTCACCACTGCACCAAACGCCCACCCCAGAAGAATTCCTTCGTTTCTTGATGTTGACTCCATCGGCACACATTTGCTGCATTCTCTGTGTGTGCCAGCCATGGTCTGAGACCCTGGGGGAGCCATCAGGGAACAGGACAGGCAGGGCTCAGCCCTCACGGGCTGTGTGTTTGCTACAGTGAGCATCTCATGGTTGAATGAGTGACTGAACAAACGAATGAGCCCTTTGAGTTGTTCACTCTCTCCTGGGGATGTGACGGGCACATGGCTTGTTCTGATCATAGACGCGTCTCTGCACCTCCTTCCCAGCTCTTTCCAGCGATTCTTGCTAAACACAGAGCGAGGCTGAGAAGTATTGGCCATCTCTCATCCTCTGAGCACAGCACTGTGCCTGGCAGTCGCGTGGCACTCAATAAGTACTGGATGGATGGAGGGATGGATGGATGGACAGACAGACGAACGGGTGCACGAATGGCCTGTGGGCTCCTGGGTGGCCGCCAGCAGGGTTTCTTGGGTAGATGACTCAGGGCTCAGCACAGCCATGCTTTCTTGCTAGGAACATGGCTTGGAGAGTTCAAGGTTGTACATCTGGACAGTGCTCTGTCCCCTTGGAGGGGAGGTCAGGCTGCTGTCCCTTGGGACCACAGGAAACTCGGGGCCCCTTGTAGCCAAGTTTCAAGGCCTGTGACTGTGGGTCCTGCTCCCCTAGTTGGTGCCCTCCAGGCCACTTGGGTTTTCCGTGGACACCCCAGTCCTGTCTCCATGCCCCTGGCCCCCAGGAGCCATCTCTCTGTACCAGCTCACAAATCTTTATTTCTGTGGCAGTGTGGGGTTGGAATCCACTGCTTGGTGTGGACCTACTGCATGCATTAAGGACCTACTGTGTGCAGACATGGTGCCAAGTGCGCCCACGTACTTGACATTGGCTGCTACTCGGGCCGTGTAAGTGGCCTGAGGGTAGCTGGGGAGGGAGGCAGGCAGCAGTCTCTCCCTGCTGGTTCTGGATGCTTCTTTGGACTGGGTTGCCGCGTCTCTTCCCACGCGAACAGGGGCTGCTCTCTGCCTTGCTGCTAGAAACAGCTCGTCTATGGACAGGAGCACAGACTGCAGGGCCAGACGGCCTCTGCTCGGAGCTCAGCTTTGCAGCCCCTCGCCCGGTGACTCGC